>NC_029778.3:70063816-70069719 GCF_000817695.3 Arachis duranensis
TCACTTTCACTCTCTCCTTTTTTTTTTTTACTCTTCATAACTACTTCTTCTTTTATTTTTCTAAATACAACATTTTTTATTTTATTTTTTTAATATTTTCCAAAAATGAATTCAATTTTTCTATCATTATCCGAATTAAGATTTAGCTTATCCAATAATAAGACACTTGAATCATTGTAATGTCTCCAGCTTAATATATATACATGCATTTTTTTATATTATATTCTATTTAAGTTATTAATTTTATCTAAAACTTTTCTCTGATATTATCCTATTATATATATAATATTATTTATTGTATTAATCAATTTAGATTGGTAATAATTTGTCTAATAATAAATTCTTAAATAAAATTTAAATCTGTATTAAATTATTCTTTGGCCTATCAAATTGAAAATACTTTTAAAATTTAAAAAAATTGTTAATATATTAGTTAATTGATTTGGTTAGTATATTAAGGTTAATTTTTAATTTAGTTTTTTATACAAAAATAAAATATTTAAATTATATGCATTTGTCTAAATTATTTTGTATGATATTATTTCATTAGCCATTAGGCGTATGCATTTTTGGTTAATTTTTTATCGGTTATTATTTATAACAGGTGGCTACTCCAAGAAAAATTTTATAATTATAATCGTGTGAAGATATTTTATTTTAATTATTGAATGATAAATTATAAAGTTTGATTTTTATATGTTATTAAAAATACTATCTTTATTTAAAATATAACTAAACAAATAAGTGATATTTTTTAAACAAGAATCATTATTTCATTAAAGTAATTTTCTTTATAATATATAACACATATAGGGTAATAGCAAACGGTATTATTATATTTTATTTTGTATTATTTTCTTTGCACAATTGCATGATTCATGGAAGAAACTTAGCTTGTGATAACGTAATTAATTTCTTTTCAAGGATTTTGACTTTTTGCAATCAGTTTTTGCTAGCTCTACCGAAACCAAATTTGTCTCACATGCTTATTGGCTAGAATGTGACTTCAGAAAGATATGGGGTAGCTGACCTAAGATTCTCTTTGAATTTTTTATTAAATGCCATATGTAAGCAATATGAAAGCACCTAATTCTCATAGATTTATTGATCTAAGAAATATTAATACTCCTTAAGGCTATTACTAAAATTTAGTATCTATACTATATGTTTATACTTTAATTTATCCCACCATTACACTCCATATTTCTTTCCTCCCATTTCCTCAGTGTGTTTTTTTTCCCCATACAGGAAGATTGGGTGTTGTGTAGGGTATTCTACAAGAACAGAGAAGTTGGTGGCAAACCTAATAGCATGGGAAGCTGTTATGATGACACGGGCTCTTCATCTCTTCCAGCATTAATGGATTCTTACATCAGCTTTGACCAACAACAACAACCTCAAACCCATCTTCATGCTGATGAGTATGAGCAAGTGCCCTGCTTCTCCATTTTCTCTCACACCCAAACAAGCCCTATTTTCAACCACATAATGGAGCCTAAGTTATTCCCTACCAACAACAACAACAATAATGCAACTTTATATGGTGGAGGAGGAACTACTACAACACCCAATTTGGGTTCTTGCTTAGACCCTTTTTCATGTGATAGGAAAGTATTGAAAGCTGTTTTGAGTCAGCTCACAAATATGGAAAGAAACATACCTAATAATAATAACAACAATACAAATAGTATAAAAGGGTCACCAAGTTTAGGAGAAGGTAGTTCTGAGAGTTACTTATCTGAGGTTGGCATGCCCAACTTGTGGAACAATTATTGATGTGGTAGTCCCTATAGGCTTTGTAATTTGTTTATATACTTTCCCCCAAAATTAATTTATCCATCCATGTTCTTCATATGCCACAAGGAAGTGGAAAAAATATATATGAAGAATCAATAGAATTTTGGAGGAGGGGGAAATTCTCATTGGAATTTTAAGTCATTGTGGTGGGTATCTAGCGTTTCACCCATTGTGTGCATGTCCCCAATATATTAGGAAAACGGGACTTGTAATTCAAACTCAAAAATATTTGTAGTTAATTTTAGTTAGTGGATGAATTGTTTCTTCTTGCCAAGTAACTAAGAGTAGTAATATTCGGAATTCAACCTTTTTTTTTAATTAATATGAATTAATTTTTTAAAATTGTTTTGTTTATCTTATATTTTAGATTTCAAATCATAAAACTTTAGACCCTAATTAAATTATAAATTCTAAATCCTTTAAAAAAAATTATAATTAAAAAAATTGATTATTAATGTTGATTAATAAAAATTAGTGTCATATTTTTCATTAATTAATTAGATGACGATTGATATAATGGGCATATATTGATAATTAGTTAATTACTAATTATAAAGGATGGATCACATGTATAAACCATGTAGCTTTGAGACTAAGGAGTTTCATGTGGAAATACTAGATAAATGACTTATTATACTCTTTTGGCTCATATGTTAAGTTCACACACAGTTTTTTCTATATATTTCACATATTATTTAAGGATGATAAATATGACAACTCAATCATATATATGTATAAGAAAAAAAAATTCACAAATTAAAATATTGCTCATATGTATCACAGACATTATTTAAAACCATGTGGTTAAGTGTTTTCCAACAACCATTATTTGAGTTACCTTTAGGGTTTACAAAATTATTAAATATTTACCTATGACTGGCCTAGCTAATAATACACATATAATATATTTTCATGTTACTTATTAGAATTAAATTAAACTAACTTAAGCCTAAAAACCAGTTTAATTAATGAAAATTATCAAGCGCTTATGAATATATATGTGGAGCTGGCTATAATCCAAATCTTCTTGAAGAAGTAGTTGCTATAATCGGGTTATGTTAAAAAATTTTATTGAGTAAAAAAGTGTATATACTATAATAATCCTTTTTGGGATCTTCCATGCAACCAACACAATAATTGATCAAAAAACAAATAATAAAGCTAATTTCCTTTTATGGCAGATAATATATCTTTGACGTAATTATCTCGTCATAGTTCATAATAGTGGATTAGTGGTAGCAGCCCAAAATAAACAATGAAGGTCGTTTATATGATGATCCATAAGCTGATTAAGTACTTTCATCATTATTATTATAATTGCGTGGTTATAGTAAAAAAATGAATATCATTTATCTAAAATAACTAATGGGCCAAAATAAAAAAAAAAGGGAGAGGAGACAAAAATCTGGTATTGAATCAAAGCCCCGAACTCCATTAATAGATAGGTGAAAGCTGTGTTGGGTTCAGTGTGAAGCTTAGCTTTGTTTGGTCGACCTGTGCGGAGACGGCAGTCCACGGCGGAGGAGAACGCGGGATTGAACGGTGCGGAAGCACAGATCAAGATCTAGCTGTCTGGAGGTTCACAATAAAGGATGGAAATGGATCACATAGGACAACGAGATTCGCAGGTACGCTTTGTCGGTATCACTGAGGTTTTTACACCGTCCAATAATACCGGGGGAGGTATGCGCAGAAATTGATTTCAATTGGGGGGCCGTGCCTCCTTGTGTCCCCAACAGTTTTAACCGTTTGATTTTTCGGGGTTGCCGTTTATTATGGCACATAGCCGAATTATATTTGTTACTTTTTAAATTTTGTACCGAAAATTGGGGTTGGTCCTTACAGTTGAATGAGTTTTAGTTGGATTATTTTAGAGTGTCTAGAATTATGGCTGCATGTTCGTGGTTATGGTTGATAACGCCGATGTTCTGTTCGCTCACTGCGATTTTTTGAACTGTGACAGCCGAATGGGTTTGTGGAGCCTAGCTATGAGTTTTCATCCAATTTTGACCGAGTCCATGTGTCTCAGGTGTGTTTGTTGCTCATGTTATGAGTTTTTGTTGACTGGTTTATGTTGATGTGGCCCACCGCCTGTTGTCACACATGCCGCATGTTGTTCGTTGCAGGATGCTGATGATGGAATGAGCGGCGAAACCGTGCCGGTAGAGGAAGCAGAAGCGATAGATTCGTCCGCCGCAGATGCGGACCTAGATGCAGAAGCAGCAGTGAGGATTGTTGACGGGATAGGGTCCTTTGGCGCAATTGAATTTTCTTCCCTAACAGGGAGCTTATGACTACTACAACAAATACAGTCGCATCAAGGGATTCTCGATCAGGAGGTCCAAGGTGGGTCGCAGAACAAAACAGGGGGCAGAGGGCGAAATCATTTGGCAGATATTTGTGTGCTCGAGGGAAGGAGAGCGAGATGGGAAACACATGCAGCGGGAAGACAGGAAGATGGATTCTCGACCGATCACACGGTGCGGGTGTGAAGCACGGATTAAGGTCCACGTTGATGATGCCAGCGGGCAATGGGTTGTTGAACAATTCTGCGATAACCATAATCATCCCATGCTGGATGCGAGGTTCAAGGGTCTGTCGCGGTCACACAGAGCAGTCAAGAAAGGCAATTTGCACCAAATTAATCAGTCAGGAGGATTCGAGACTGTTGGGTTCGAGATAAAGGACATATATAATGAGATAGAGAAGCAAAGGCGGGCTGGCGCGACAGATGCTGAGGCCGCGTTGAAGTTCTTGGGAACTTTAAGGACCACTGATTCTGGGATGTTCTGGAAGTACTCACTGGATGTTGACAAGAGGTTGGAAAATCTCTTCTGGTGCGATGGTACAAGTCTTTATGACTACAGGGTGTTCGGGAATGTCCTGGGTTTTGATGCAACGTACGATCGTAACAAATACAAGTGCCCTTTGGAAATATTTTCAGGGGTGGACCATCATATGAGGACGGTGGTGTTTGGCTGCGCCATCTTGAGCAACGAGAGCGAAGGAAGCTATGTGTGGTTGTTGCGGTCATTTCTTGAGGCAATGAAAGGAAAACAGCCGAAGTCTGTCATCACGGACGGGGACCTCGCCATAAAGAGTGCGGTTAGCACAGTTTTTCCCGGTGCACATCACAGATTGTGTAGCTGGCATTTGTTAAGGAACGCCACTGCTGGAGTTGGACGGCCGGGTTTTCTTAGAAAATTCCGTCTATGCCTCATGGGAGTCTAGAGGTTGACAAATTTGAGAGAATATGGACGGATAATGTGGCATACCATATGTTGGAGGATCATCCCTGGATAGTGAACATGTATGCAAAGAAGCATTCATGGTCTAATGCCTATATCCGGGGAAAATTCTTCGCGGGATTGAAGACGACATCGAGGTGCGAGGCTTTGAATATGCAGCTTGGAAAATTTATACACAACGGGTACAATCTGAGGGAGTTTGTGGAGCACTTCCAACACTCTTTGGAATTCATGAGGAGGAGAGAACTAGTGGCAGACTACAAGTCTGCGTATGGCAAGCCTATTGTAAAGACGAAACTCGAGGCCATTGAGCAGTTCGCTGTGACGGTTTATACAAGAGAGGTTTTTGAACTGTTTCGGGAGGTGCTGATGCTAGCCAGCAATGTTAGAGTTGTGTCCTGATGAGCGGATAATTTGTACGCTTTTTGGCATTGTTTTTAGTATGTTTTTAGTATGATCTAGTTAGTTTTTAGTATATTTTTATTAGTTTTTAGTTAAAATTCACTTTTCTGGACTTTACTATGAGTTTGTGTGTTTTTTTGTGATTTCAGGTATTTTCTGGCTGAAATTGAGGGACCTGAGCAAAAATCTGATTCAGAGACTGAAAAGGACTGCAGATGCTGTTGGATTCTGACCTCCCTGCACTCGAAGCGGATTTTCTGGAGCTACAGAATCCCAATTGGCGCGCTCTCAACGGCGTTGGAAAGTAGACATCCTGGGCTTTCCAGCAATATATGATAGTCCATACTTTGCCCAAGATTTGATGGCCCAAACCGGCGTTCAAAGTCACCCTCAGAAATCCCAGCGTTAAACGCCGGAACTGGCACCAAAATGGGAGTTAAACGCCCAAACTGGCAC
>NC_029778.3:70070294-70071962 GCF_000817695.3 Arachis duranensis
ACATGATCGAGAACCGACAGCTGATTAGCCGTGCTGTGACAGAGCATCTGGAACGTTTTCACTGAGAGGATGTGAGGTAGCCACTGACAACGGTGAAACCCTTGCTTAAGCTTGCCATGGAAAGGAGTAGGAAGAATTGGATGAAGACAGTAGGAAAGCAGAGAGACGGAAGGGACAAGCATCTTCATACGCTTATCTGAAATTCCTACCAATGAATTACATAAGTATCTCTATCTTTATCTTTATATTTTATTCGCATATCACCATACCCATTTGAGTTTGCCTGACTAAGATTTACAAGGTGACCATAGCTTGCTTCATACCAACAATCTCTGTGGGATCGACCCTTACTCGCGTAAGGTTTATTACTTGGACGACCCAGTACACTTGCTGGTTAGTTGTGCGAAGTTGTGTTTATGCCATGGTATTGAACACCAAGTTTTTGGATTCATTACCGGGGATTATTTGATTTGTGAAAAGTATTGATCACAATTTCGTGCTATCATGTCCACCAAGAGGACGAGCGCTTGTGTTTTGTTCGAGGTTGCAATGTACTGCAAGCAGAGATCATGGGCCGTGTTGTGGGCTGAGGAAGACGACAAATTCAGCTGTTCTTGTCAGCGAATGGAGTCCTTCGGGCTTCCTTGTGTCCACTTGGTTGGGGTTGTGGTTTATCTGAACATGACAGCTAACCCTAGAAGCCTAATACTTGAAGGGTGGACAAAGAGGGCAAAGCAGCCGCGTGCACACAGCAACGGAGTACGTGTTGGGGAGATCCCAGACGCGGCATACATGAGCATGCACGCGGCGATGTTGGATGATTGCAGGGAGCTGGTGAGCTTGTCTTGCCGGTTCTTCGAGGACTACGTGGACGTGAAAACAAGGTTGGCAAAGGAGCGCCAGTCCCTACGGGACAAACATCGCCAAAGGTTGGGTGTTGCTAAGGAGGCCAGCAGGGTGTCTGTTCGGGACCTGTTGCGGGCAAGGTACAAAGGATGCAGTCGAAGAGTTGTCACCTCCCGGGGTAAGTTCCACCGTGTTCAGAGGTGTCAACTGTATGGAAAGGGCAAACACAATTCTCGCAAGTGTCAACAATCAAGTATTGGGGAGAACCAAGTTTTGAGGCGGGTGCGACTTACGATAGCATGGAAGCAGGAGAGGGGCGTGAGGACTACTACGAATTTGAGTGAGTTGGCTGAACTGTTCTTGTTGGAGATTACGCATCGTGCTGGATTGAATATGGCTGGCTGTTACGCGTTCTACTTGTTGAGGTGACATCTGAAGGGGCGTATGCATAGGTTATGTGAGTTACGCTTTAGTTCTGGTTATATTGCTTGCATTTAAAATGATGGATTATGTAATGCAGCTTGTGAGGATGTGCCTCCTAAATGTATTGGTCTGTGTTGTAACAATAGTTGCGTTTGTGTTTGATTAATTAAATTAGAAACGGCATGTTAATATAATCCGAGTCATGTGGTTGGCGGGTGGGACGCAAGGAATTATAACGAGACATTGTTGGCAAATGAAAGTTTTCATTGCGTTGGAGAGCTATATGGCTTAGGGATGTCGGAGTTCGAGTTGAAAATGTCTATAACTTTGAAACTGTGTTTCGTTGATGGCTTAGGCTTTCCTGGTACTAAGAGTATGGCACTATCCATTGGGAAGGGA
>NC_029778.3:70071996-70099833 GCF_000817695.3 Arachis duranensis
AAAGATAATAAAGGCAATGTACTATATTGCATACTCCATTGAATTACATACGAAAAGGAAGATAAAATTTAATCCGTGCTAATTTAACATCCAGCGCACGGTAATCAAGTATTTTACAAAAAAGAAGCGGTGGTTCATGGCATGCAACGGCGGAAACGCATGCAAACAAAATGCCCATTCAATCAGTTAAACCCAATGACATAAATTTCTAAAATGGCGGGTTGGGTAACTATAACGTCGAAGTGGAGTCATGTACAGCGATGTGTTGGTACCACTTCAAAGTGACAGCCCACCCTAGTCGCCAACAAAAAGGGGGCATGAAGAGCCTAGCATGATCAAAACGAAGCTCACAGCATCAACAGGGTTATGGTAGCACGGCGGCCATTGCCCTCCGGCTGTTCCAGTCCACCTCTGCCCGCTTCTCTTTGCTTTGGAGGTCAGGTAAGTTGTTTTAAAGGAGCATTTGTTATATAGGGACCAGGTTGCGAGGGCTCAACGCCATTTTTTATTGTATCCTTGGGATTTCTTTTTCCTTTAGTTTTTGGTAATTTCTGTAATTGCCAATGCTCACTAATTTTCTTGCTAGGCTATTACAATCGTTGTTAATTTCTAGTTCTGTTTGGTTTTATATTATGCTTCGTGTCAAGATTTTGTTGACTTCTTAACAAATCTAAATCTCACTTCTTTTCTGTTTTAATATAGTTTTCCCTTTGTCTTGTGGACTACAGAAATTTATTGATTTTGTAGCAAGTTCTTTCATCTCATCTCAAAATGACATTGGCCATGGGAATCAATTCGAAGGTCTGTTCCTGCTTCCAAGATAAACTATATAATATTTCCAAATATATTTATTTTTAGTTTTTTTTAAAGGATTTACTATCACGTGCAGGTGTTGAGAAGGGTTCCTTGAATACTGGTTCTTATCTTAAATCAATTACAATATACCCAATAAAATCTTGTGGAGGGAATACTATTTGTAGAGTCTCCATGTTGCAAAGAAAGATTGCAAATCAGGCTTGAGTCAGGGGTTAATTATGGTGCTATGGAAGAACTTGAACTATATGGTCAAAGCTCAAAGGTATATGGAATCATGCACATGATCTATTTTCTAAACTAAGTACAAGCTTGCAACTATATCATTTTACATAGCTCTGCTTATGTGGACTTGCACAAAAAATAAACAAGAAATGAAAAAGATATGGTATTCAGGAGTTCCAATTGTATTTATGATTTGATGTTAGAAATAACTTAGAACTTCTCACAGTTGACAACGCTTTCTGATTCAAAGAGGCTCTTGCTTTAATTGTTAAGAGGTTAGCAAGTTGCCTTGCAAGCATTGCACACCCCTATGAAGAAAGTGACTCTGCGTACGAGTGCCAAGGCTCCGCGTACGCATCGAAGTAAAATTGGACCATTCTGTGTACGCATGTATGTGTCGCGTACACGAAAAGCTTGGCAGAGACGCACGTCCGCGTACGAAGGTGTCAGCGTATGCATGCACTCCTAAACTTGTGAAATTTTTTTTAGTTGCAGAAATCAGATTTTTATACCAAATTTTCGACGTTCATAACTTCCTTTACAAAATTCCATTTTCTTCAAACTTTATATCGTTTTAAAGCTCTTAAAATCATCTTTAATTTAAAAAATCATTCAATTTCAATGTCTGAGGCTCAAGTTATGATACGCCAAAGTTTACCAAAAATCAAGTTTTATATAAAAATATCAAAGTTCTCTAGTTTCCAAATTCCATAACCAAACTAAACCAAAACATACCCAATTTTATTACAAAATACTACCACATACTACACTTTACCATTCCATTATACTTCAATCAACTCAACACCCATTTCACTCAATCTTTTCACCATAATTAAAAAAATCCACGATTCATGATTCAATATCTCATCCTTAACAATTTTCACATAATTTAACTCTTGATAAACCTCATTCACCACCATTCAATATTAACACTAACCACAACATTCAACACCCAATATCATCATCAATATTTATCACCACTCATCATAATCATATTCAACATCAATATTCATCATATATTCATCATATTTCATATATTACACATTCCAACATTCCATATCATCCTCTTCATTATCAAACATAATTGCACATATAATTAATCATACACAACCATCATTCAATCCTGTTGATGAATAAAAAATTGATGGTATAGAATTTCACAAATAAAATCTCGTTGCAAGTATAGTATCTAAACCAACAATAATTCTTTCATACAAAAAATTATTTGTCACAAGTAACAAACCCTTAAAATTAATAACCGAAGTATTCAAACCTCGGGTCGTTCTCCCTAGGAATTGCAATAAAGTGTTCTTGTTATTGGCTATGAGGTATGTTTTGGGGTTTTGAGATAATAGACAAGAAATATAAATGGCAAAGGAAATCGAATGACAAAAAAAGGTCTTGGCAAGGTTTGGTGGTCAAGGATCCCTATCCTTATCACTAACCACAACATGATAATTACAAGGATCAATCCCATCAAGTCATCCTCTAATAAGTAAAGAAAAGTCAAATGAGCTATATCAATCCAAGTCCATAAGTTCTAGCCACTCATTAATTGAATTAATCAAAGCTAGAGTCAATGGCTACCAATTATCAATCACTTGAACATTAGTGACTCAAGAATTCCTAAGTTACCTTCCCAAGCCAAGAGCACTAAAATCTACTCCAACATCCTTCCAAGCATTTTATCAAACACTTGGAAGGCATAAAAGGAAAGCATAATAAGATTGCAATAAAAGTAAATCTACACTACTCAATTGCAAGGAAATTAATAACAACGATTCAATTAAGCAATAAAGGAAATCAAAACATGAATTGCATTAGAAGGAAAATAGGAGAAACAAAAGTGCATCAACATAAAAGTAGAAAATTACAAGAATTAAATGCTAAACTAGAGAGAGGAGATGTAGAAGAACAAGAATTACAAAAGGAAAAGTAAATCAAAGCATGAAATTAACCTAGATCTAAGAATTCCTAATCTACCTCTAACCTAATTCTAGAGAGAAGAGAGAGCTTCTCTCTCTAGAAACTTTTCTTCCAAAACTAAACTAAAATAAACTAATGTGTTGGAAAGTGTTGACTCCCCCTTGAATTCTGCCTTAAATAGCCTCAGAAATAAGTTGGATCTGGGCCTGGGAAGCCCAGAATTTGCCCCCAGCGTTTTGCCTTTAAGTGAGTCACGTGCGAGTATCGACGCGTATGCTTGGGTCACGCGTACACGTGGGTCACGCGTATGCTTGGAAAGTGTTGACTCCACAATCCACGCGTGCGCGTCGATCTCAGCATCCCATATCCTTGTTTCTTCATGAGTTCTCCACTTGCATGCTTTTCCTCTCCATCTCTTTGATCCATTCCTAGCCTTTCCCATCTGAGTTCACTAACAAAAATATCAAGGCATCTAGTGGAATTAAAAGTGAATCAAAATTAGCAATTAATAGCCTAAAAAGCATGTTTTCACACTTAAGCATAAATTAGGAGACAATCAAGAAACCATGCTATTTCCTTCGATAAAGGTCAGAAAAGGTGATAAAATTCCCTAAATTAAGCACAAGATAAAACCTAAAAATGGGATTTATCAATCTCCCCACACTTAAATCATAGCATGTCCTCATGTTAAATCAAGAAGAAAACAAAGGGTATCAACATTTATTCAATGTAACAACTAACTAAATGCATTCTATCTATATGCAACTATCTAAATGAATGCACTACTTGGTCAAAATAAATCAATTTCCAAGAATACATATATAAGCATAAGGGCTAAAGGTATTAATAACCAAGCCAAACCACAATTGAATTGAGTTATTAAAGATTTTACAAACTTGCAAGAAAAGTGTTGATTCTAGGTGAAAACATGTAATTGAGCAATCGAACCCTCATTGGAAGTGTTTGCACTCTAGTCGCTCAAGTGTTTAGGGTTGATTCACTCAATTCTCCCCTAATCATGCTTTTCAAGATTTGTTTTTCATCTAACAATCAACAATTATCCCATGCATGCATACAAGTATCATGAGATCTTTTCTTTAGCTTGTAATGGGGCCAGGGTCAAGGTAGGATGCATATGGTCAAGTGAGCTTTAAATTTGAATCTTTGATTAACCTAGACTTTCCCACCTAACCTATATAACAACCTATACAAATTCAAGCTAACCTAACTACCCATTATTCACTTTTTCACATACTCATGCATTTCCTTTTCATTTCATAACACTTATGCATTGATTCTTATTGAACTTTACTTTGGGGCATTTTGTCCCCTTTTTATTGCTTTTCTCTCTTTTTTTTCTTTTTTTTTCTATATTTCTTCTTTCTTTTCTTTTCTTTTCATATTCACTTTTCTTTTTTCTTTTGTTTTTCTCATTTTTGTTTTTTCTTCTTTCTTTCAAACTATATACAAGAACATCAATGCATAAGGTCTAACATTTGATTAATACATGAGCATGCACTCAATTCCCAAATATAGAAATGCAAAACATCCTTTTATCCCAACCAGTGTTCCCAAATCTCCCTAAACTTGAATAATAAGCACTCTCACTAGCCTAAGCTAATCAAAGATCCAAGTAATGGACATTTATTATTTTTCGCTTTAGGCTTGTAATGTGCTAAAATAGAGAATAATTGGGTTAAACATAGGCTCAAAGTTGGCTAACAAAGGTTGATAAAACGTAAGGCTATTTTGGTAAGTAAGCTAATGAAATGATGGCCTCAATTATATAAATGCATGTATACATGGAATAATGGACATAAAGAATCAAACAAATCAAAGATTACAATCATAGAAAGAGAATAATTGCACACAAGAAGGGAAATAAGTGGTTATAAGATGTAACCACACCATTAGGCTCAAATCTCACATGCTTGCGTTCTTAGCTCAAAACATGTTTCACCAAATATATAATTCAAGCAAGTTCTATGAAAAGTTTTCACTCAAATCAATTGGGGTGTTAATGCCCTATAGATAAATTCTTGAAAAATTTCATTATTTTGACTAAGAAATTTGTCACCCAAAAGCGCCGACTGGTCGGACGACCTCCCCACACTTAAAAGTTTGCAAGTGAAAATTGATCTGGGCCAACCTAAAAATCAGATCTAGAGTGGTCCAATGTGTTTCCTTAAATCCAACCATCTCTGGGCCCAATATGAATGTTACATTTGTATGGTTGATATATGTTTTTGTTAGCTAGTGTGTTTCAGATTTTTGTCCAAAAAGGCTTTCAAGTTGATTTAATTTTTTTTTCAAAAAGGGTTTTCAAAATTTAAAATTAATTTCCTGTTTTATTTTTAAAAATCAAATAATATCTTTCCTTTTATGAGGTCATGTCTTTTCAAGTCATTTCAAAAGGTGATGTAGTTGCATGGTTTGTGAAAAACTTCTCTTGGGTACGGTTACCAACACTCTCTCTCTTCCCTCCATTAACTTCTCCTCAACTCCTCGGTTTCCTCCACTATCTTTACTGCTTCTCTTCCCTCAAAAGCCTAAAACAAACCAAATGAGGAAGAAAACCATTGCTAAAAGGCCTCCTCGTGAAAAAGTTTACAAGCTTCCCACAAAGCCTTCAACTCGATCCCAAGACCAAACCTTCACACCCTCACCTTCTCCTCCTACTCTCCTCCAAGAACCGATCCCATGACTCGCACTAAGAACCCTTCAAGGTTCCCTTCTTCAGCCAAGTCGACGCCAAACCCTCCACCTTCGAAGGAACCAACATCCAAACCTGGGTAGTCGAAGCCGAGTTCATCCAAGGGAAAGCGACCAGCCGTGCCTGAACCTCCATCTGAGCCCACACAACCAAAGTCTAGGTCTGTTCCATTACGTTCACAACGAGGTAAAACTCGAGTTCCTCTTAAATCAGTTAGAGAACCAAACATTGGCCCTTATGATCACAAATCTCATTTTATGACCTCTCATTCGAACTATAACTCTTATAGATTCAAATTTGCCATGAATAATGACTTTTACGATGGAGTGATTAAATATCGTACCCTGTGTCCTTCTTTTCTAGCTGATTTGCCAACTTTGAAAAGAAAAGGTTTTTCTTTTGTTGAGAACTTGGAAGTTCTAGACTGGAATCATCTTTTTGACATCAAAAAGCCTGTTTATCCTCTTTTGGTCAAAGAATTTTATGCTAACATGACGTTTCATGAAGGCACTGTTCACTCATATGTAAAGGTCCGAGACATAGTTCTAAATAATGAAACAATCAGTGATTCATTGAAGTATACTGATGTTGAGCCTTGTGCTTATGCGTCTGTTAAGTGGGATGAAGGAATTGGTATTTCTTACCATGATGCTTTGGCTAATATTTGTGAACATGTTTCCTTGATTGATGGCATTACACCCACTCACAAAGCCATTGGATATGAATGTGCTCAGTTGCACCAAATGGTCAACCACATCATACTTCCTCAAAGTGGTTCATATCAAAGGGTTTCCTACACTTATACACTTGTTTTATATGCCCTTCTCACCAAAATTGAAATTTCATTTGCATATTTGATGGTTAGATACATGTTTGACTCTGTTAGGAGTGAAAAAGACAAAGCACTTCCTTATGGCATGTTTCTAACTTGCATATTTGAGTATTTTGGTGTTGACTTGACCAATGAGGATTATCAAAATAGACATTCATATCTAAAGGGAGGTGGTGCAGTGAAACAACAAAAAGGACCTACTAGATCTGAAAGGGTGGTCTTAGACGATGAAGATAATGACTTTATCCCTGAGGAATCTCCTCCTCCTTCCACCGAGGGTACCTCCATATCTATAGGCCAAAAATCTGCTTTGCTGAATGTTGTCAAGGATATTGTTCAGGAGTTTGTCTCCCAGTTTAATCACATGATTGCAATGAGCAAGGAGCAAAGAAGGCTAGCCAGCAAACATGAGAACTTCCTCCGGAAATCAAGAGATCGAGTGGCTGTGTTCATGACTTTTATTGATAACCTTCAAAAGGATGAAGACCCTGCCACTGATGCTGAAGAGAAAGCTGGTTTGGAGGGAAATAGTTCTGATGCCTAGAATTTGTCTCATGAAAACTGCTGCTGCTGCTCTCTTTTTGTCTCATGAATTCTGTTTCTTTTGCTACTGTTGAATTGTTTTTTTATCTTGGATGACTGTAATAACTCTAAATATTGTTGTACTTTTGGTAGTTTAGTTAGTACTTTGAACTGTGCTCTAACTCTTTCCTGCAGAATTTAAGGGGGTGTTTTTGTTGATCTTGCTTATTATCCGCCCTTGATGACAAAAGGGGGAGTAATAGCAATAGGATAGGGTGACTGATGAATTTTATTGGTATTACTGCAGCTACTATTATTGTTTTTTGTCTTTTGTTTGACTGCTGCATTAGAACTTGCTTTCATATGTTGATAAATTGCCCTAAATTAAACTTGATGCTTATATTCTGCTGCTGATATGATATGTTCAGTGTTGGGCTGATTTTGTGGTTGTTTGTTTAAACTCTCATAGTCAAGATGAATGTGTGTAGCTCCTTATTGTGTCTTATATAAGTATAATGCAAAACAAGAACAAAGAGAAAAGCCTAAATCCAGGGGGAGCTACTCTTGAAAAGGAAAGGGGGAGCAACACAAAAGCAAGTAACATAAATCAAAGGAAAGTTTTCTAACTTTGCTAAAAATCAATTCCCTTGGTTATTGCTTAAATATGTTTGTCATCAAGGGGGAGATTGTTGAGTTAAGAAATTAACTGAATTAATTAGTGATGACAAACATTATTTTTGGACAAAATAAATAATTAGTGTAGAGTGTTAATAATTATATGTTGCTAATTATTTATTAAATTTTGCAGGCCAAAACTTAGTCTAGCAGCCCAAATTGGAATGAAAATAAAACATCAAGGCTGGTGGGCTGGTTTATCAAGCGAAGCCCACAAGAAACAAAGCCAAAGAAATCAAACGGGTTGCCTAATGGATATCCGATCCAAGTCCGATCTGAATTTAGCAATTCCCTCCAACATGCTTCCAAAGCAACGTTCCTTGTTTCTCTGTCCATGTCAAATCACAAAATCTTAGAAAAGTGAGAAAGAGAAAGAGAGAGCTTCTTCCCTAAGCTAATTACCAAAGAAGCAAGAAAGAGAGAGATTAAGCTTGAAAGGCAGATGTCAAATCAGCAAGTTCAAACCAAATCAAGCTTGGGTTAAAGGTAACCCATTTCTTTTTACATGCATCACACTTCTCTTCATCTTCAACTCTCTGCCACTCCATTTTGGGTTATATGGAAAAGAGAATTTTTGTTCTTTACTGCTGTGTATCTACGGTCACAAGTGATACTTGGGGACCAAGTTGTGGTTCAATGGTCAAGATTTGGGCTTACCATTGAAGAAATCTTTTTCTGCTGATAATGTGGCTTTCGGTCAAGATAGAGAAGTCAGAAGCAAAGTTCCTATTTTGAGGATAAATGAGAAAAAGTGAACGGCTGGGTTAGTGAAGCTCAAGGCTCAAGAAGTTGAACTAAGAAGAGCAACCAAGCAACATGCAAGGAGATAAAAGAAGCTTTCTGTTCATTCAGAAGCTAAAGAGAGAAAACTAGAGCTTTGTGAGTTGTGTTCTGTAAAGAAGTTCCTCTACTTGGATAATGCTTTCTTTCAAAGAAGCATTCAGCCAATATTGAAGAACTAAATTAGAGGCTTGCAAATCTGGTTTATCACATAGCAAAGAGGCTGTTGATGAAGTCAATCTTCTTCATGTTTTATAGATTGTGATGTACTTTTCTATGTTTATCTTTCTGTAATTTCTTGAGAGAAAAGGCATAGTGAGAGAGCTCAAGTAAAAGCCATGAGTGGAAAAAGATTGAGTGATACACTTGAGAGAAAAGCCTAGAGTTATTTCAAATTTCTTTAGGTTGATTAAGTGTCTTGTATCTTGTACCTGTTAGGTATTCCTTTCTTAGTTGGGTTAGCACTAAGAGTGAAGAGTTAGGTATTAGCATAGCCAATGTCAAGTTAGGTTAGAACTTGAGTGTGAAAGGATTGGGTCAAATCTTGTGGAATTGGTGTATGTAATACTTTTAACTATAGTGAAAATTCTTCCATTGTTGTGGAGGAGACTGGACGTAAGTTGCATAGCACAAGGCAACCGAACCAGGATACATGCTGGTGTTAGCTTTTCTCTTCTCTGCTGTGTTCTGTTTTCTGATATTCATGAGACAAAAATAAATTGTCTCATAAATTTCTACTGCTGAGTACAAACAGAATCAAAATTGAAAGTTTGTTTTAAAAGAGTCATAACTGCAACTCAAAAGGAAGGCATAGATTCAACCTCCCCTTCTCTAAGCCTACCACAACCTTCACAACTCCAATCCTCAACTATATCCTTAAAGTATTAGCACCCTATTATAATAATTATAAACTCCGTAATCATAGCTTGCTTCAAACCACAATCCTCGTGGGATCGACCCTGACTCACTCAGGTATTACTTGGATGACCCAGTGCACTTACTGGTACAACTGTACGAAAGTGTGGGGATTCGTGCACTAGTCATCAACTTAATCAAATTGTCCAAGCATCTCATCCATCAATGTCAATTAATGACCTCCTTGTTTCCGAGTGCTAACGACAACACACTTGATTTATCCTGACCGCACTAAATCCTGCCTGTGTCCTTGACAAACCCTTTACAACATCCATGGCAACTCCTTTCCACTTCCAGTGGAAAATTTTGAGAGGTTGTGGCCTTCTTGATGGTCTTTGATGTTCTATCTCCACCTTCTAATTACATCAAACTTTTGACACAATCGATGCTGCACCATCTTCATCTCAGGTCACCAGAACACTTTCTTTAAATTGTGATACATCTTCGTGGTTCTAGAATGAATAGAGAATCCGCTCCTATGAGACCCTTCTAATAACTCTTGCCTCTAAATACTTTCTCCATCCTCAGTAACCTCTCCTTGCTTTTCCTTCCTAATCGACTTTGAGATTCTTTAAAGTCCTTGATCACCCTGTGTGTCCACTCATTTTGGGGTTTGAGGAAGTATCACTGTCTTTTGATTATTATACCTTTTTTCAAGGTTCTTCCACATATCTGCAGGATCTTTTAGTGTGAGATATTCATTTTTCAATCATTCGTCAAGATGACAACGAAGAAAGATCATGGCTTTGGTTTTATCCTTTTGGGATGTTTTATATTCAGCCTTAATGGTATCTCCAAAATTCATTGAATCAAAATGAATTTTGGTATCTAATATCCATGATAAGTAGTTGTTTCCAAATATATCAAGAGTATTAAATTCAAGATGAGAAAACTTTGATATAATAAAAATTTATTACCTAAATCTTCCTAAATTTTTATTAGAGTCTCGTGCTGATAACGTATTGTAAAATAAATAAGATAAAATAAATATAAAAAAAAGTATAAATAAAAAACTTTAGTATTAGTATTCACTAATAGTATTATCTCAATATAACAGAGATAATTCATATATTACTTGATAATTCACTTTCATTTGTTGGAATATATAAATATATAAAGAGAAGTACTTTTATTAGTCGTATATGTGTATGTCTCTCATTATACCTCCTATTTATACACGTGTAAGGTTAACTTTTTCAAGTTTAAAAAAATTGCACAGTTCATCATTAAATGTTTGAATCGCCCAAATAATTTTGATTGGAGGAATGTTTGATAGTTATCTATATTACAACAGATAGTAGGATTATTGTATTCAGTGTGAAGAGATTGCCTTTTAATTTGAACTTCGAATGTGTTTTTGTTATTAGATCATATATGTGCTTTTAACTTTGACTTAAGAATTCAGAATATATAGATTGTAGGTTGTAGCTGCATTTTTTATTTCGGCAACTCCAAGAGAAAATAGACTGCAATGCAACATGTTTTACCGTTACATGAAATGTATGTTATTTTCAATAACAAAATTGGAGACTTGCGAGAGGTCTTAGATTAAAAGAGGAACAAGGAGCAGTAACCTTTTTAATACACACAACATACATACATCTCTAAACTGAAGGAAATTAAACCATAATATCCACGAAGTACTTGAACAATTATATCCCTTCAATCTTAGTTACATGTAATTGTATAACACTTGGTCTATTGTGACAAAGCACTTGTGTTGTAGACAAGAAGTGCACCACCAGCAAGAAGGCCAACAAGAGTCACAGCCCAGATAGCCAAGCCAGTCGTACCTACAATTTATACACCCACAAATTAATTAAGATCCCAAAAAGATATATATTTTGAGATTGGCAAAAGCTTACCTTAGTTTGTTTCTATTAAGTGATTCATTATGCGTCAAAGACTAAGTGAACTTTCGTCAATTTTAAAGACATAATAGGTACAATTGAGATTTCGATGACTATTTTAGTGCAAGGGCCCAATGAGAGGACCAATTTGGGACTTAATTAGAGTGCATGAAAATGAAACCCTTTTTTCTCTCTATTTTATATGCAAATGTTTTCTTGGATTATTTAACAGAGGTGAGTCCACCATGACCAATTTACTTACACGGACACGACACTATATGGACACGCTAATATGCGAATGAACACGTTAACATGCGAATTTTAAAAACTTATTAGACACGAAATATAAAATATCTTTTAGATAAATTATAATGATATTTTGATATTTTATTGATATTAAAACATAAAATAATTTTTTAATTTTTTATGTCTTATTTTAATTATATAAAATATTTAAAATATTTTTTGTTTTAGTAAATAATAATATATACTCTTTTTAAATTTATTTCAAAAATACATGTTAAAAATAAGGTTGGACAGACTGACACGTGATAGTATTTAAGTATGTTCAAGTGTGTCTGGAAAAAAAATTTTATTTTTTTATTAAGACACGATTCGACATAGCAAACATGTGTGTCGGATGAGTTCGATGAGTGTGGTGTGATAACTTAGCAAAGTGTCCATGCTTTGTAGAGTCCAAACTAAATGAAGCTTGTTAGACAGATATATCAGCAAATTGAACTCTACTATGTGCTCAATACAATTTTCAGGCATTAAATTTCCTTACCGCCAGTGTAGACATCACCAGTGGGAGACCAATCCTTTGTATCGTAGATAGGACTGTACAACAATCGATATAAACAAATATGAAATTAGTGAAAATTTTCATTATTAATTCGATTAACACATAATAAAGCCACCTGAAATTATTATTCTAAAAGATGTTGTGTACCTGTAACCATCGACATTAGCACCGTACTTGTCCACAAACTGGTACACACCCTTTCCCTGAATTGAAGTTCAATAGTTAGAAGGTTGAATCAAATGTTTAAATCAAAATTATAATTAGTAAATCAATTCAAATATCTCAACAAGGGCACCCTCTCAAGTAGTCAAGCAATATCCATGTCTGATTAATTATACACAAGAAAAATTAAGATTAAAATTAGAAAAGAATAAACAGCCATTTCTAACCATCAAAATTCTAAATGCTAGCAATTCTAACTACCCATCAAAGATTGGGTTTGCTTGTAAAATTATCCAGGATCGGTAGTTTGTTGGATAATTTTGTCGAACATTTTGGATAGTTTTGCCATATTAATTTAACCTTGATGAGTATCTAAGTTGATTTACATTTTTTTATGGTTAGAAGTTAGAAACTATGTGCAGTTCAAATTTTTCATAGTTAAAAACGATAGTTTACACAATTAATAGACATATCAATGTCCATTTGCTGAAGTTAGTTACATTAAAAATAATAATAGAATCCATGACTAAATTATAAGTGATCTATCACTATGTTTTAGTTAAGAGTAAGAAGCTGAAGTTGTAGAAAATAAAAAAGCAAATAAAACAAACCTTTCCTTTCCTGCCAGATGCATCAAGTCCATCCCTCAAGTTCATGCCTCCATTAATTCCTACAATCATTCACAACAAAAATAAGCAAAAAGAATAAAAATAAAAAAATAAAGGCCTCTTTGATGTCTATTTAACAAAAGTGGTTATTATTATTGCTAACCATAAGGCTTATCAGTCTTGATTTTCTTGCCACCACTGGCCACGACTTTGAAGGAAGAGGGTGCCCTTGAAAGGGATGGGATCCCTCTAACTGAGGACCTCTCAGCAGTGAAAGGTGCAGGTTTTAAGCTCACTGAAGCCATCACTGATGATGCCATTGCTCTGTACTCTTTTGCTTCTCTTCTTGTGCTTCTAAAACTGCTTCAATTGGTGGTGGAGGGGGCAACAAAAACAAGGTTCTATGTATGATGATATTATTAGGAGTGAAAAGAGGTTGGTGATTGGTGCTGTGACACGTGGCAGAATATATGTGGCAGAGTGGAGGATATGGTGCTGCAAAACATTATCTAAATGGATGAAATTTTCACCTGTTGTTTCAGGGACATACATACAAAATCTTGATGCAAGACACATGGATATTCCTTCCTTTTATGAAATTATTAGGAAACGTAAAATAGGAAAAGAAAAAGGAATAAATAATCGAATGGAAAATATGATAAAATAACTAGCCCATTCAATATTGACGACAAATATATTATATTATATTATATAAGCTTTCTCTTTTTCTTCATTTATTTATTTGATTCTCAAATTAAACTGGACATAGCTCTAAAATATTTTCAAGACTATGCAGAATTTGGAATATTCGTTAAGAGTTCGGAATATTAGTAAAAAATAACAATTTTCTTCTCCGAACCATGAAAACAGCTGATTATTAAGTTAGGTTACATAAATTATACCACTTTTTTAATTTGAATATGGAAGCAAAAGTGGTGTTAGACTCGGATACAGGGAATACAGGTGCTTCACAGCCATGTGGTGTCAATGGAACAGTGTCAATGGAACAGAACTCGGACCATGCGAGTTCTCTATCAGTAAACGGACGGTCCGAATTGTGTTTGATATTTCATTTCATAAAAAAATTGACAACAACAAACAACTCGGAGGGTCCGTTTTCTAGCTTCCGAAATTCATATTTGCCCAACTACAAGTCGGACCATACGATTTCTTAAAGCAAAATTTTAAAATCAAACAACTCGCATGGTCCGATTTGTGTACTCTGAGTTTTTTCAAATTTTTTTAACACAAATCGGATCCTCCGATTTGTGTACTCTGAATTTTTTCAACTTTTTAAACATAAATCGGAGAGTCTGATTTGTTTACTCCCACAATTTTAAAAAATACCAAAAATTACCATGTTAAATATATCACTCATTTTGCTTCCATATCAAAATTTTTTAGCCAAATTATACTCTTTGGTGTAGCTCTTTCCCATATCCTACATTAACGCAGGATACTTGTGCGGCAGGCTGCTTTTTTTCTTCTCCCGAGCATAAACAAGTTTCAAGCTTTAACATTTATTTTCTATAAATTTCTACAAATTATTATATTGAACAATCATGTGTGATTAGCAATATTATTAGCCAAAATGGGTGATGGTTATTTAGTAATGATGCAATGGCTTAAAAATAAATGCTATTCTTATTGCAAATTGTTCTATCTGGGTTCCTTATTCCCCTATAAATATCATAGCAAGGGGAAAGGATAAGATAGCATTGTTTAAACCTAGATAGTGATAGTAGATAGCATATTTTCACCTTTTCTACCTTTGATCAGACAAAATAAGAAATGAACAACCAAAAGAAAGGCATGGTCTTGTTTGAGCAACTATAAACAACTTGCACTATCTTTAAGCCTTTACTCTCTTGTTTCTGTCCCATAGACATTTTTCCTCTGGGGCAACTCTAGCACCTGGAAATGCACTTCCCCTACAAAAACAAACAACATTTCAAGTTATGCCTTTCATCTTTAACAACACATATTCAGCGCTGCCGTAGTCATTTTATATTCTTCTTAAACCATAACAGGCGACTCGACTTAACAACAAGCAAAGACTGTTTACGATCAAAATTTGTAACAAGATAAAGGTTTGCTAACTGGTATCATATAAACATCAACCAGAGGTAAAGTCAAATGATGATACTCTATAATCTGACAAAATAAATGCATAATAGGTACAGCTTTTAGAGTCAATTTCCACTGTCCATCTTAGTGCAACCTGAAATATATAGTAATGCTACCTAAGCATATACATATATAGTTACTTACCATCTATGTGCTCTCTTAAAAAAGGGTTCAGGTATGTGAATTCTAGTACTCTGGAATTCTTGGAGAAGTTGTTCGGCTACTTTATTCAGTGTCGCATCTGAGGGCTTCTTCATTCCAGTTTGAGAAATTATACCCTCAGCATATTCTGTTGTTGAATGAAGAACCCATCTTTCACTATAAAGAAGCCAACAAGAAATTAAATAGCAATAAAAAGAATCTGAACTTAGAAAATCCTCTCACAACGTGCCAACAGCATCGATCACATACCTCGTGGTCTCACGGTTTGGCTTGCAGCTATCACAATACGCCCAGCTTAAGACCTTAGAATTTTCGAAAGAGAGGCCTTTGAATGGTATCTGAATCATAAGTAACATTGTGATGAATCAAGATCCTTATAGTTCCACATCATGGATAAAATGATCTTGGAAGGAAAGTTAAAACATTAGATATAACAAAGCCTTTAAGTCAACTTGATTATACCTAATATCTTTCCGCATGAAATTTTATTTAGAAAAGCCATCTCAACTTGTTTATCTTGGCAATATCGTTCTCATGTTCTACTATTTTTTGTATGCAACAACTCCCATGTCACTTTTCATTTTTTTGATATAGTAGATATCAAGCTACACTAATTTTTTCCCTAGGAAAAGAGAACCAGATACTACTGTACTAGACTACACATAAAAAGGAAACATAAATTGTGTTTCCAAAACAAAAGTGTGACTAATGAAATAGGTCCAACTCATGTCAAATTCATGAATTATCAAACTTTAACAATTCATTGACAGTTTGGGAAGCATATAGCTATATCTTACTGATGACAGAGGCTCTGCAAATGCCAGCATCACAGCAAAACATGGCTGAACAGGAAGATTCTGCAATTTTGCCGACAACTCTGGCACCAAACTGAAATCTGCAACCACACAAATGTCAAGAAAACTGTTGATTAGCCAGTAAGCAAATGGACGAAAAATTGTTGATTTCACACATGGCATACAAACAGCTTTTTTCTGTTTTCATTATATGAATGTGTGTCTCTGTTATTGTCTTAATACCAATGTGATTATCATAAGGATGCCTATTAGGAGTAGCTGAAACACCAGGATACTGTAACAAACCCAATTAGGTCAGTGAGTTCAGGAGAGAATGAAATAGAAGCTTCCAAGAATCAGGAAGGGAAGATTCCTCCCTTGCCTTTTCACTACAGCAGAAAGAATAGGAAAAATGCAATTGGGAATATTTTTCTAACTAACTTGCCACATGGGCAAGGGGGTGAGGGAAGCATGAGGGAGGAGAGTATTTGAGTAACAGATTTAGGAAGAGGGGCAGATTTGGAGTGAGGATTGGAATACGAGTAGAAGAGAGGCTGGCTCTCTAATCACAGCCCAGCGTTATCTCTGTGTACTTCTGCATTTCATAGTTTCAATAAAGTACTGGGGGTAAGATCACCTTGATCAATCTCTCTGTTTCTATTTGTGTGTGTGTGTGTTCTGTTCCGTGCAGGTACCAGTTCTTACAGATACATTTCCAGATTGATTTCAATATTGTGTTGAATCTGCATAGTTGACAATTTGATCTCTTCTCAAATTTAACATATGTTAATTAAGAAGAACCACCAATTTGATCCTCAAAAGATCACTGCTGACAAATTATATTCTCTCGAGCACCCCAACGATCAATGAGCTAATTAATTAGTCCTTAAAAATCAACAAACTGACAAGTGACAAATTATCTTTTATCCTCTCTATTTTATTGCATTAGCAACAACACAGACAAATAAAAGACCATCTAGTGACTAAGTCGTTGGCATTTGATCTATCAGGAACCAAATCATTCGTCCTCCCTGTTAATTACATCAGTAAATTTCATGTTACATGCCAGTTGAAGTAAGAGAATATTCATATTAAAAATTGTATAGAAATCAGGTGAGTTTCGATACTTCCCCTCATCAATTTCTACTTATGTTCATTCATACTGAAAATTCTGATTTAATGAAAAAGAGACAGAAAGTTCCATTCAACGCAAATGTATATTAGCATGCAACTTACAGATATGACAATTGGCTCATACCATCTAAAATGCTCACAACTGAAGTTTTGGGAAGAAGACCTATCAAAAGAGCACAATATTGTCCCCACAAAGGATAATGAATCATGAATCACTTGAACATGGAAGAATAAAGTGAGATGAAAGAAAGGCATCATACCAAGTGGTGGCGGCTGTCCTGTGACTTCTGTGACTCTAGAAGAGACTATATTCTTGTCTGATGCAACGAGCCCCTTAAACTGACCAAGATTTTGTCCGTCCACACCCGTCAATGACCACAATTTCTCATCATCCAACCATTCAGCTTTTCCAATACCTACCCTGAACTTACTTTCCACACCTAATGATGAGAACATAGTAAATAAGCTCTTCACTAGGTCCACAGTGAACTGTGAACAAAAAGACTAAGTCATAAATAGAAGTAGATACCACTTTCATTGCATAATGCTTTACATATCGAGTTCATGCCTGGAACACCAACAAATCTCTTGCTGAATCCTACCTAAGAGATATTCAAGTTAGAGAAGCAATTATTCTAACAAATGATATATACACATGAATCCAATCCAAATCAATACATCACTTATAAACATGATGGAAAGATGTTAACAATGCAGAGGAAGTTACACTATCATGAGCATTAACAACACTAAGGGCATGTTTGGCTGGAGGATACGAATTGAGTGAAAACTTTCATGGATGATTTCAATCATGATCATTTTCATCCAACTTCTATCCCGTAACCAAAATACCATAAACATTTATACAAAATGAAAGTATAACACAGCATAATCAATGAACAAGAAAAACTGAGACAACACCCTATCTTATATTATTATGCAAAAACAATTTAAACATATGAAGGATAATTTCAACCTGCTGCTCTATATTGTTAAATTTACGAGTGTGGAAATCAAACGAGCCAAACTCTTCTTTCCATTCAGCTACAAGACCCTTTGACTCCCACTCTTGAACAATAGACTGCACTTCAGGCTTGCTAACCGAGAAAAATGGAGCCCCATGGTCGAAGCTCAGCTCCTTCCCATCTTCAGTTTTCTCTCTGGATTCCACAGAAACAAACAAAATCAGGATCCTCTTTCAATCACCATCAAACCAATGAAAGAATTTTCCACTAAAACTTGTTTTAAGCAACTAAAATTTTTTACTCAGGCATACTTTAAGCAAAACCAAATAGCACAACCTCATAAAAGAAAACAATAACAGGATGCAGAAGTTTTATCATAAATCAATATAAGCAATTTTCATG
Source organism: Arachis duranensis (assembly GCF_000817695.3). Classification (NCBI taxonomy): domain Eukaryota; kingdom Viridiplantae; phylum Streptophyta; class Magnoliopsida; order Fabales; family Fabaceae; genus Arachis; species Arachis duranensis. The sequence goes on from NC_029778.3 coordinate 70,090,407, forward strand.
AATAAATAAATATATATATATAGATAAAAAATTCAACAACAAAAAGATAATAGCTTCAAAATACTACTACAAATAAATAATAAACCAGTTATTACACAGAATAGGAGCCATTCAAATTTTAAAATCTATAAATTAATAATGATTAAAAAAAAAAGAAAACCTTCTACCACCAGGGCCTCTAGCTGACTCAAAGAGAATGACTGAAACTCCATTTCTGGCGAGTGTAGATGCACACACAGCTCCTGAAACTGCCAACAATCCATTTTTTGGTTATTTTATTTTAACATAATTAATCGACATTATTATTGTTTTACTTTGTAAACTTCAATATTTTAATCAACGGAAGCACTAGAAGCCAAAAAGATGAACAAATAAAGAAAGATAAAGAAATTAAAATAAGATCAGTTGGCAATAGATAAGATGAGTAAAGTGCATACTTCCACCTCCCACCACAGCAACCTTAAAGGCGGCGGTATTCATGGTTTTGTGGTAATGAAATGTAATAGGTTCTGAGATGAATCTGAAAGGTCCAATCTATCTAACGGAGACGATAGTCATGGTTTGTGCATTGGACTGGAGAGTGGACACCTTGATCTTTCAATGGGTCATTAATTATTGAAAGTTAATGCTGTTATATTTAAATAAAATAAAGACAAAAAAAAAGACAAAAAATACACTTGAAAGTTAACACGCTGGATATTATTACATTTGAATCATTTAATGACTGAAGCGTGCACATTATTTACACTTTTTTATTTTTAATATTGGGGAAAATCTGGTGTATTATAATGTTATGAGGTTGTATGGTGCTTCACCAAACTGTGACGGCTGGAATGAAGAAATCGGACGGACCGATTTTACCAGGGAAATCGGACGGTCCGATTTAGGGGCTGGGAAGGAACACAAATCGAACGGTTCGATTTGTGCCCCCAGCCAGGTGTCACGCATGCAAGTTTGGTCCGGCACCCATTGTATACAAGTTTCGTGAATGAACTCATCCCTCATTCTTTCACTTTCAGCAACCCTCTCTTCCTCATCAATCCCTCTCTAACCCCACAGCCATGGCCCTCCATTTAAGACGCTGAGAAAAAAAAAATTACACCACTTTGTAACAATGTCTAGAAGAAGAAGAAGATTAAGAGATGTTAATCGTCCGGAGCTTCACACTGCAAATTATCTTGATCATCCTAATTATGTAAGTTTTTATTTTAAAAAATTTTATTTTAAGTAAAATAATAATTATTATTAAGTTAGAGATTAGTAAATTATTATGATGATAATGTTAGAAATTAGTGTAGTAGTAGTAATAATAGTAGTGTCTGAGTACTTTAATATGATTAGTTAAATTTTAGGAATTAGTAATGTTAGAGTATAATAATGCAGAGATTATAGATTAGTGTAATAAGATTATTTAGAAAAAAAAGGATTATGATACATTATAATAAAATAATAAATTAATTATTGTTGTTAGCAAGTGAATGATAATAATAATGCTGTTATTAAAAATAGAGAGATAATAAATAAAATAATGAATATTAATGATTATTACTGAATTTATTGGAATAATAATAATAATAATAATAATAATAATAATAATAATAAGTCATACTGTTTTATTAATCTGATTATTACTGTTTTATTAATCTGTTTATTACTATTTCATACTGTTTTAATAATAATAATTTAATAATCTGATTTAATGATTTAATGATAATCTGATTTAATAATCTGATTTCCTTATGTAAAGTTTTTATTTTTGAATAATCTGATTTAATGATAATAATAGTGATAATATTAGATTTTATTAGTAATATATATTATAATGGCATTAAGTAGAGACTAAACATGTATGTATGTATGATTTTATTATTAGGTGATTAAAAATAGAAATTAAAATAGGAATTAATTATGTATGTATGTATAAATGATATGGTTAGTAAACCTGGTGAACTGGATTTTTTTTATGTATTTTAGTTAAAATAAAATGAAGAAATGAATGAATGTCTTATGTAAAGAATGAATGAATGAAAGAAGAAGAAAAATAAGACCTGTACATATTAGATTGGAGTAGGTAGCTATTGATATATTATATTGTTGTTGTTATTATTAGTATTAGTAATTGAGTTTAATTAATTATTATAATTAATAAAAAAATTTAATTAAATATTTTATTTATGATCGTTAATAATTAAATGTTAATTCAGTAAAATTGGTATGTTGTGTTATGAATCATAATAATAATAATAATAATAAAAACCCAGTTAATTCAGTTAAATTAGTAAAATTAGTATGTTGTGGATACGTTTTACTGGTTATTTGGTAATGATAGTATGATTTGATCAATTTAATTTGATAATTAATTAATATTATGTTTTTGTTTAGGGTTCTCGAATGTTGCAATGTGACCACTACATGCCGCCGGATCGGTACAATCCAATAGTGGAGGGGTATTTACGGGACACCGGCTTTTATCATGTTTCACAGATTGGAGTTGTCCAATGTCAGTCGGCATTGATTAATGCTCTGGTCGAGAGATGGTGCCCTGAGACGCATACTTTTCACTTTCCGATTGGTGAGTGTGCCGTGACACTAGAGGATGTGGCGCTAATTCTTGGTCTTCCGACAAATGGTTTGCCAGTTACGGGACCGACAATGAGCAGTTATGAGGCTTTAGAGGCCGAATGCTTGGATCAGTTTGGTGTTGCACCAATGAAGACAGACTGCAGGGGAAGTTTCATTAAGCTGGTTTGGTTTCGAGCATTGAAAAATCGATTAGTGTTGGTTGATGAGGTCCAGATTCATAGGTACGTGAAGTGCCATATAATGTTATTGTTTGGGACCGTTATGTTTGGAGATAAGTCTGCGGCAGGAGTGCACTGGAAGTTTCTGCTGTTACTCCGTAACATTGGCAGGATCATACAGTTCAGTTGGGGATCGGCCTGCCTGGCACACCTATATAGATCGTTGTGTAGAGCAACTCGTGTCGACTGCAAGGAGATTGATGGTCCACTGACACTGTTGCTTGCCTGGGCATGGATCCGTCTACCATTCATTGCGCCGATTCCAAGCAATCCTCAAATCTTTCCGATTGCAAATAGGTAAATTTAATTACTAGACGCTTTGAAATAGTGTATTTTACCTTGTATTGATAAATGTAAGTTAACGAATCTCTTGATGTCAGGTGGCAGAACTGTAGTATGAGTGACGATGCCTGCAAGGGTATCACACAGAGTGGATTTGAACGTCGTGTTCCGATGAATCTCATTTTAGAGAGCTACCAGCCAGGTGATGAGGCCAATGATGACTTTCTGGTTGACCATCCTAGTGGGGATGAGGTTGCAGATGAGGACGATGATGAGGATGCGGATGAGGATGAGGACGACGATGAGGATGAGGCGGATGGTGAGGATGATGATGATGGGGGTGATGGTCCGGATGAAGGTACAAAGCCTACTGAAGGTAAAACAGTTTGTTGGATTATTTGGTTATTTATTATTTGAATTATTTGGTTAATTATTATGGATAATTTGAGTTGATAATCGTACTCGCGAATTGTTCGCGAGTAACCTGTCAATTAAAACGTGACCCACCATGAAAAACCTGATCATAATAACTGAGTTAAGGAGTCAATGTAATCGTGAGTATCATACCTATGTTGACGATAAGCTTCTGCAAATACGGAGCCTTGAATTTTCTCAGAAAGTTGGACTCTATATGTCTGATGCAGAACATATGGAATGCTCTGGGAGGAGACCAAGCTCCGTCACTACGATCAACAGCAGACCTAATGGAATCGTGCCGATCGGAAATAAGGCCCACACCGTCACGTCTCACAACATGCTGTCGCAAGTTACTCAGAAAAAAGTGCCAGGCATCAGATGTATCTCCCTCAACTATCGCAAATGCAATCGGCACGATATTGTTGTTGCCATCCTGTGATACTGCAACCAACAAACAACCCTTGTATTTTCCATACAAATGAGTTCCGTCTACCTGCACTATTGGCTTGCAATGTCTGAAGGCTCTAATACAAGGGTAATAACTCCAGAAGACTCAGTGAAGTACACGAATATTAGGAACCAAGTCATCTCCCTGATATGCAGGCATTGTTTGGAAATGAACAACTGCGGATGGCTCCTTGTGACACATAGCCTCAAACCATATCGGCAAGGCTTCGTACGAAGCTTCCCATCCTCCGAAAATTGACTCCACTGCCTTTTGCTTTGCCAACCATGCTTTGCGATAACTAATGGTGTAGTTAAACTTAGATTGTACTTCCGCAATCACTGATTTCACCCTAATAGATGGGTCAACTTCTACCAATGGCTTTCATCGCCTTAATTACTGCCTCCTTAGAACTGAATTCCATTCCCACAGTAAATTCACCATCCGGCAGAAGGGGAAGCTCTGCTGCAATCACATCACAAATATTACAGTTGTCAGTAATAAGAATCTAACAAATAAATGTCCTATCCGGTCCAAATGAACCGGTCGGGCCAAATGAACAGGTCCATACAAATGAACCGGTTGGTCCGAACGAACCGGTCGGTCCAAATGAACCGGTCAGTCTACATGAACCGACTTGGGCAAATGAACCGGTCGGTCCGAATGAACCGGTCGGTCCGAATGAACCGGTCGGTTCGAATGGACTGGACAGTCCATATGAACCGGACGTTCCGAATGAACCGGTCGGTCTAAATGAACCGACTTCGGCGAATGAACCGGTCGGTCCGAATGAACCAGACGGTCCATATGAACCGGTCAGTCCGAATGAACTGGTCGGTCCGAATGAACCAGACGGTCCATATGAACCGGTCGGTCCAAATGAACCGGTCGGTCCTAATGAACCCGTCGGTCCTAATGAACCGGTCGGTCCGATTGAACCGATCGGTCCGAATGAACCGACTTGGGCAAATGAACCGGTCGTAACAGTTTCTCCTAAACTAATAAACCATGTGCAAATCATACTTTTAGAAATCTTAATTTAAATTAATGGCACACCTGCATTTACATATTGAGGAAACTCCGGTGCATGCATGGCCTCCAAATCCAATGACCGCATGAAACTCGGCTCCACAAACGGCTCCTGGTTTGCTAGTGCATTTGCCACATCCTCCACATCTGCCACCATAGCATCGTCAGCTTGATCTTCGTCTACACCCGGATCAACGACCTCGTAGTTACTTTCGAACTCTTCTTCACTATCACTGTTGTAATCCTGCAATTCAATATCTCGGTCTGCTGCAGATTGCTCGAACTCGATATACAGTTCGATAAACGATATTCGCGACCGACTTCCGAGATACACTGAAAACATTTCTTGCATGCTCGCTTCGTCTGTCACGTATTTCGTTTGGAATTGCACGAACCCACCAAATACAGATATGGGATATCTGTACAGAATACACGATACAATCCTTGTTGTTTGAGAATCTATCTTCTCACAAATGATACCTTTTAATTCTTCAAATGACAGTGTAAATGGAATAATAATATCTAATGGATTTTGACACACAAATTTCACTCCTTCTGATGTTTGTAATAAAATTTGACCATCATAATACACTTTTAATCTTACTCTATCATCCATGATAATAGAGAAGAATAGATCTACAGAAGAAGAAGAAAAAGAGATCTAAAGAGAAAAATGTTGAGAGTTGGCGAAGAAGAGGAATGAAATGGGTTGAGTAGGTAAATCTATATATATATATGACACTCAAATCGGACCGTCCGACCGCATGCATGAGCATTCGATATTTTTGGAACAAAGAAATCGGACGGTCCGATTACAAAACAGCCCGCCAAAAGTTTTTTGAACCTAGAAATCGGTGGGTCCGATTTTGGTTCTTTTTTGAATTCTTCCTTAAATCGTACCGTCCGATTTCAATGCACCAAGCTTCCTTTCACACAAATCGGACGGTCCGATTTGTGTCCCCTAATCCCATGCAAAGAAATCGGACCGTCCGATTTTAATCTGTCAGATAAACGCCGTCACACTCTTGTTAAACACCTATGAACTCCATAACCCAGCGTAACACCAATCTAACCTTCATATTCAAATAAATTAGCCCATTATTTATACACTATGACAGACACATTCACCCCTTCGACAATAGGCGTGTGGCTTTGTTAGTTTAAGTGGATACTTGGGAGATCTTCGTTCCTTGTTGGCAACATGACAGTGAATGAGATATTTTCTTGGTGTCAACTCAGAATAAACCATTTAATTTTTTGTTTAAATTATTAAAGAAAATTAATTAGAAACCATCCATCTCTTTTATCTTCAGAAAGAAGATGCTTTGTGTTGAAACCCTAACGGATAGGGAAGAACATGAGTTCACTCCAGGAAAAATCGAGCTCGTTATCTTTAAATTGTGGCAGCATTATTTGTGGCGGATCTTCGTTATTGAGGAACAGAAAGAAGAAGAAATTTGACTACAACAATGGCACGTGTTTGTATAGGATTGAAGCAGTCGTACTGAAATCTGGAACAGACTGGAATCCAAATAGATTGTTTCTGCGATGTCCTCTGTGAGAGGTAAGTTTTCAAATTGTGTTGCTTACTTGCTTTTTTTTACTGGCTTTAGGGTTTCATCCATTTCTTTTCTTTTGTATCCCTTTCAATTATTGTGTCAAATTTTTAGAATGCTGAACATCGGTTGATTATTTTGTTTGGCTGGACGAAGTTGAAAAAAAACTAAAAAATGTGAAGAAAGGCCATGGAAACAATCATACTAGAATATGATTAAACTTACAGAGGGTACAATAAAAGTGAAAGAAAATGTGTAAAAATTACAGAAGACAATTAATCAGATTAGTGGTGAAATAAAGTGTATTAAGAACATGGTTATGGACATTTGTTTGGGGTTGGAATTTTGTGCATTATGGATTTTTATAATATATGCTTAGAATTGAGGATTATATGTAATCATTTTAAATTTTGCATTGAATAAATGACAAAAAAAAGCTCTTTTTCATTGTAAATTCCATATTATACTCTATGTAATAGAAACTATTGAAAAAATAAAGTAAACTAAACCTGTGTAATGCAAATTAAGGAAAAAACAAGCAATTATCAATTTTAATGGTACTGACTATGACTCATAACCAAGCAATTCATTATCATTGTAATCACTAATAATATCCAAGAATATATTTAGAAGTCTTTCCTTCATTATAATAACAAAATAGTCATAGTAGTAATATTAATTATTGAGTTTCCAAACAAGGCTGAAATACCTAATTAAGATGCAAAGTCATTTCTATATTACATATCACATAGTACCAGAAACCAAAAACACTCAAGGGGACGTGTGTAATATTTCTCAACCCACCATGGAAGAAGTAAATTATATGAAAAATTCTTCTAGAAATCCCAATAATGATCCATATGCAAATACTTTTAATCAGGAGTGGAGGAATCACCCTAACTTTAGGTGGAAGGAGCAGCAGAGGACTCAACAACAATCAGGGTGGAACCAATCAAACTAGGTTCAACAACAGATAGTTTTAACAATCTCAGCAGCAGATGGAGATGCCTAAGCAAAGCCTCTCTAACTTAGCCACAATAGTTTCTAACCTCTCCAAGACCATTCATAGCTTTATGCAAAAGACTTGATTCTCAATTCGGAAGTTAGAGATACAAGTAACTCAGTTGAGCAGCAGGATACCTGAGAGACCCCCAACACTGTTCCAAGCAACACAGAGGTAAATCCAAAGAAATAGTGCAAGACTCTCACTACAGACAAGGAGGTTGAACCAAAGGAGGAACATGTTGTTGAGAATTTGAAAGAGGAAGAGGCTCAAAAAGAGACTGGGTGTGCACTAACACAAGCAGGGGTGAACTGCTTTGTCACATAAGAAACTGGTTTTAAACCAGTTTACAATACAGTGCACCAGTTTAAACCAGTTCATAAAAATAAAACCAATTTTAATTGAAAAAATCAGTTTAAACTGGTTTATAGGTTAAAACTAGTTTTAACTTCTAACATATATAAAATTAGTTTTTACATTTTTTCTCTCTCCCCCTCTCTCTTCCACTCTCTCTCTCTCCTTCTCTGCCTCTCTCTCCCTCTCTCTCTCCCCCCTCTCGTTCCTTTCCCTCTTCTTCCTTCCCTCTCTTCCTTTCTCTTTCTTCTTCTCTCCCTCCTCTCTCTTTTCCTTTTATCTCTCTCTCTCTCTTTCCTTCCCCTCTTTCTCCCCTCCTCTTTCTTTGTCTTCCTCTCTCTCTCCCCTTTCTCTCTCCCTCTCTGTTTCTCTCACACTTTTCTCCTTCTCTATCCTTTTCTCTCATTCTCTTTCTCCCCTATCCCTCTTCCTCTCTCTCTCCTTCTCTCTCTCCCTCTCTCTCTTTCTCTCCCTTTCTCTCCCTCTCTCTCCCTCTCTCCTTCTCTCCCTCTCTCTCCCCGTCCTCACTCCCTCTCTCCTTCTCTCCCTGCTTTCCCTTTCTCTCTCCTTCCCCTTTTCCTCTCTTTATCTTCTTTGCTCCCTCCCTCATCTCTCTTCCTTTTTTCTCTCACTCCGCATCTTTCTCCCCCTGTTTGTCTTCCTTTCTCTCTCTCTCCACCTTTTTCTTTTCTCTCTCCCCTTCTCTCTCTTTATCTCCCTCTCTCCCCCTCCTCTGTTTCTCTCCCCTATCCCTCTTTCTCTCCCTTCCCTTTCTTTCTCTCTCCCTTTTCTCTCTTTATTCCTTTCTCTCATTTCTCTCTCTCTCCCCTATCCATATTCATTTCTATCTCTCTCTCTCCCCTAACCCTCTTTCTCTCTATCTCTCTCTCCTTCCCTCTCCCCTCTTCTCTCTCTCTTTCTTTCTCTCTCCTTTTTTCTTCCTCTCTCTCTCCTTGTGCTTTTTCCCTCCTCTTTTCTCTCTTTTTCTCTCTCTCATCCTCATCCTCCTCTCTCTCTACTTTTCTTGTCTCTCCTCCTTCTCTCTTTTTTTCTTTTCTCTCTCTCTTCTTCTCTCTCTTATTCTGAAGAAAAGAGGGAGAGAAAAGAGAAAAGGGATATAAAGTGAAAGAAGGCTGAGAGAGAAATAGAAAAAAGAGATAGGAAGGAGAGAAAGAGAAGAAGGAGAGAGAGGAATGAGAAGAAAGAGAAAGAAAAGGAGAGAGAAAGAATGGAAAGAGAGAAAAGAAGAGAGAAAGAAGGAAAAGAGAGAGAGAAATAGGAGAGAAATAAAAAAGAGAAAAAATGAGAAAGAGAGAAAGAGGAAGAGAGAGGGGAGGGGGAGAAAATGAAAGAGAGGGAGAGAGAGTAAGAGAAAAGAGAGAGAGAGAGAGGAGGCATAGAAAGAGGAGAAGGATAGAGAGAGAGGAAGAAATAGGGGAAGGAGAGAGAGAGAGGGGAGAGAGAAAAAAAGGGAGAGAGAGAGAGAGGAAGAGAGAAGAAGGAAGGGGGAGGGAGAGGGAGAGAGAGAAAGAGATGAGAG
>NC_029778.3:70099875-70116021 GCF_000817695.3 Arachis duranensis
ATAAGGAAGAAAGAGAAAAGAGAGAGAGAGAAGGGAGAGAGGAGAGAGAGAGAGAGAGGAAGGGGAGAGAGAGTGAAGGGAGAAAGAGAAAGAAAGAGTATGTAAAAACTAATTTTGGAGTTTAAATAAAATCAGTTTTAATTTGGTTTAAAACTAAACTGAACCATGAAAACTGGTTTTCAATAAACTGGTTTTTCATAAAAACTATGGTTTCAGTTCAGTTTTTTATTTAAAAAAACTGGTTTATTTAAAACAGTTTCAGTTCAGTTTCAATTCAGTTCAGTGAAACCAGTTTTTTTGCACACCCCTAAACACAAGCCCCAGTAAAGATAAAGGAGCCTGAAGTACAACACTCTCTGAATATACAAAAGGAGACTAAGGATGAGCAAATTGCTAAATTCTTGGCAGTCTTCAAGAAGCTACAGGTTTCTCCAAACTGCTCCAAATTTCACCTAAAACCATAAAAATACAAGAAAAACTCAAAGTAGCATCCAAAGGTGATTTTTGCACTAAAATCAATTAAAAGTAAATAAAATCTAATTAAAAATAATATAAAAATAACTAGAAAAATGGTATAAGATGCTCACGCATCACAACACCAAACTTAAACTGTTGCTTGTCCTCAACCAACCAAAACAATATAAGACCAAGGAAGAAAAAAATAGACAAGATTAGAGTTGTTTTTCAAGCTCAGGTCTAATTACTGAATGGGGCTGTTAACACTCTATTTCTGAATAGTTTTGGCATCTCACTATCCATTAAAGCTGAGAAATATTTTTCAGAACTAAAACTCGAATGATATTATTGATTCTCTTCTTTAGGCTCATGTTGATTCTTGAACACAGCTTTTATTTTCTTTTGGTACTTTGCACCTTTGAGCCTAGCCGTGACTCTAAGTGTTTTGTCTTCAAACTTAACTTGATACATAAACACCACAAGAACTTAATTGGGGGAACCTTTTAGGTTCAATTTTTTCTTTTCTTATCTCCCGGACAGTGGTGCTTAGAGCCTTAGGCATACTCTATAATAGTATTGGGTCACGACTTTAAGTGTTCAGTCTCAAGGGTTACTTGACACTTTCACACCACAAGCATATGGTTAAGAAAAACCACTCGTTTGAGCTTTTAGATCAATTTTAACCCTCCTAACCATTGATGCTCAAAGTTTTGAACCTTTTCTTTTGATTTTTCTCTTTTTATTTCAATTCTTTTTTTTTTTGTTTCTTTTGCTTTAAGAATCAATCTTTTTCTCATTTTTTTCAGAGAATCAATAATATTTCTCTAAATTTCTGTTCTTCAAAAACCAATATACTCAACTCCAATATCAAATATGTACAGTTAATTCATACATTCAGAAAATAGAGATAAGGCCACCACATCAAAGTAATCAGAATAACTCATAATATAGCTCAAAATCTTATGCATCTTACTACTTCTTTTTCAATAGATTTTTCTTTTTAAGCTTGATGCCTGAATACATAAGACATCTTTGAAAAACTTTTCAGAAATAACTACTAAACTAGAAAGCAAAAAAATCCTAAAAGTGATCATGCAACTAGAATAGAAAATAGGCAATTCAATAAAATACTAGAAAAACAAAGATAAAATGAAGATAGGGAGAGTGAAACTAGACCAACTCAGTGATGGCGGCTATTGCTCCCTCCGGGGAATCCTCTGAAGTGTTTGAGCTCCTCAATGTCAGACCCCTGCCTCCTCTGCTCCTCCATCATTTGATGCACGAAAACTTGTCTTTCAACAAATTTCTCTTCAGAAAGTATACCGAATTGTCGTCAAGTAAAAACTCACAATAGAGTGAGGTCGAATCCCACAGGGATTGATTGGTCAAGAAACTTTAATTGGAGGAATATTCTAGTTGAGCTAAGCAGAAGTTGAGTTGATAATTGCAGAAAATTAAATGGCGGGAAAGCAAATGACAGAAAATGTAAATGCTGGAAATAAATGGCGGAATGTAAATTGTAGAAAGTAAATTACAGAATCTTAAATGGGGATTTGGGGAGATAAATATAAAAGTAAATGGCAAAAAGTAAAGAGAATGGGTAAGATCAGTAATGGGGGATTCATTGGGCTTAGGAGATGTTGTATTCTTCGGATCAAGTTCATTTTCATCTATGCCTCAATCAATGCATTCATTGATCTCCTTGGCAATCTTAAGTGATTGGATCCCAATTCCTTGGCAACTCAATCTCTCTAAGCTTGAACAATTGCCCAATTCCTTGATTTAATTGCTCATAGGAAGAGATGAAGTATGGTCACTGATTATACCACATGTATTTCTAAATCAAAGTGTTAGTAGGATTATATGTCACTATATCCATCCAAATCCCAATTTGGTCCAACATGAAAAAGTAATTCTAGCATGATCTCCTCATCCCTTTCCCAAGACTCAGAGGAGATCCAATTATGGAGAGTTTCTTTTCTAAGACAACTAACCAATTGATTTAAGATTGAAAGTTTTCTAGTAAATCAAGAGAAAAGAAAGAGGAAGAAGAATGAAAACTAATTGATCCATCAAATTACAACAGAGCTCTCTAACCCAATGAAAAGGAGTTTAGTTGTTCATAGCTCTGAGAATGGAAGATGATAGAGAAGAGTGCATTCTCCCGTAAACTAGAATTTGCAGGAAAAGTAAATATATAGAATGTAGTTCCCAGTAATGCCCAGCCTCCTTTCAATTCAAAACTACCCCTATATATAATACTCTTCTGATCTTCTAGTTAGCTCCTTAAGTCTTGGATATGGGCCTTGTTCTTTAGTTGAAGTAGTTATAGTCTTCAGTGGGCTCAGCTTTGCTTGCAGAAAGAAAGTGAGTCAAGCATGGCAGGACATTAGTTAGGATGTTAGTGGCGTTAACGTTAAGTGTAAACTGGGTTCGAAAGCGTTAGTAACGATAACTTTGTCACTAACGTTCCAAACCAGTAGATTCACGTTAACTTCAATATTAGTGGTACTAACGTGACCACTAACGTAGCCTCTTAGCCCTTCGCAAGCGTTATTAGCACTCACTTTTACCAATAATGCTGCTCCTTGTCCCTCTTTCCCATGGTAATGATCCACGTTAGTGTAACTAACGTGGCCCTTAACGTGGGCATGCCAAAGCTCGAGGGCGTTAATGACACTTACTTTTGTCACTGACGCTTCAAAGCGCCCCTTCTCTCCACGTTAGTGCTTCACGTTAAATGCATTAACGTGACCACTAACGTGGGTGTACTTGCCATCTCCAATGTTAGTGACAAAGGTGAGTGTTACTAACGTTGGCCTATCATTCCTTGCTCCACGTTACCATTCACGTTAGTGGTCTTAACGTGACCACTAACGTAGGAAATCTTGGTCTGGTCCAGCGTTAGTGACAAAGGTGAGTGTCACTAACGTTGGCCTATCTCTTCTTATTCCGCGTTAGAGTTCACGTTAATTGGTTTAATGTGACTCTTAACATGGCTATGTATGGCCCTTTGGAACGTTAGTGGTGTTTACTTTTACCACTAACGTTGGAGCTCCCCTTTCCTTCCATGTTAGTTCCCACGTTAATGTGACTAACGTGGGTTATGATGGCTTTCGAAGGCGTTACTGGTGATAACTTTTTCATTAACGCTGCAAGCATGCTCCATTCCGTTAGTGGTCACGTTAGTAAAATGAACGTGGCTGCTAACTGATAAACCCCGTTTTGACGGTTTGTCTTGTATTGATTTTAAGAGATTTTTAATACCTTTTACCCTCATTTATTCAATAAATTAGCATAGTTTTGTGATTGTCTCCTTATTTGTGCTTAGATGTGAAAACATGCTTTCTAGACATTAAAGTAGCTAAATTCAATTCACATTTGATTCCACTAGATGCCTTGATATGTTTGTTAGTGATTTCAGATTGAAAAGGCTAGGAATGGATCAAAGGAGTGAAGAGGAAAGCATGCAAAGTGGAGAAATCATGAAAAGTCAAAGAAGTTGAACTCGCCCATGGATGCGCGCGCGCACCTGGCACTTGCGCGCACCTTGCGAATTACCCCATGGACGCGTACGCGTGATGTGCGCGTACGCGTCGGTGTTGGTTTATGATTTTTAATAAAAACGTGGCCAACGAATTCTCAAGGGTTGTGGGGCCCAATCCCAACCAACTTTGGCGCCAAAGATGCTATTTAAAGCCAAGGATTGAAGAGCAAAGGGACATTAGTTCATTCCCACTCATTAGGATTAGTTTAGAAGTAGTTTCTAGAGAGAGAAGCTCTCACTTCTCTCTATGATTAGGATTAGGATTAGGATTAGTTCTTAGATCTAGGTTTCCATTCATTCATTCTTCTACTTCTACTCTTCAATTCATTGTAGTTACATTCATTCTTCTTCCATTCTTTTGTTGTGATTTCCTTTGTGTTGTTCTTATGTTTTGTTGTAGATCTACTATTGTTCCTTCCATTTTCTTTCAATTCAATAAGAGGTAATTCATATAGATCTTTTTTCCTTTAATTGTTGTTGTTAATTCTTTACATTTGATTATTGTTAGAATTAATTCTTGTTGTTGATTTACTATGCTTTTCTTTTGTACCTTCCAAGTGTTTGATGAAATGCTTGGTTGGATTTTAGAGTAGAGTTTTATGTTCTTGGCTTGAAAAGGTAACTTAGGAACTCTTGAGTTACTAATGTCCAAGTGATTGATGATTGGGATCCATTGACTCTAGTTCTCACTAATTGAATTAGTGGAGAGCTAGGACTTATGGACTAGGATTGATATAGCTCATTTGACTTTCCTTTACTACTAGTTAAAGGATGATTTAATGAGATTAATCCTTGCCAATTCTCATATTGTGGTTAGTGATTAGGATAGAGATCCTTGACCACCAACCCTTGCCAAGACCTTTTTAGGCCTTAGTTTACTTTATTGCCATTTATCTTTCATGTTTCTTATTAAAACCCCAAAAATAACTCACAACCAATAAAAAAACACTTCATTACAATTCCTAGGGAGAACGACCCGAGGTTTGAATAATTCGGTTATTAATTTTAGGGGTTTGTTACTTGTGACAAACAATCTTTTGTATGAAAGGATTATTGTTGGTTTAGAAACTATACTTGCAACGAGAATTCATTTGTGAAATTCTAAACCGTCAAAAATCCAATCATCACTAACATGGCTCTTCTTTGCTTCTTTTGTCCTGAAATCAATCAAACAAGGTGCATCAAAGCTTGGTTCTTAATCATGAGATCATGCATGATCCATTTTATCATTCAATTCATGCAAAATTCTTATGAAATCATGTAAAATTCACAATATTTGTTTGAATCAAGATGTAAGTGTATATTTACCCAAAACTTGCTTATTTCCTAAGAAAATGTATGAAACTACCCTAAAACAGTAAGAAAAAGGTCAGTGAAACTGGCCAAGATGTCCTGGCATCATCATTCTCCTTTGATCTTCCATCATCTGATGGAGAATAGCAGACTGGTTCTAATGCTCCAGCCTCAGCTGATCAACTAATGATGTCAGCTTCCTAAGGATGTGGTCAGCTGATCCCAGTAGTCACAGGAAGGGAAGTACATCCCTTGAGGTATCTCCGGAATATCCTAAGGAGGTGGTGGAACTGGCTCTTGCTGTGGTACTTGCACGGGCTCCCTAGCGTGCTCCATACCCTTCATTATGTTTGGTCTCTCCTTCTTGATCAGGGTATCTCCCTCTATGTGAGCTCCAACTGCTTCATATAGGCGGTGAATGAGATGAGGAAAGGCCAACCTCACAGAGGTGGAGGGCTTGTCAGCTACTCTGTAGAGTTCCTAATGAATCACTTGATGTACCTCCACCTTATTATCGAGCATAATGCACTGAATCATTACTGATCGCTCGACAATAACCTCAGAGCAGTTACTCGTAGGGATGATAGAGCGTTGGATAAACTCTAACCATCCTCTAGCTACCGGCTGAAGGTCAAGCCTATCCAGTTGGTAAGGCCGACCTTGAGCATCCCTCCTCCACTAAGCTCCAGGTACGTAGATGTCAACAAGAACTTGATCCAGCCTTTGGTCAGTGTTGACCCTTCAAGTGTATGAGTGAGGGTCGTCTCGTGGCTCTAGCAACTGTAATGCCACCCACACTCTCAGGGCTGAAATCCATAATGTTTCCTCTGACCATGGTGCACCAGTTCTTCGGCTCCTGGAAGATGAGCTCATTGGCCATAGGACAAGCATACATCATTCGCATATGTTTAATTTGTTTGGGTTTGCTTAATTATATTAGTTTGCCTAATTGAATATGTTACATGCTTAACTGCTACTTGCTTACTTGTATTAATTGTCTTACTTGTATATTACTTGTTTGCATTGTTTGTGTTTGTACAATTGAGAGGTCCCCCATGCTGGTGTTGGTTGACGCTGAGGGCTGTCTTTGTTGAAATGAAATGATGAGATAACTGGTTAACAATGATGAATACTTAAAGAGAATATTTGGATTTCCTGGGTAGACGCAGTGAAGTAATTTCACTTGCTCCAGGTGAAAATGTAAAGTATTGATATATAATCGCTGAGTCGAATTAGCTGGTGCTAGTTCTGGTCATGGTTCTGAAATGAATTGGAAGTTGGAAATTTTGGAAGGTTAGGAAAGATGAGTGTTGAGTTAAGAAATTAACTAATATAATTGATGATGACAAACATTAGATTATTGGGCAAAGTAAATAATTAGTGTTGATTGTTTATGATTATATGAGGCTGGTTATTTATTGTTGCAGGCCAAAAATTGATATACATTGCAGCAGCCCAATACAAAGCAAGTCAAATCTATCTTAGTGGGCCACAAATCAATAGAAGCCCTAAGATAAGAAAAAGAATGAAAACGGGCTCAACATGAATGAGAATTGATCCAAGCCCGTTAGCAGCAAATCCCTCTAATTTGCTCTCACACCAAAAGCAACGTTCACTTTTGTGCTTTGGTTAGAAATCAGAAAAAGTGAGAGAGAGATCTTCTTCCCTAATTATTCACAGAAGAAGAAAGAAAGAGAAGGTTAGACAAGAAAGGTTGAGGTCAAATCAGCAAAATTAACCAAATCAAGCTTAGGCAAAGGTTAAAGGTAAACCATTTCCTTATACATGCATCTTAGTTTCTTCTCTTCTTCCCAACTCTCTGCTAGTCCGAAAATGGGATTCATGGAAAAGTTGATTTCTGCTCCCACTACTGTGTATCTACGATCACAAGTGAGTTTTGGGGACCAAGTAGCTTCTCAATGGCCAAGATCTGGGTTTACCATTGAGGATATCTGTTTTATGATTTTCTATGTTTTTCGGTCAACAAGAGAAGGTCAGAAGCAAAGTACCTAATTTGAGTAAAAAATGGAAGAAAGTGAATGGCTGAGTTGGTGAAGCACAAAGCTCAAAAAGTTGACCTAGGGAGAGCAACACAGCAACATGCAAGGAGATAAAAGAAGATTTTTCTTCATTCAGAATCAAGGAGAGATAACCAGTGTTCTTGAGGTGTATATTTTGAGAAGAGCTCTCTGAAGAAGTTCATCCACTTGGACAGCGCTTCCTAGTCAAAGGAGCATTCCACCAGAATGAAGAACTGAATCAGAGGCTAGCAAATCTGGTTTATCACATAGCAAAGAGGCTATTGAAGAGTCAATCTCCTTCATGTTTTACAGATTGTAATTTACTTTTCAATGTTTATCTTTCTGTAATTTCTTAAGTGAAAGGAATATTGAGAGAGCTAAAGTAAAAGCCAAAGAGTGAAAAGAGGCTGAGTGATACACTTGAGAGAAAAGCCTAGAGTTATTTCAGATTTCTTTAGGTAAGTATGTGTCTTGTATCTTGTACCTGTGAGGTATCCCTTTTTTAGTTAGGTTAGCACTAAGAGTGAAGAGCTAGGTATTAGCATAGCCAATGTCAAGTTAGGTTAGAACTTGAGTATGAAAGGATTGTGTCAATCCTGTGGAATTGGTGTATGTAATACTTTAACTATAGTAGAAATTCCACCACTGTTGTGGTGGACACTGGACGTAGGTTGCATAGCATAAGGCAACCGAACTAGGATACATGACGGTGTTAGCTTTTCTCTTCTCTGCTCAGTTCTGTTTTCTGATATTCATGAGACAAAAATAAATTGTCTCATAAATTTTCGCTACTGAGTTCAAACAGAGTCAGAGCTGAAAGTTTGCTTTAAAAGAGTTAACATAGTAACTTAAAGAAAGGCATAGATTCAACCCCCCTTCTCTAAGCCTACTACAACCTTCAATGAGAGATTGAATTTGATTTAGTATCTCCTAGGATAATTGCCTAAGTTATGGCTTAGTGAGAACCTAAGGTGAATAATTGATAAAAGGGAGATTAGGATGCTTAGTGAGTTCTTATTATAGTGCATTGTATTTATTTGGCACTTTTACTGTACTGGAAACCCATGAGTTAGGGGTTCTCATTCCGTATATATCTCTTATTTTTCAGATGTAGGTCCAAGTGCTCAGCAATGAGCTGTGGTTCATCTGAAAGATGGCGAAGATTGTTGGACTCTGTTTTACTTTTGTTTAAAATCTCTCCGAACTTATTTTGAAAACCTTTTTATTATGTATATTTCTTTTTGAAAACTTGCCTATAGAGGCTTTGGTGTATATTCTGGGAGAGATAGGAGAGTGTTTTTGATCGCGATTTTATTTTGCTCCTTTTCAGGCTTCTCGCTGAATAACTCCTTTCGAGCATAAGGATTTGAATATTAGGGTGTTACAATTACAATTATTATCTCTCTTTATAGAAACATAATAATAACAAAGGTGAGGGAAAAACTATAACTAATTATCCAAACAAAAATAGCACAGCTAAGAACTCAGCAAAAACTTCATAAGCTTCCTTGTCCGTCCTGAAAAGAGAAGTCTGTAGGGGGGTGAGAAAATCTTTCTCGCAGGTTCTCAGTAGATGGTTTAAGAATTGTCATAAGAAAATATCCAAAAGAAAACTGTTTTCATACACAATGATCATTGCTCGTCTTATGAATCTTTTTGACAATTGACGGTTAATTATCTGAAAATTCCAAATCCATATTTTAAATTTATAAAAGTCAATCTAACATAATATCCAAATAATTTTGCTATAGACCAAAGGACCAAACTTATCACCGATTCATCCATAACCAAATCACGGCCTTCGGCCCAACACAAATCAACTCACGACCTCTACCCCAACACAAAATCAAATCATGGCCTCCGTCACAAAGCATAATCAAATGACCACTCAAACTAGCATGCTCGGAACTAATCAGTTACAATCACAAGTAATAAAGTTCAAACACAATCAAGAGCAATTACAGCAAGCATGGCAATTAGCAGTTAAATAGAAATATTCATATAGGCAAATCAAATACAATATGCACACCCTAAACCCGACATGTCCAGTAGTGAATCCTGGACAGTCCTTCAGTGCACGCAACCCCAAGGGGAATTTACTTCTTTTGGAGGAATTATCCGGAAAGGTCTATGTGTCCGACCACATCTTGCGACGAAGGGTCAACAAATACCAACCCGGAGCAAGCGGGACAAAACCACAATTCTTGCATCTACCCGGGAAGCTCAATCTCAACCTGGAGTAAGTGGGGCAAACCACTGCATCTACTCGGAGAGCTCAAATTATCTCAACATGGAGCAAGTGTAGCGAACCAAACCGTTGCATCTACCCAAGAAGCTCAAATCATCTCAATCAAATTTATCCTCATCATCCAATCATGCCAATGCATCGTCTTCAATCATCTCAACCTGGAATAAGTAGGGCAAACTACTGCATCTATCCAGGGAGCTCAAACACATATAAATCAATCACTTTTCAGTCAAACATAATCAAATCAAATTAATAATACAGAATTGAATCGAAGGGAATCCTCGACCTTCTATCCAACTCCCTGGCGCGACAAGCGAGAGAATCCTCGACCTTAAACTTGTCCACTGCAACAAAAGAGGGAATCCTTAACCTCAAGTTTGTCTGCCGAAACAGGAGAGAAAATCTTCAACCTCATCTTGAACTCGAATAAATTCAAACTTGTTTTCATTGAAAATCCAAAAGTCTCAAATCGACTTTAATAATCAATTCTTCTTTTAAAACTCAATTTTCACTTAATCAAAATTTTCCAAACTACCTCAAACCATTTCAAGTTTCTTTCAAAAGTGAAAAAAAATCATTTATTAGTTAAATCCCTCGGCAAGGTCTCTAGACTTTAGGGAAGCGACAACTAATCTCATCTTTTTAAACCAAAAGTCTGACACATGACTTTATGCCTTGGTAACCAAAAATCAATTCAATTCAATTTATTTGCATTGAAAGCTCCACAGTTACTTACTCCCCATTTTGGAATGGATTTCAAAATTCAATTGGATTAATTGCTTGCATGGGTAACTAAAACATAAAATTAAATTGAGTTAATATTACTTTGAAAGTTTCTTTGTTCCTTCTCTCTCTTTGCTTCACTCACTTCATTATCAGGGAAAGAAGATTGAAGAAGTTATCAGAAGAAGACAGTAAAGCTATGAAGAAGCAAACAGCTAGGTTGATAATGGCCTTTGCAAAAGGAAGATCTGAAGCATGGTGTGGCTGAGATTTTTGCAACTAATGGCAAGATGTGAAGAAGAAGCTTCAAGATCTCCATGCCAAAAGTAGAAGCAAACGGTCTCGGTCAGAGAAGAAGATCTCTGAGGTAAAACTCGTTTTCACTTTTGTTCATTCATCACAGAAGGTAGCTACTGTAACTACGTGGAGGAAGAAGTAAAAATGAAACAGATGGAGCTGTCAAGGAACAAGAGTTCATCAAGGGTCAGAATTCTTTCTTGGGGACAAAGTCAAGATGGAAGGCTCAGATTGATGAAGCTTGATGAGAAGGGATGAGAGAGAGGTACATGCATGTTGATTTGCTTTCGGTTTTTCCTCTCTCTTCTCTCTGTCCGAACCGGCCTTGGTATTGAAGAAGAAGAAACTGCTTGGTTGAACCGTTTCAACCTTGGAAGCTTCCCCTTCTATAATAAGGGTGAATGGCCAAGGCTTGAGACAAGGAGTGAGAGCACACGTTTGGGTTTCCATAGCTCTTTGAGCTATTTATTCTTCTCCTTCATGGATTTCATTGAATATTTCTTTTTCTCAGTTAGTCTGTCTGTGTTTCATTAGTAAAAGGCAAAATGTGAGGTTTTGTAAGAAAAAGCCAATGAGTGAAAAAATACAGAGAGTTAAAGAAAAAGCCATTATTATCTCAGAAATTTTTTGTATGTATTTCTGTTCTGTTGTCATGATCCTGAGGGAACTCTCTTGCAAGTTGGGTTAGCACTTTGCGGTTGAAAGCTAGATTGAGGTCTAGTCAAGTTCAGGTTGGGGTAGAATCTAGACTTATTCCCTTGCAAGTTGGGTTAGCACTTTGCAGTTGAAAGCATGGTAGGTGACCAAGTCAAGTTCAGTTTTGGGGATAGATTCTGGATTTGTCCCGAATAGGAATGGGTAGTTCTTAGGAAAGAATTGGTGTATGTAATCAAGATGATTATAGTGAAATTCTGTCACTGTTGTGATGGAGATGTAGGCTGTATTGTAATTAGCAGCTGAACCAGGATACTTCTCGGTGTGATTCTCTCTTTCTCTTCTACTCCTTTTCTGTTTCTGTTCGTGAGAGACAAAATTGAAAAATTTCTCCTAACCGGTTACGATACAAAAAGAAAATGTCTCTTGACTTGTTATGAGACAAAAAGCAGAAATATCTCTTGGAACTATTCTAAAAGGCAGAAAGTAACATTAAAAAAAAGAGAGCTAAGATTCAACCCCATTTTCTTAGCTACTGATTACCATCAATAATAATAATAATAATAATATATTTCATCTGGACAAATTTAAATATCAACAGAGCTGTTGAAGGGACATGACTTTAGTTTGTATTACTGCCATCAATCTATATTCTACTTTTGTGTTGCTTCTTCTTTGCTTGATTTGTTTGTACTCTATGTTAGTTGGCTTAGTAAATAGTGAGTCATACTACACCATACGTTTGAGATATCTTAATATCCATTTTACACACTTTTATTGCAGAACAGTTGGTTAGTGCATAATCTGATACACCCTATATTAATTAGTCTTGTTAGAGTTAAATATTGTAAAGCTCCACTAATGGACCTATAAAAAGTCGGTATTATCAAAAACCTCTGAATCATTTCTGAACAACTTGCAATTAGACAACATAGGTGCAGGCATATGACTTGAGGCATCCATATTGATTTTCTTAAGTAATTTGAATGCATACTTAGTTTGTCTGATAAATAAATTGCCTTGAGGCAAATAATTGGCTTCAAGACCCAAAAACTAGTTAAATATACCAAGATCTTTAAGAAGAAAAATTATGTTCAGGTTAGTAATTAAAAAATAAATTTCATTCTTATTGTTACCAGTCAGTAGTCACAATTATCTCATAAACATATATCAGTAAATATATAACAGATCTATTTATGTTTCTAACAAATAATAAAACATCGGATTTGATATTTTTAAAATCAAACCGTTATACTATAGTAACTAAGATTTGAAACCAAGCTCCAAAGTGCTTATTTCAAACCATAGATTGCCTTGTTTATATGACAAATACGGACGTATTTGAATGAGTATAGCCTTGTGGTTGAGCCATGTACATTGTTTCTTCTAATTTGTCATTGAGAAAGGTATTATCAAAATCAAATTTTCTCTTCTCAATGGCCATCCTAAAAATATAGCAATAGAAAAAATAATTCTCATTGTTATTGGCCTTACCACAAGCTATAAATCTGTTCATAATCTACAACTTCATGGAATCATTTTTGTACCAATCTAGCTGTATACCTCAAAATATTGTCAAACTGATCCTTTTCTATAGAAGAAAACCATTTACATCCTATAATGATTGTATTGGATGTGGTTCAGTGAAGTTCTAGGTTTTGCATTTCACTAAAACTTGATATTCAGCGTCCATAGCTTTGTTTCAATGTGGACATTGAAGGGCTTCTTTTATTTCTTGGTATATGGTTGATAAGATAATAAGTAGACGAAGTAGTGGTTATAAAAGTCTTTGGTTTAATTATGTTAGGATTTGGTTGAATTAGTCCCACATTGCTTAGGATAGCAAATGGAGTGGGTGGCCTAGGCTATAAATATGAGGCTAAGTTCTCCATAATTTTTGTATCAGTCAGAAATACTTAAAGCTTGTATCTGACTTTTCTTTTCCTCTATACCTTTTGATTAGAGAGTGTTGTGAGGTGTAGTTAAATATTTGCTTTGAGAGTGTGGGTGTATTGGGGTGCCGGTGTTAGAGAGAAAGAAGTCTATGTGTTGTAACAATTTTCACATAGTGATATTCTCTGGTTGTCATTTGAATTGTAGCTGGAAGGCAGTGTGACTCTGTGAGAGTGTAGTTTGGAAAGGTTCTGGCTAAGGAAAGACTTGGTATTTAAGTGTGTCCATTGTGACCCACCTCTCTTTTATGGGGACCCTTCCTAGTGCACGGTCTACAGTTAAGTTATACTATTTCAGTATACGGTTGCAACAATGTCAGGATATTCAAGTGCTGTGAAGCTTGAAATAGAGAAATTTGATGGTGCCATGGATAAGGATGAGTTGTGGCAATCGGGTCCACAATTGCACACGGGCATTGGTTGGCGTTGAGATGCAAGGTGTGTGGCGGAGTTAGGTCGATGGCTGAAGAACTTCCAGGAAAAGCCAATTTGGAAGTTGCACCATGAATTTTCAGCAAGGTTTCGATCTGTACCAAGGCGAAATGCTTGGAGTGGTCTAATTCCAAGTGAGTATACTTTCATGGTGGAGTATGATAGTTCTCTGAACTATGATTGTCGGTATAGAGAATGGCAGCAAAAGATTGTCGGTGTTGACAATGGAAGCTGAAGATGTGTGACTATTTCAATCAAGGTGGAGATTGTTAGGATTTGGTTGAATTAGTCCCACATTGCTTAGGATAGCAAATGGAGTGGGTGGCCTAGGCTATAAATATGAGGCTAAGTTCTTCATTTGTTTTTGCACCAGTCAGAAACACTTTAAGCTTGTATCTGATTTTTCTTTTCCTCTGTACTCTTTGATTAGAGAGTGTTGTGAGGTGTAGTTAGATATTTGCTTTGAGAGAGTGTGGGTGTACTGGGGTGCCGGTGAGAGAAAGAAGTCTATGTGTTGTAACAATTTTCACATAGTGATATTCTCTGGTTGTCATTTGACAACGGCCGTGGTTTTTTCTCCGGTAATTGGAGTTTCCACGTTAAATTCTTGTGTTGTGATTGTGTCTATTTTATTTCTCTGTCAAAGGTGTTTTCTCAAGGGGGAATGGTGTCTTATTCCCAACAAATTATACCAGCCTTAGATATAGTTGTCATAGCATGAATGTTGGTTGGGAAAACCAGTGGTAGGACAATCTCAATGCCACCAATAGAAATGGTTGAGTCTATGAAGATATAGAAGGTGTATCAGATGAAGATAAAGTAGTAGTCTTAATAGATGAGGATGGTGTAGTACGAGATGGTATATTAGGTGACTAAGTAAGATTAGCTTGTGTGTGGCTAAGTAGTAGAAGTAGCATCTATAAACGATTATGTACTAACAAATGGAGATAGAGGTACAGCATAGGTATATTTTGTGGAACAGTGAGCTGAAAAACAGTGTTATTAGTTTCAATTAAGGGTTATTCATGTTTCTCTTTAATGGAATTAAACATAGAATGAATGAAAAGATGGATTCATCAAAACTAGCAAGTCTATCAATATAAATTCTACCATTATTTGCCATACATTTGTAGCTCTTATGTGGCATAATAACCAAGAAACAAGTACAGTCCTGACATATAAGCAAACTTTATCTTATTGTAAGCCTTAAAAATGGATAGCAAACGCATCCAAAAATTTTAAAGAATTTATAGTCAGAAACTGGCTTGAACAACATCTCATAATAAGGACTAAGGACAACACTAAAAAATCTGTTTATTAGGGTGTCAAATAAGTTAGTCCGACTCATTTAAATTCGGTTCGTCTAAATTTATGGGTTAAATAAACTGGTTTATTTAAGTCCGTTTTTCACAAGTCCTAATTTTTCAGTTAGAATCATTTATAGTCAACACGACGGGTTAAACAGATTTATTCTTTTATTTTAATTTTTAAAAATATTTTGATAAAAAATATTATTTTTAAGTTAAGAATCTTGAATAAATAATTTTTTTAGTTGATGGACTAGGTTTTTAGGTCGAATCGAGAAAAATATCTAATAGAAATAAATAATTTTTAACCCGTCATATTTTTTAAGTTAATCGCGTCGTTTAATTTAAAATTTAAATGAGATTAATTTTAGAGACAAAGCTTACTCGTTTAAACGGATAAATAAACTGTTCCAATGTTATTAGCCCATCTTAAAGGTCCCACTTGTTTATAATATAAATAGTACTAGTGAAAGCATCTTTCCAACATCGGCAAAAAGGCTGAGACAAGTAGAGAGAGCTCCATTTTAGCAACGTGGGGATGCTTTCTTTTCACACTTCCTTCATGATGATAAGTGTAAGCATAGGATTATGACTTAGTCAAAATCGTTTTTAAAATATTATTTTTTTTATTAAAAATAGGGAGACTCAGAACCTGCGATCTTTAAATAAATATGGAGAGATTATGTCATTTGAGATATAATTTATTGGCTCCTAAAAATTCTTATTCTTTAAATTAGTTCTTGAATTATTTTTTTAGTCATATTATTAGTCTTTGAAAGATAAAACGTAAGTTAAATTGGTCCTTCCGTTAATTAGATGATAACGTGGTAAGTTAATGCCACATGTTACAAGATGATTGGTTGACATGTCAGGTCAGTGACACCTAACTAGCACGCCATGTGTCACTTGACATGTAAAAAAGTTATTTATAATCAAAATAATTTCTGAAAGTCCAAAAGTAAGTTATTTTTATCCCTAAAATTTTAAAAATTAAACAAATTAGTCCTTATATAAATTTCTTTTATTTTTTCTTCATAATATTAAATTTAAAATATATTTTGATAGTACTAATTTTAATATTATTTTTTAGACCTTAATAAACAAAATTCTCTTTATATAAATAATAAAAATAATTAAATTATTATAGAATTATTTTATTATTTATATTTTAAAATTTTATATTTTTAAATTATAAATTTTTTTAATTTAAAAAAGT
>NC_029778.3:70116071-70116407 GCF_000817695.3 Arachis duranensis
ATTAATAACTACTATATTTATTTAATAAAATCTAAAATATTAAAACTTTTTGTTACTAACGAAAGGACCAACAGCAACAGGTTTCATATGGTGGTGTCCTCTCTTTTCTCACTGACACTAATAAATGAGGATGATTGTGAAGGAGTTGAATCCTATTCATCTCATAGGCCTTTTGACTGTGTACCAAGTCCAATTCAAATTAACCAGTGGTTTAAGTGCTACAGAAAATTATTTTAAACACATAGAAGATTTAGTTTTTTTTTTAAATAATGATATTTTAGTGGTAAATTTTTTTATTTTGAATAATAGCATAGAAAATATTATTTTAGGGTTAAC
>NC_029778.3:70116427-70124447 GCF_000817695.3 Arachis duranensis
GTTAACGGTTACTTTTATTATTTGTAATTAAAATTTATATTATAATTAGGATTTAATTTTTTCCACAATCTTGAGGTAAAGTTGTCATTAAGAAAATTATAATGTAAGGAGTAAAAGTTTGGACTCTATAGTCCAATTAGAATTTTTCGATCTAAGATTAAAGTTTCATTGCCCAAATGATTTGCTATTTTTATTTTGATTTTGTGCTAGTCATTTGTCAATATTTCTAGGTTTAATTACTGCTCCTATAGTTTTACAAAATTTTCAATTAGGTTCCTATACTTTTTTTCTTTTTAATTGAGTCCTTGCGCTAAATTTTAATTTTAATTGGTCCCTACACTTTTTTTTTCTTTTATTTAGATCTCTATACTAATTCTTTTTTTTAGTTAGGTCCCTATAAAATTAAGCCAATTACTACTAAGAGCAACTTAATTGAAAAAAAATTTAATACAAGGATCCAATTAAAAAGAAAAAAAGTATAGAGACCTAATTGAAAATTTCACAAAACTATAGAGACCAACAGAATAACTAAACCTTTAACAAATTTAATTATTATTTTTTCAAAGTCAATACCATCAAATATTTCTTAATAAATAAAACACAAAATGTTCCCGGGAAAAATCATGTGCCATAATATATTTAATTAATCAATACTTTCACTTTTCAAAGCTAAGGGTTGCTAGATTGGGATATCAAATTTGACTAGTATCTATATTTCCATTTTCCATCTTCCATTTAGAACTGTTTTTCCTTGTAGCCATACACATGGCACATGCAAACAGACAAAGTAACAACAACAAAGAATTTCTATTTTGTCCTAAACAAAAAAATTAATTTTAATATATTATTAGTAAAAATTTTATACGTATATTTAATTGTATAATATAAAATTAATAAAAATAATTATTTTTTATATTTTCTTAAAAAACTGAATGCTATGTGATGATGCATCAAAATTAAACACCCTAAACAAATGTTATGTAAAAAAGTACAGTTTGTGGTGAATCTTAATTTGACACGAAAAATATATAGATAGAGAAATGAAGTTTCAAACTAAGTACGCGTACATTAATGGCTACAATGCTACATGAAGTCAAGAACATGGTCATAGTAAGCATTCATATTGGGACCATAGCTGATAGGCCATACTATTTAATTATAATTAATTATTAACTAACCCCATCAAAGAGGCGAGAACACAACCCCATAATCACGTCTTCTCAAAATTCTCTTGACTAAAGACCTTATTCTTTTCCTTCGCTCTATTCCTACTTGTTTCATCAAGTTTCTTCTCAGGTTTGTTTCATCTTTTACTTTTGCTCTTTCATTAATCTTTTGTTTATTTGTTTTGGATACCCTTCAATTATGAGTTTGTTCTCTGTGTTTGTTTCTATTTTCTCCTTTGCAAAGTAGCATTTTTTATTTACATTTTTGTAATATTTCGTCTTTACTCTTTGAGGAATATATGTTAGTTGTTGTTACTGTTGTTAGTGTATATAGGTAGGCTTTGGTTTCACTAACAAGAATAATACCATCTTGTATGAACAGAACCTCTTCTAATCTGGTTTTGGGTCTGGAATTATAGTTGCAAAATTGGTGCTTTGGTATCAATTATGATCACATTTTGTGTGTTATCTGTTATAGAAAACCATTAATATACTTTGTTTTGCCCTTGATTATTCTTCAAGATCTTTGACGCATTTTGATGGTTTCAACTTTCAACCAGGCTATTATTTGAAGCTGTTGATACCATTTGAAATTAGAAAGCTGCTTTCTGAGAATTACACTCAGTCATGACCTGTTTTCCTTTCTTCAGTAAGATCTCATCTTCAGCAAAACAAGAATCACATCCAGAAACTGATGAAGGTAACTTAAATACATCTTACACCAAACTACATTCACCTATATCCAAATGGAATAGTTCTTGCGGATTCTCAGATTCGATTTAGTTTCTCAAGCTGCGGTATTGTTAACATATCTAGTGCATATTGTCCTAAAATAGTAAAATCCCTGAGGTTTGATAAAGTTCATTGTGACACCCCTATATTTGTTCAGTTTACACTAATGTCACTTTTTTTAACAAAATATAAGGGTATTGAGTATAATAATACTTAAATCTTAGGTTAGATCAATGTAGTTTTTTTTTTAAATAAGGGTAAAATTTACCAAATATACTAGGAAGTGAGTACAATTTTACTCAGATATCTATGATCTTTTATATTGAACAAAATCTGCATATGCTGCTAGATTTTAATTGAATATCCTTGTGAACAGATTTATCTGGTCTTCAACATGTTAGACTTTACACATACAAAGAACTAAGAAATGCTACTAAGGATTTTAGTCCAGCCAATAAAATTGGAGAGGGTGGTTTTGGTTCTGTGTATAAGGTAATCTGGACCACTTCCAAGTATTTCTTGAATCATTATTTATTTATTTATTTTTTCAATGAGATGCTAACGATAGTTCGTGGATGATGATAATCAGGGACAACTTAAAGATGGAAAACTTACTGCTATAAAAGTTCTTTCGGCGGAATCCAGACAAGGGGTGAAGGAATTCTTGACAGAGATTAATGTGATCTCAGAAGTTGAGCATGAAAATTTGGTGAAGTTATATGGTTGTTGTGTGGAAAGAAATAATAGAATATTAGTCTACAATTATCTCGAGAAAAATAGTCTCGCGCAAAGTCTTCTAGGTAACTGAATTTTCCTTTCAGTTGATTAACTATCTGTTGGATCGACCGTTTATCGCTAGTTGAAAACTATAACTTAACTGTTAGGAGTGCAACATTATTTCCTTAGTTTCTCAAAACTAAATCTATCATAAGGGGAAGTTAAGAATAAAGGACTTCATGAAATTAATTTTATTACTGTTAGTCTGCTAGTAGCAAGTCATTGATGCTCAACTTACTCTAATGCTTTTCTCATCATTGTTTCCCCCTTCATTCAGGTTCAGGTGATCACACTGGCCTTCTCTTCAATTGGCAAACTCGATGTAAAATAAGCATTGGGGTCGCGCGTGGGCTAGCATTTCTTCATGAGGAAGTAAGGCCTCATATTATTCATAGAGATATAAAAGCAAGTAATATTCTACTTGACCGGGATCTTACTCCCAAGATTTCAGATTTCGGTCTTGCAAAGCTTATTCCAGCAAACATGACTCATGTCAGCACGCGTGTAGCAGGAACACTGTAAGTATCGTAATTGGAAGACTTTGATCCTTTATCCTCAGTTTCTCAGTATTTACATTTTAAAAAAATTCAATATATGGAAATACAACACTACCAGAGTTCTTCATAATGGAAAATTTATATGTTTCAATTAAATTATTGCATGTGCATATAATCTTCCTTAAAATAATGATTTTGTTTCAGGTTTTTAACTGTTTGTTGTTCTGTTCAGAGGTTATTTGGCACCGGAGTATGCAATAGGCGGGAAGCTGACACGAAAAGCGGACATTTACAGTTTCGGTGTCCTCCTTGTGGAGATAGTGAGTGGAACGTGTAACACAAATTCAAGATTACCTATGGAAGAACAATTTCTCCTAGAAAGGGTATGGATGTCTCGCATTGCTTAATTGCATTGGATTGTAATCAATAATTCTGAAAATCACTGTTTCTTCAAATCTTCATCATTTATTTTCTGAGTACTTACATGAATTGAAGACCCTAAGTTAAAATATTTGTGCTCGTTCTCCGTATTTACTAGTTAAACTCCTTATTTGTTCTGTAATGCTTGCACACTTTTCAGTGTTATAGTATATAGGTTAATCCAACCCATGACAAATTTCACACGTTACCTAAACGTTAAGTAAAAATATGAATGGTAGCAGAGTTATGCTTTAAATTAAAATGGAAAATGTAGAAGCTCTATAATTCATCATCCGTAACTCATCAGCCTATGTTAGTCTTAATTACGATATTAAAAACATCATCTTGATCCTTGAATGATTAGCTCGATGACAAAATAGTCCTTCAAAGATTGATAATTTTCCCATGGTATCCAAAAGATTAAATTCAGTGTAAGTGAAGACTGTTTTGTTAGGGATTTACTGAGGACTATAATGAAACAACATAATATGGTTTCTCCTTGATAAATATATTGGCATTCACAGAGTTAAATGACTATTTTCTGAGGAAATCTTCCTAACTTATTCATAATATGGAACAATGGAACTGCTATCTTTATATTTTTATTTTCTGGGCTGCCAGGTTTTTGAGTTTCATTGCATAGTGTAATCTTATTTTACAGCATTATACAAGATTGCTGGACCTTCTCTCTAATTTTATCTTCTTCTTTTACAGGCATGGAATCTGTACGAGCGAAACGAATTGGTCGCACTCGTAGACATATCACTAAACGGAAAATTTGACGCCGAGCAGGCCTGTAGGTTCCTCAAGATTGGCCTTCTTTGCACTCAAGACTCCCCAAGGATCCGGCCTTCGATGTCTTCGGTAGTCAAGATGCTTACCGGAGAAATGACTGTCGACGACAGCAAGATAACAAAACCAGCCTTAATTACTGACATCATGGACCTTAAAGTTAGAAAGAAACAGGAAATTAATAACTCTAATATGAAGACAACATCTACATACAACACAAACACATCTTCACAGGGTAGTGCTACTAGCACCTTGTCATCACCTCCTTCTACTGCTGTAATTACTTCAACCTTCACTGCAAGATAAGATCAAAGCATGTAAACAAACATTAATTAAGAGCTTTAATTTGAAATTATTTTATTTTATTTGATGTGCCTTGTGTATCCCACTATCCTGCAAATTTTGCTGCTTTTTTAATGTTTTTCTTGTTTGGACGTTGGAATAAGAGCTTTCACAAAATGTACTGGCCTTTAAATATGGACAGACTTGTATTCAACTATAAATTTGAATCCATTTTTATGTAGAAACACAAAATATTGAAAATGAAAATAGAAAACGTTTATGCTAGAAAATTTTGAAAAGCTTTGTTCAAATTCTAGGTATATCTCAAAACTTGAAAACACTTTTTTTGTGTGAGAGAAAAAGTGAAATAAGTCTAAGTTCTTAACAAGAATTTTACCTAAATCCTAAAGGATTAAGGGTCCGTTTGGGAAGATTTAAAAGTAATTTTTTTGAACTTTTGATTTATAAACAATAGTAGTATTAATGTCTGGTGCAATTTTTAAAATTAAATTGTAACTTTTTAAGAAGCTATTTAGGAGTTTATAGAGAAGTTAAAAAAAATGACTTCTCTTATAATATTACTAATTTTTATCACATTTCTATAAAATAAGCAACTTTAAAACTAAAAATCTAAATACAAAATAATTTATTTATAAGTTACTTTTAATATAGTTATTTATTGTTTAAACTATTTTTTTAAAAAGAATTTAATTAAGTTGTTTATCTAAACTAAGTACCTTTAAAACCACAGACTAAATATTTTTGTTCCTTTGCATTCCTTTCAAAGTTGTCGTATAAATTCTCAAATCTTATGGTTGTGATTTATCAAAACATAAATACATTAAACTAAGTATATGAACCTTTGGTTATATTTTTTACTATAAAATACATAAAGTTTTACTATACAAACATAACAAAAAATAACACTAGAACAAAAACACAAAACTGTAGTGCAAATCTTTCAAGAGAATTAGAAGAAATAAGATAAAGAAAAAAGACACCTACAAAGAATAAGAAGAAGAAAGAATAAGAAGAAACAAGAGGGCATGTACGTATAATAGGAATTGGCTGGACTTAGATTACTAAAAACTTTTTATGACCAACATGTTTGTTATATATAAATACATATTATATTTGTACAATTGTGGAAATACAAATCTAACTACATATTATATAAATTTTGTACTCAACATTGATCAGGGTAGAGTTATTCCTCCACACTTGCTGCTCTTCACTTCTTGTCTTGTACAATAAAGATTCATTATTCTTAGTGAATCTCCAATTAAGTGGGACCACAAGTTAAAAACAAATAAAAAAATAAAAAAAAGAAGTGGCTAATAAGCCACCGAAAAGAGAGTGTGTTAAGGTTCTTTCAACTGTTTTTGAAAGAAATGAAACAGTGAGAGGAGGGTTTTTATCGTCGAAGGAGAAGAAGAAATTTGGAGGAAAAAGACATGTCATTTTTTATCGGATTGAATTGGTAAATTTGTTCTATTTTTTATGAAATTTTAATATGTTTTTTTTGGTGTAGAAATGAATACTATGATATAACTTGTTAGTTGTATTGCTTTTTCTTTTGTCTGATTTGAGATACCCACTTTATGGAGAATTTATGTTGATTCTATAAGTTTTAATAATGTATTTTGTTGATTGTTGAGATGTCCTAGTGCTACTAAGAAGACTATTTGTGTACCCATTATTTAGATAGTGAAAGATTTTACTGGATTAAATCTCATAAATTTTTGTCCCTCTTTTGAAGTTTTTTTTATATGAAAATTCTAGTGTCTGATTATTTAATATCTGTCATTATATTAATATATTTGGTATTGTCTATTTAATTGCACAGATTATGAAAAAAATTATATTTTTGGTGATTCTGCAATTAGACAGATTTTTGTTTGAGCCTTTATTTTTCCCAACAATTATATAGATATGAAATGCTACAACTATATTGAATTTAAAGTTTAAGAGAAACGCCTAAAAAATTAAAGAACAAAAAATTACAAATCAATAAAAATAAGAGATCTCACACATATAAATGTAATTTTTTTATGGCATAAATAGTAGAAACAAACTTACATCAATAAAGCGTGTTCCTATGGTCTCCAATTCAACAAACACTTCGTTTATGTCATTGAGGCTCTATTATAACAATATTTGAATATCAAAATTAATATTTTAATTAAAAAATTATTTCGAGCATAATAATTATATGATGGCAAGAAATGTTGAGTTGTCATCAAATTAAAGAGTTGGTAGTGAATATTTTAGAAAATTATTTAAAAATAATAAGTATGAAGCATGCATGGTTTTTTTTTTTGGTGACTAAATAGAAAAGAAAGAAAAAAGAGACAAAACCAAATTAATTGGCTAGGATCATATCTAAATCTATTAGATGTTGAAGCTCACTCCATGGTTGGCTCCAATTCGAGTGAATGTCCGCGACAGAAGCAGCTGCTTTAGCCATACAATCTGCAACACTATTTGCAGTCCTCTGAATTAAAAGAATAGAGACTCTCCAATTCCAATTCATAACCTCCTGAATATGCTTTGCCAAATCCCATTCCGGAATATCCTTACTAAGCATTCTTTGGTTTACCAAGAAAAGAGCTTCTAAACAGTCTGTTTCACAAATAACCTCACGAAATTCACTCTCCCAAGCAAGAAGTAAACCTCTCCAAATTGCATACAATTCAGCAAAAAGAACACTACACACTTCGACTTTTCCAGTGCAACCTTTCAACCAACATCCATCAGGATTGCGAATAATACAACCAAAACCAGCATAGCCAGAAGGAGCAAACCAACTAGCATCACAATTCAATTTAACAGAATGAACTGGAGGTGGAACCCAATGCAAACAAAGTGAAGGAGGAGACAGAGATTGATGCATAGCAAAAATAGTGTGAAACTCCCTTACTGAACTACGAATCAAACTCACCACTTTACTAGCACTCCATGAATCATCTATATTAAATAAGTCATGATTTCTGCTTCTCCAAATCCACCAGATAGTCGAAAAGAAAAGAAAAGCATCTCCACTCCTTGCACCTCTGTAGAGCCAATCATGTAAATTCGAGTTATCTGAATACAAGCCTAAAAGGGTCCAGACCTCCTTGGCACTAGGGCACTCCCGAAGACAATGAAGAATGGATTCAGAACCATTCTGACACCGATGACAGGGGCTAGATAAAGCTAAACCACGACCCAAACAAAACTCTGCTGTAGGAATAGCATTATGGAGACTGAGCCAAATCAAGAACTTATACTTCTCAGAAATATGCAGACGACATACCCACAACCAATTATCATGCTCATTCCAGTCAAACTTTCTTTTGGCTAGCCAACTGTACC
>NC_029778.3:70124607-70125246 GCF_000817695.3 Arachis duranensis
GATTGATCAAGTGACCCAACGCACCAAGAGAAGGCATCCTTAAGAGCACCAAAAGCCTTTGAGATACTCTTCCAAACATGAGAAGCATTGCAAGGGACAGGGTCATCTAAAACTCCCTCATTCCTCAGATACTTCGCCCTCAATAGAGCAACCCAAGGCTTGTCTTGACAATGAAAAAGTTGCCACACCAATTTACCAAGTAAAGATATATTAACACACGCAGGGTCTCTAACACCCAGGCCACCAAATTTTTTTGGAGTGATCACGATCCTCCAATTAACAAGAGAAAGACCTCTACCATCAACTTGACCCTTCCAAAGGAACTGTCTCATCATAGAAGATAATTTATCGCAAACCCAATTTGGAAAAAAGGATACCTGCATATGATAGACAGGAATGGATGCTGCAACAGAATTGATCAGGCAAAGTCTCCCTGCTTCATTTAGAAGCCTTCCTTTCCAATTAGCTAATCTTCCCCTCACCTTTTCAATCACCGAATGAAAAGAAGCCCTACTGGTACGGGAATGATTAAGGTTAACTCCAAGATATCTTCCTAAGTCCAAAGCAAAACGTATTCAAGAAACACTAGTAAAAATATCTCTTCTACGAGCAGTCACATTTTTAGAACAAAAAGTTTTA
>NC_029778.3:70126176-70145461 GCF_000817695.3 Arachis duranensis
CCAAAGAGATTCTTGTAAAAAGAGAGGGCTTCTTCCTGGAGAATATCTGGATCAGTAGACCAAGACCCATCTCTAACATATAATCCATGTACTCTATTATGGTTTCTACGCACCAAAGTCTGAAGATGAAAGAATTTAGTGTTTCTATCCCCATACTTGACCCACTGGTCTCTAGATTTCTGGTACCAAAAAAGTTCCTCTTGCAATAAAAGCCTATTATAATCTTCCCTCAGTTCAGCTTCTTTAATTCTCAGAGATAACACATCGGTAACCTCCAAACGCCGTTGAATCTGATCAATCTGATATTCCAGCTTATTTTTTCGCACAAAAATATTTCCAAAAATCTTTGAGTTGAAGTCCAAAGAAGCCTGTTGAACCATCTTAAGCCTTTCAGTAACGCCTCCAAACTCTTGATTCCAAGCCTTACTAATAACATGTTTATAAGAAGGATGTGTTGCCCACGCAGCTTGGAACCTAAAAGGACGAGAACCTTTCACTCTGGGGCTACCATGACAACGAACTAAAATAGGACAATGATCAGAATGAAGCCTGCTAAGAATTTCAGAATAACCCTCAGGAAACATTGACATCCACGCCTCATTACCTAGAGCTCTATCCAACCTTTTAGCCAAGTCCCTGCTAGCCTGAATTGCTCTATACCAAGTATATCTCCTACCAGTCACTTTAAGATCAAAGAGCTCACAGTCATCTAGAGTAGTAGCTAATAGACTAGCTCTGTGAGAAGAAAAATAAGCACATGTACTCTCATCTGGTGCTACAATCTCATTAAAATCACCAACAGCCATCCATGGTCCATTATGGCTTGAATTAATAGAACGCAAATGATCCCAAAGCATACATCTTTTTTCGAATTGAGGACTCCCATATACTGCACTACAAAGCCAAACTAAGTTACCCACACTCACTTTCACTGTGATACATTGGTCAATTTGATCAATAACCACACAAGAAGCATTAGCAATAGAAGATAGAAACCAAATGTCACCCCTGTGTCCTACTGCTTCCTCAATACCAACACAATGAAAACCCAACTTATCCCAAAAATTTTTTAAATTATTAAACATAGTATGAGTCTCAAAGAGAAAGAAGAAAGATGGTTTATATATTCTCACCAAATTTTTGCAATGCACACGGGCCATCTTGTTAGACGCACCCCTCACATTCCAGGCTATGATATTGAAACTATCCATAAAAAACAGCAAAAAGGGAGCTCCAATAACAAACCTGAGACTCAACATGTTGTCCCTGTCTTCGACAATTCTGCCTTTAATGGACTCTCAAGTGGCAGCCCAATTTTCTCCATCGAAACTTGCACCATACCTGCCGTCGATGCTCCATCCTTATCTACTGGTGAATTCTGCAAAGAGTTTGGGCGAGGACGCTTTCGCACAGTGCCATTTGTTGTCTCACATTGCTGCTGATAATGAACATTGTGCCGGGTCCCCGAAGAAAAGCATGCATGGTTTAGAACTTTGGAAAGTAGTGCTTGTATTAAAGAAATAGATATGATTATCGCCTTATTCTTCATATGTGAGTATGTGTGTGTGTTTTGTAATAAAGAGATAGGTATGCTATTTGTAAATATCATCGCGTTACTCTTCATGTGTGTGTTTGTAATAAAGAGTTAGATATGATATTGTAATGATCACTGCCTTACTCTTCATATGTGTGTGTTATGTGTAGTACTCCGACAATGCACAAAATTAAGAATTAAGAAGGGCAAAGAAGTGTAAGTGAGCAACAATTACAAAAGAGAGTGAGTGTGTATATGGAATCCCAAGGTGTGTGTATTGTCATAGAGCGAGACAGTGTAACTAAAGTGTTAGTGTGTCTGTTATTTTATACACATGTAAAATATTGTTATAATTTTCTTCTTATAATTGAGAGTTTATAATTTTTTTATATAGTAATAATATTTTTAAAATTGTCTAAAAATCAATTATTGTGTTTAGTTTTATTTATTTTCTCATCTTTAAATTTTAATTGTATTATTTTGTTCTATTACTTTGATACTAACAATGGTATTAGAACTTTAGATTCATAATATTTCCGTTGTAAAGGAGCAGGTTTATGTTAGTACCATGACAACAAAATTTAAGATAAAAAATTCAGCGAAAGTAAGTTCTCCCTTAGAAAACTAAAGATCAAGATAATTTTGAAGAAGGAAAATTGCTTAGATGCAATTCAAGACAGACCTGTAGGTATTGCTAATGACGACTGGAAAGAGATCGATGGCAATGTTGTTGCCAACTTACACATGACAATGGCTAACTCCGTATTGTCAAGCATCTGTACGAGGCCAATTCACTACACAACAAGATATTCTTCAAGATGAGGCTTTATACTCTTCACATGAATAAATCCACATTAGTCACGAAGCATATCAACAATCTGAATACATTATTTCACAACTAACAATCATGGACTGTCAAATTGGAGAAAATGAACATGTTGAGCTTCTTCTTTAAAGCTTACCATATTTGTATGATCAATTTATCATCAACATTACCAACAACAATATTACTAATCAACTCTGATTGATGATGTCGCTGCCGCTATTCTTGAAGAAGAAAGTAGGTGTAAAAACAACGATGATCGAATGAAGGGTTCAAGGCAAGCAGAAGGTTTGTTAATAATGAGAGAAAAATAATAGAATGTGGCTCTAGTGGGAGTCAGCGTTGTGACACATCAAAGTCTCGAAAGAGAAAGAACTTTACTTGCTACCACTGATGCAACAACTTCACAAGGATGTGTTGCAAGTATTTCTAACATAGAGACATCTTGTGCATTAAAGTAGTGATTGGTTGTGTATGTGGTGGATGACTGACTGATATTTGGTTAATGGATGGTGCTGCAACGTATACCATGACTTCACATCGAAACTGGTTTAGCACCTATGAACCGATTTTATTAGGATCTATGTTCGTGGAAGATGATCATGCTTTGGAAATTGTGGGTATTAATACTGTAAAAATAAAAAATGTTTGATGGTTCCATACATATAATTCAAGGTGTGAGACATATAAAGAGCCTAAGAAAGAATCTATTGTCTGTTGGGATCTTGGATGCTTAAAGGTACAAAATCAATATTGAAGCTGAAATCTTAAAGGTGTCAAGCGGTGCTCGTGTCATCATAAAAGCCAAAAGGCTAATAACCAATCTCTACTTACTCTTTGGAGATACAGTCCAAGATGCAGAGGTGGCGGTTGCATCTTTAAATCACGAAGTGATGTCAATAATGTGGCATCATAGGCTAGGCCACAAGTCATGTCGTGTCTACAAGTTCTTGTAGATAGCAATATTTTCTCATGGCTCAAATTCGTAAATCTACCTTTTTATGAGCACTGGTGACAAGCAAACAACACAAAATAAAGTTCGAAAGATCTATTGCCATAAGTAAGCACATACTAGACTTGATTCACTTTGATGCATGGGAACCACCTGTGATAACATTAGGAGGAGCAAAGTATTTTCTCTCCTTCATAGATGATTACTATTGAAGGGTATGAGTGTTCCTCATCAAGAAGAAGTTAGATATGTTTCCAGTATTCAAGAAGTTGAAATCACATATGGTGAAACTAGAAAGAAAATCAGGTGCATGAGGACAAATAATGGAGGAGAATATACATATGGTGATTTCATCGCATTTTACAAGGAGGGCATTCAATGGCAACTCATAGTGATATACACTCCTCAGCAAAATGGTGTAGGAGAGTGGATGAACAGAACTCTTCTTGGAAGGACTTGAGCTATGTTGTGAACTATTAGATTAGCCAAATCTTTCTAGGAAGAAGTAGTGAAAATAGCCTGCTACTTGATCAATCGATCACCATCGACAACAATTGGATTGAAAAACACCAATGGAGATGTGGCAAGGCAAGTCATTGGATTATTCTTCTCTCTATATCTTCAGATACCCTGTATATGTGATGTTCAAATCTTGAGAAAAAAAACAAAGTTGGGTCCTAAATTCAGAAAATGTATCTTCTTGAAATATGTTGACAATCACTATAAGAAAAAATGATGAATATCATCGGATTTACTGACAGAATAACAAAAATAATCTTTCGGTAAATATATTACCATTGAATTTAATGTCGAAAATAATCCGACGATATAACCCTTGACGGTAACTAATTACCATAAGATTCTTTAATCTGCCCATAATTACTTGCGGATTCTGTGGCATATTCTTTGACAAAAAACTATTTGGTTATCGGCGAAAAATTTTTGCCAGTAATTTTGGCGACACACTATATTGTTTTGTGCCGACTTACCGTCGGGTTTTTCTCGGTAAATCTGACGGTAAACTCAATTTTTTTAACACAATTAGTAGTCAAATTCAATTTATTATTTTAATTTTTTTACACAACTAGTAAAGAAATTCTAAATCATAGAAACCAAATAATGATTTTATTAAACAACAAGTGTATGTAATAAAAAGTCAAATTAATAAAATAAATCCAATAGTTTGGAACAAAATCCTAATGACGACAAATCCTGGTAGTCGTCATCATCCCCCTGGCCTGCTGAGGTGACAGACTAGGTGGTGATGTTGGTGCCCCTCCAGCAGCACCATTGCCACTACCAGTGCTACTGCCTGATGATTGGGATTTTTGTGTGGTTTAGAATTTCACAATAAGATCTCGTTGCAAGTATAGGTTCTAAACCAACTAAAATTCTTTCATACAAAAATTTGTTTGTTACAAGTACAAATTCCTAAAATTAATAACCGAAGTATTCAAACCTCGGGTCGTTCTCCCTAGGAATTGCAATAAAGTGTTCTTGTTATTGGCTATGAAGTATCTTTGGGGTTTTTGAAATGATGAACAAGAAATGTAAATGGCAAAAGAAATAAACTAACAATTAGGAAAGCTCTTAGCAAGGTATGAGAACTAGAAGTCCTATCCTTATTATCATCCTCAATTGTGATGAGAATTGTTCATTGCCTCCACTTAGTTAACCTCTAACTATGAAGAAAAGTCAAGTGGATATAATCAACTTGATTCTACAAGTCCTAGTCAAATCATAAAAAAATACTAGCTTAGTGGTATTCAAGTCAATTAGCAACTCTCAATTATCAATCAACAAAAGAGTTGGATAACTCAAGAGTCTCCAATTACTCAATCTAGGCCAAGAGGAGCAAAATCTACTCTAACATCCTTCCAAGCATTTTATCAAACACTTGGAAGGCATAAAAGGAAAGCATGGAAAATTGACAACAAGAATAAAATCTAGCAACTACTAATTGCAAAGAATTAACAACAACAATCAATTAAAGCACAATTAACATGAATTACCTCAAATTGCATTAAAAGAAAATAAAAGGAACAAGAGTGTATCAACAACAAAGTAAACAAAATAGAGAAAATTATAATAAGAGAATAGAAGAACAAGATGTAACAATAAGAAATTGAGAAGAAGGATTAAACCAAGATCTAAGAGAAGAGCTTACACCTAATCCTAATCCTAATTCTAGATAGAAGAGAGAGTTTCTCTCTCTAGAAAACTAATTATAACTACTTCTAAAACTAATTGGTAACTAACTAGTTCACTCCCCTTCAATCCTTGAGTTATATAGAATCAGAAATGAGTTGGATTGGGTCCAAAATGCTTTAGAAATCGCTGGCCACAAGTTGCCTTTAGTGAGTCATGTGGAGCTTCCCACGCGTACGCGTACATCAAACGTATACGTACATCACGCGTACGCATCTTTAAATGTTGGGAAACTATGACAGAATTTATATCATTTTGAAGCCCCAGATGTTAGCTTTTCAACGCAACTGAAACTGCTTTATTTAGACCTATGTAGCTCAAGTTATGGACGATTAAGTGCGAAGAGGTCAGGATTGACAGCTTTGCGATTCCTTCATTTCTTCATGAGTTCTCCATTTTTACATGCTTTTCCTTCGTTCCCTTAATCCAGTCTTTGCCTCCTAAACCTAAAATCACTTAACAAACAGAACAAGGCATCTAATGGAATCAAGGTGAATTAAATTTAGCTATTTTAAGTCGTAAAAAGCATGTTTTCACTCTTAAGCACAATTAAAGGAGAATTTGCAAAACCATGCTATTTTAGTGAATAAATGGGAGAAAAGTTGACAAAATCCTCTAAATTCAACAAAAGATAAACCCTAAAAATGGGGTTTATCAACCTTCCCACACTTAAACCATAGCATGTCCTCATGCTAAAACAAGAAGGAAACAAGGGGTATGACATTTATTCAATGCAACCTATCTATATGCATCCTATCTAAGTGAATGCAACTAATTGTAAAATGATTCTACCTACTTGGTTAAAAATAAATCAATCCTCCAAGAGCATGTATAAACAGGTAGGGCCAAGGTCATATGACGATTCATGAATTCTACCAATTAAAGTATAAAAATGAAGTTCAAATAGACTTGCAAGAAGAACGCTCATGAAAGCCAGGAATCAAGGAATTGAGCATCGAACCCTCACCGAAAGTGTTTGCACTCTAGTCGCTCAAGTGTATAGGTTCGATTCTCTCAATTCTCCCCTAATCATGCTTTCCAAGATTTGTTTTTCGTCTAACAATCAACAATTATTCAATGCATGCATACATTCATCATGAGATATTTTCATAGGTTGTAATGGGGATAGGGTCAAGGTAGGATTGTATATGGTTAAGTGGACTAGAATTTGAATCTTTGAGCAACTTAAACTTCCCACCTAACCTATGGCAACCTATA
Source organism: Arachis duranensis (assembly GCF_000817695.3). Taxonomy (NCBI): domain Eukaryota; kingdom Viridiplantae; phylum Streptophyta; class Magnoliopsida; order Fabales; family Fabaceae; genus Arachis; species Arachis duranensis. The sequence goes on from NC_029778.3 coordinate 70,132,912, forward strand.
CAATTTAAGTGCTAACCTAACTACCAATTCTTCACTTTTTCACATACTCATGCATTTTCTTTTGATTACCACACATATGCATTGATCTTTATTAATCTTTACTTTGGAGCATTTTGTCCCCTTTTATTGTTTTTTTTCTTTTTTCTTTTTCTATATTTTTTTCATATACATAATTTTTTCTTTTTATTTTCTCATTTTTTTTCTTTTCTTTTCTTTTCAAACTAAAATTTATACAAGAGCATCAATGCATATGGTTTTACATTTAGTCTACACATGAGCATGTACCCAATTCCCAATGTTTTCAACAAAAATACAACATACACCTTTTTCCAACCAATGTCCCAAGTTTTCCCACACTTGAATGATAGACACTCTCACTAGCCTAAACTAATCAAAGATCCAAACAAAGGACATTTATTATTTTTCGGTTTAAGGCTTGTAATGTGCTAAAAAAATGAACAAGTGGGTTAATTATAGGCTCAAATTTGGCTAACAACGGAAGATAAAAGGTAAGGCTATTTGGGTAAGTGAGCTAATTGAAATGATGGCCTCAATCATATAAATGCATGTATACATGGAATAATGAACATAAAGAATCAAACAAATCAAAGATTAAAATCATAAAAAGAGAACAATGCACACAAGAATGGAAATAAGTGGTTATAAGATGTAACCACGCAATTAAGCTCAATTCTCACAAGGTTGTGTGTTCTTAGCTCAAAAACTATGTTCCAAAATACATTCTTCAAGCAAGTTCAACAAAAATTTGTTTTTCAAATTGGTAGGGTGCCCTAAAACAGTTTTTTGGAAAAGAAATCATCACCCTAACCAAGTAGTCCTAATAAGAAAGAAGTGGTAAAAATATGTACAAACTCTAACTAACATGCAACCTATCATGCAATGCAACAACTAGCTAACATTGGTGTTGAAAAAGAAAATTGTTATCCACGGAAGTCGGTCAGACGACCTCGCCACACTTGAAGATTGCACCATCCTCGGTGCATGCAAAGAAGAGCAAGGTGGATGGGTTGAAACAACTGATGAGCTTCTTCAAAAGGTTATGCGGATGAACTTGTTTGTTGCCCCATTTAGAAACTTCTCATTTCCTTCTTGGTGGCCAACCTAAAAGAAAAGAAAATTAAGCCTACAATAAAGGTATCAAAGCAAATAGAACATAGGCGGGGGCTAATGCCAAATAAGAGTAAGGTTCTCAACTACATGGTAGCTACAACATGTGAGTGAGAAAGCAATATAAGCTAAGACATATCAACTAATACTTGATGCAAAAGTAATCAAAGTACAAGTAAATGCCATGAAGAGCATGTTGAGCATCAAGTTTACACAAGAAAGAGTGGGTCATGAAAGACAATATGAGGTCATATCAATGCACAAAGAACACAAGTGTCATAAAAGATTGAGCATTGATTTTAAAAGTTTCATCACCCAACAATATCAAACAAGTGAAGAAGTACCAAGATTAACCAAGAAATTCTCAATAATTGAGTAAGAGAATTCAACACTATTATTAAAATAAGAAACTTTAAAAAAATTACAACAAGCTATAAAAACAAAATTAAAATGCAAAGAATAAAAGTATGTAAATGCAATAAACAAAATAGAATGAAGGATGAGAAAAAAACTCTTTTTTTTTGAGAGGGAAAAGAATAAGGTAAGAAAGGAAGAGGGGAGAAGAAGAAAGATAAAAAGAAAGAAGAAGGAAAAAAGAAAGAGAGGGGAAGAAAGAAGAAGAAAAGGGAAAATAGGGCGTGAGTCGACGCGGACGCATCATCCACGCTTACGCGTGGATGCGCAGAGCAGTAAAGGAGGGCGCCGTACACGTCATGTGCACGTACGCGTAGACAGGGTTTGGCGTGAGGCACAACATCAGCATAAATCTCGCCTAACTCTCTGAAAAATGTACCCATAGTTGTAGATGGTGCAGTCAACACGCACTGATAAACCCCTATTTTATGAGTCATCTTGTGCTTGAATTGAGTGTTTTTATCAAATCTTCACCCACTTATTCATGTAAATTGCATGATTTTACTATTCCTTCCTCATTTTATGATATATGTGAAAACATATTTCCTATGCTTTAAAAATATTAAATTTAATTATCCTTTATTACCATTCGATTCCGTGATTTGTGTGTTAAGTATTTTCAGGTTTCATAGGGCAGGAATGACTTAGAGGACAAAAAGGAGACATACAAAACTGGAAGGAAAGCACAAAAATGGAGTTTTGAAGAAAAAGCAGTGACGCGAACGCGTGGACGACGCAGACGCGTGCTTAACGCAAAAAGCAGTGACGTGAATACATGGACGGAGCGGACGCATGCCTTGAGCAGAACGCAATTGACGCAGACGCGTGACTGACATGGACGCGCGGAAGAGCAAAACTCCAGATGACGCGAACACGTGACAGACGCCACGTGCAGAAATTGCAGAAAATGCTCCTAGCGATTTCTGAACCCTCTTTTGGCCCAGATCCAAGTCCAGAAGCACAGATTAGAGGCTATAAATTAGGGAATCCATCCATTCATCAAGGAGAATGGATACAATTTTTCATTCACATAATTTTAGATTTAGATGTAGTTTTTAGAGAGAGAGGTTCTCTCCTCTCTCTTAGGATTTAGAATTTCTCTTAATTTTAGGATTATCTCATCTTCTTCATATCAGGTTCAATGTTCCCTCACTTTAATTCCTTTTTTTGATTTTATTTATTCTAATGCTTTTATTTGTATTTGATTTATGTTGCCAAATTGGCTTATGAACTTTTCATGTTAGGATTTTCTTAATTAATATAATTTGAGGTATTTCAGACTCATGATTGTTTTGCTCTATTTATGATTTATTTTCCTTTTAGCTTTGGTTAATTAATTGGTAACACTTGAGTTATCAAACTCAGCAGTGGTTGAAATTGGCAATTGCTGATTGATTTGGATCGCTCTAAAGTTGACTAGGACTTGAGGATCAATTTAATTAGTCCACTTGACTTTCTTTTATTTAATAAGGGATAACTAAGCGGGATTAAAACCCAATTTCATCACACTTGATAAGGATAACTAGGATAGGAATTCGAGTTCTCATACCTTGCCAAGAGTTTTCTTAAGTATTATTTATTTTTCTTGTCATTTAAATTACTTGTTCCTTATTTCAAAAACCCAAAAATACTGTTTTCCATAACCAATAATAAAATATACCTCCCTGCAATTCCTTGAGAAGACGATCCGAGGTTTGAATACTTCGGTTATTTATTTTTATTGGGTTTGCTTAAGTGACAAACAAAACTTTTGTACGAAAGGATTCTCTGTTGGTTTAGAAACTATACTTACAGCGCGATTACTGTTATGAAATTCTTTACCGATAGAAAATCCGATCATCAAAATGGCGCCGTTGCCAGGAAATTGCAAACGTGTGCCTTATTATTGGTTATTATAAATATCGGCTTTTACTTGTTTTTGTTTTTATTTTTGTTTTTTATTTTTTATTAACTACTATAAGTTCTCACCCCCATCACTTTGAGTTTGGTTCTAATAGTGTTGAAAGGAATGGAAGCTATAACAGGAACATGCATCAAGGTCAAAACAATCAAAGATGGACGGAGCCACGAGGATCTGATCAACCCTTTAGGCAACAACACCTTCCAAGATACCATGGACCACGACCATTCCAGAATGCATGTCAAGACAATAGTTATGGTGGACCCTTTCATGACAACCAACGCCCACCAAATTACTATGGTCAAGAGCCATTCCGAGGTGTATACCAAGATGACAGATATAGTAGACCCCCCTGTGGCTACCAACAAGCCCCATCATATGCCTATGAACCACCTTCTCAACACAGTTTTGAACCACCACACTCACAAGTCCCCTACCACCATTCACCTTCATATGACCCTAACTCATATCCACACCAATTCCAATCCAATTACTCCCAAGAACCACCACTTCCCTATGCACCATATCCATATCCATCAACCCAGGAATCTATAGAGGAACGTCTCAAGGATACAGTAGAAAAATTTCATGCAACCCTTCACCAATTGAATCAAGCGATAAATCGATTACCTCCCCGACGTTCGGACACTCAAGAAACTCCCATAGCTCCATTTGGACAATCTAATGAAGAATGTAACATGAAGGAGATACTAGAAACTTCAGTAGACAGTACGGAGCATGACTTTGTACTGGAACAAGTGGAGGAAGCTATCATTATAGAAGAAGAAGAGTTGGTTGAAGACTTAGGAGACGCTGAACCTCCATGGGAATCCAGAATTGAGGTGAATTCCGTCAAAGACGTTGCAATTGATGCTAAGGAGGAGAGTGCACAACCCCCAAAGAAGGTATCTTATGAAGAACTAGATGGAACAACTCAAGAAGCAGGTTTCCTTGATGATGATAATCACAAGTCAAGTTCTCCTAGTAATGAACTTGCATTTGCAAGTGAATTCTTTGATATAGAAGAATCTTTCCCAAGTGAATACGAAGATGATGCAGAGGCAGACTTTTCTCAACCTCCCAATTATGACTCAAGTGATGAGGAAGATATCAAAGACTTTGATCAAGACGTGGTTGCAGTTGAAGAAATTCACAAAAAAGTGGAAGAATTCACAGAAGACTACAAGGGAGTAGAGCTTGCAAAACCACTGGAAACACCTATCCCAAGGCCATTGCCGCCCAATACAAACTTCAAGTGGGTAAAATCCTTAGCTTTTATCTTTACTTTTCCACTTGAATATTGTTTACTTGAAACAGATGGCCAGCTTAGAGCTCTTTGTGGCTTTAAGAGAAAAAGGGAAATAACTCGCAATTGGAGCCGGCATGCAAGATTTAATGAGGTTTCACACTTCAAATTGAGGAGCAAGGATTGGTACAGAGTTCGATTAATTGGGTCTCGGAAGATGTTTGGTCATCTTGGTGAGAATACAACTTCCAAGCCACCCGGCTGGAAAAATATAAATCGAGACAAAGACGGGTGCAAAGCAAGGTTTGGGATCCTGGAATCTGTTCTGACATTCAACACCCCGGAAGCCTGAAAACCTGTTTGAAACTGCTCAAGGGCTTTACATGCCTTGTTTGGGACCCCGGAGGCTGTTGGAATTCCAAACACTGGTGGGGATTTTTGGATGAATACAAGCACAAGCCACCATAATAGGAAGCTCATCAAATGTCCAACTTAAGGACTTTAACCAAAAGTGCTAGGTAGGAGACAACCAACTATGGTATGATCGTTCTTTTTCAATTTAATTCTATTTTGTTTTGTTTGTTTTTTATTTTTCTTTTATTTTATTGAACCTGGAATTATTCATAGCATCCACATTAGCATTGCATTTTGCATCCTACATTAAAAAAAATCACTCCACGCGACCGCGCAGGCCACGCATGGGCGTCGATTGGAAATCGGTGTCAAGATCCAACGCCCAGAAAGTTGGGCTAGAATCATGCGGCTGGTGTGCGTTTAGCACAAATTGGCCCACGCATCCGCGTCAACGACGCGAATGCGTCACCTTTACTTCACACAAATCATGCGAAAGCGTGAACGACGTGCACGCGTCGCGTGAACATATTTGCCCCCCTTTAATTGAACAGAGAGTTGCGCCACAACGACGCTGGAATCATGCGTTTAGCACAATTCTGAGCGACGTGTATGCGTGTCTCACGCAAACGCGTCAATTTCATTATCCCCCATTCACGCGATCGCGTCAATGACGTTTACGCGTCGTTTCATTTTCGCATCATCCACGCTGCCACGTGAACTACGCGTTCGCGTGGATTTGAAATTACTTACCCTAACCACGCGAAACCCCCGCCTCCCATCACCGCTGACCACCACCACAATCCCACCACCCTCACCCCCTTCTTTCCTTACCCCTCCCTTAACCCTAACCCAACACCACAAACCCACCCCTGCCACCACCTCAGACCGTCGCCGCGTCAGCAACACCATCACCACATTCCCTCCATCTCTCTGTGTCTGATTACTGTTCATACACACACCAGGTTCCGCCAAACACCGATTCCTCTATCATTAGTTAGCTAGTTGCATATTTTTTAGATTCTGTTCAAATTAGGATAGTTAGAGATGCATGATTGTAGTGGATTTTAGGTCGTTAGGTAACTAGGATGTGGTTAGTGGATTTAGGCCTGATAATTGTGTCGTTCTTGTTACTTGCTTTATCTATTCCGCAATTTTGATCTTGCTGTGATGTTGATGCTGTTCATATGTTATTCTTCCATGTTTGATGCTGCTTTTACACTGTTCTTTAATATTCCTGCTATTTGTGACTCTCTGCAGCACTATTTAATTTCATATGAATAGATTTTTCCTACTGTTTATTACCCGGGAACATCCAATTTTAGCCGAAATGCTGCCCGATTTTCTATAAATAGTTTCATTCTACCCCATTCATGTATTGAGTTTGGAACTCTGTATTTTGCATTACTTGGCTACAACCAAACCAATTCATGAATGCACGGGCTAGCATTCTTATTCCTTTTGGTTCCCTGCGTAATAAATTGCTTATTGATCATTTCATTCTCATTTTCCACTTCCTTTATCTATCTGAATTATCATCAATAAACTGAAATCTTTGCTTGAATATGAGTTGATTGTTCTTTAAATTTGTGAATTTCTTGGTAACTAGGAAACTCATTCTCATGCCACTCACTTTAACTTCCCTTTTTCCTTAACTCCAAACCATTTTCACTTTCTAACTTCTCTTTTTGCGTTTTACCTAACTACTTTAACTTTCTAACTCAAGGCATGATGACTGTTTTTCCTAATTAACTTGAATTCCACTTATCATATATTTTGGATTGTGATTTTTTTATTTTCTGACTTTTAACTCGAATACAATCCAAAATGCACATATATTTAACTCAATCATGCTTCTACTACTCTTTTGCCTTTTTTCTTGTATTGATAATTCCTACTTGCCTACTTGTTTTCCCGCTTTCGTTCTTTAATTATATCCTACTACTTCTGCTTTTCAGGATGTCTGATCCCAAAAGTAAGGGAAAGGCTAAGGCCACTACAGGCAAAAGGAAGAGAGACGAATCCTCTATGACCATCCTCGATATTTTGCATGATAATTCCTTGCGGGAGAAGAATTTTACTCCGCAGGAAAAAGCTGATCAATTAGTACATGCAATAGATCAAGTCAAATTCGCAAACAGATACTGTGAGCTAAAGTATCCAGTGTTTGCCACTTCCAGGAACCTCTACCTGGAAAGAACTCTTAAAATTCCAGAAGAACTAGCCTAGTACACCTCCGACCAGATAAAACAGAGAGGCTGGTTCTTCTTGGAAAGAAACTTGACTAAAGTCAATGCTTCCCGGGTCAGAGAATTTTACTGTAACTATTTCAAGACTTTCCTAGATGCAGTGCACCTCAGGGGAAGTAGATCTTGATCATTGAGGAAGCTATTAAGGACATCCTCCAACTTCAGCCTAAGTCAGATCAGCCCGACGGTTACCAACAGGCTGAAGAGGATATGAGGTATATACGATTTGACTAGGACGCAGTCAAACAGAGAATAGCCCTTGATCCTACTGCCCCATGGGTCATGGGAAAGAGTACAGTGGTACTTAAGGGAATCAAGCTGATGTATTTAAATGATGAGTCTCGGATTTGGCAGCAGATTCTGAGTAATTACATTATGTCGAGCACTCATGAGATAGAGGTGTCCGCTACTATGATCACACTCATCTGGTGTGTGATAGAGGGTAAGAACCTATATCTTTCCCATTTCATCAGGTATTATATGGCCAGGATCCATGTCAGAGGCACTCTCCCTTTCTCTTATCTGATCACCCAGCTAGGCCACCGAGTTGACGTGCCCTGGGAGCTTGCTGATGAGAAGCCAACTGCTGCAGACTGCAAGAAGATTATCCCTCACAGCAGGAAGTTCCAAGCCTTGGGTTACAGGCCACCTTTCCTTACTGCTTCTGCTGAGGCAGCCACATCTTCAGCTGCCCCTTCAGCGTCCATTGTCCCAGTTCCATCCCATACACCTCCACCTGCTCCTGGGCCCGTTTATCATCTGGTGCACCGACTCTTTGACCGCCTGGATCAGATGGAACGCCGCCACCAGCAACGTTATGAGAGGTCTGAGCATCACCACAAGCGACGCTATGAGCCCCTCAAGTTGATGATCCAATCCAGCAGCGACATTCCCTCCGAGCCTGACACACCTTCTGAGACATCTGAGGCGGAGGCGAGTGATCATGAGGAGGAGGCACATGCCCAGGCTGAGCAGGGAGGACCTGAGCAGGCTGCACCACACCATGAAGAGCACCACCAGATACAGGCCGCAGATCCGGAGATTCTTCTATAGACAGAGCCTCCGCTTTAGCAGGCAGCTCCTCCTATACTCACAGAGACTGCAGACCCTCAGCCTACCACAGTGACACCGGCAGCCCATCATTCCAGTGATGACACTTCTTCATACCCAGCTTGATAGAGCATCGAGGACGATGCTATATTTTAAGTGTGGGGATGTCGCCATCTCTGGCGAATCTTTTTGGTGAACCACTACAGACTCTTCTATCTTATTTTGTTCATTTTCTGTATTTTATTTTATCTTTTAGTACTTGCACATTTTTCTTTTGCTTTTGCTGTATTTTTATTTTATTTTTGCATTTTGTACTTTGGGCCGTATATATCTTAGATATTTAGCTTAATTTGCACTTTTAGCATATCAGTTATAGAATATGTGGATTAATTAGTATAGTTTACCCTTTTAGTATATGATAAGTTAATTTAATTGAAAATTAAAAAAAAGTAAACTAGAAACTTTAGTGTAACAGAATAAAAACAATCCACACACCTTGTATATATATAGCAACAAATCTGAGTTAGTTAATAACATTTCATCAAGGAGGAACACTAAGATTTTAAGGGCCACATTAAGATTTACATTGAGTTGAATGGAAACTCTTGATTTCTACTTGCATGACATACATAACTGATATATGATTTCTGAGCCAAAGAACACACAACCTGTGAGTTTTGAGCTTAATTGTATGGTTACACTCAACCATAAATTTTATTCCTGTGTGTTTTGTACTTCTTTTCTATGCTTGCAATCTTTACTTTGTTTTAATCTATATGTCCAATATAGAATATAGATACATACCAAGAGATGATTGGGGCCATTATTTGTATTTTTTTGCTCACTTATCCCAAATAAACCTACTTTTTATGCCATCCTTGTTAGCCCCCTTGAGCCTTTTAACCCCCTTCTATTTCATAACCACATTACTAGCCTTAAGCAGAAAAACAAATAAAAATTTCAAGTTGAATCCTTGGTTAGCTTAAGATAGATATTGTGTATAATTTAAGTGTGATGAATTTTATGGGAACATGGGATGATAGAAAAAAGTAGGAAATTAAATTGAATAAGTTAATTGAAGATTTGGGAAGCATGCTCATATGAAATCAAAATAATTAAAATGCCATGTGCATTGAAAAAAAAATTTATTTTATTAAGCAATTAAATAAGGGAATACAAAAATTACCCCAATGCAAAATAAATGCACATGGGACAAAATTCAAGAATAAATTTGATGCATGAGCATGCAATACAAAAGTGGAAAAGTTTGGGTAGCTAGGTCAAGAACTTTGAAATTATATAAAGTGTGTATATGTTAGGTGAGATCTTAGACTAATCAAGGATTCACTTTGTTAGCTCACTTAGCCTTATATATATATATATATATATACCCTTACCTTAACCCCATTATAACCTTGAAAAAGACCTCATGATGATTTGTTTATTGGTTAGATGAAGAACAAAGTTTTAGAAAGCATGAATAGAAAAGAATAGAGTGATTAACCTCAAACACTGAGTGATTAGAGAGTAAACACAAATTCAATGAGGGTTCAATATCTCATTCCCATATATCCATGTTTAAATTGTTAATTGTCTTGCAAGTTTGTGAAATATTTTAACACAACTCAATTGTGAACATGTTCTGGCCTTAATTGTACATATATGATTCCTTGAAGATATGAAGCAAATTAAACACATGTAAGCTCTATATATATAGGTGAATAATAACTAGAATTGCATGATTCATGTAGGTAGCTTGCATTTAGAATAGATTGCATTGCATAAGATTCCACCATTTTACCTTTACTCTTTTCTCTTGGATTTAGCATGAGGACATGCTATTGTTTAAGTGTGGGGAGGATGATAAACTCCTATTTTATGAGTCATCTTGTGCTTGAATTGAGTGTTTTTATCAAATCTTCACCCACTAATTCATGTAAATTGCATGGTTTTATTATTCCTTCCTCATTTTATGATATATGTGAAAACATATTTCCTATGCTTTAAAAATATTAAATTTAATTATCCTTTACTACCATTTGATGCCGTGATTTGTGTGTTAAGTATTTTCAGGTTTCATAAGGCATGAATGACTTGGAGGACAAAAAGGAGACATACAAAACTGGAAGAAAAGCACAAAAATGGAGTTTTGAAGAAAAAGCAGTGACGCGAACGCGTGGACGACCATGCTTAGCGCAAAAAGCAGCGATGCAAACGCATGGACGGCGCAGACGCATGCCTTGAGCAGAACGTAATTGATGCGGACGCGTGACTGACGCGGACGCGCGGAAGAGCAAAACTCCAGATGACGCGAACGTGTGACCCACGCATACGCGTGACAGACGCCACGTGCAGAAATTGCAGAAAATGCTCCTAGCGATTTCTGAATCCTCTTTTGGCCCAGATCCAAGTCCAGAAGCACAGATTAGAGGCTATAAATTGGGGAGTCCATCCATTCATCAAGGAGAATGGATACAACTTCTCATTCACATAATTTTAGGTTTAGATGTAGTTTTTAGAGAGAGAGGTTCTCTCCTCTCTCTTAGGATTTAAAATTTCTCTTAATTTTAGAATTATCTCATCTTCTTCATATCAGGTTCAATGTTCCCTCACTTTAATTCCTTTTTTTGCTTTTATTTATTCTAATGCTTTTATTTGTATTTGATTTATGTTGCCAAATTGGCTTATGAACTTTTCATGTTAGGATTTTCTTAATTAATATAATTTGAGGTATTTCAGACTAAGGTATTTCAGACTCATGATTGTTTTGCTCTATTTATGATTTATTTTCCCTTTTGGCTTTGGTTAATTAATTGGTAACACTTGAGTTATCAAACTCAGCAGTGGTTGAAATTGGCAATCGCTGATTGATTTAGATCGCTCTAAAGTTGACTAGGACTTGAGGATCAATTTAATTAATCCACTTGACTTTCCTTTATTTAATAAGGAATAACTAAGCGGGATTAAAACCCAATTTCATCACACCTGATAAGGATAACTAGGATAGAAATTCGAGTTCTCATACCTTGCCAAGAGTTTTCTTAATTATTAATTTATTTTTCTTGTCATTTAAATTACTTGTTCCTTATTTCAAAAACCCAAAAATACTGTTTTCCATAACCAATAATAAAACATACCTCCCTGTAATTCCTTGAGAAGACGACCCGAGGTTTAAATACTTCGGTTATTTATTTTTATTGTGTTTGCTTAAGTGACAAAGAAAACTTTTGTACGAAAGAATTCTCTGTTGGTTTAGAAACTATACTTACAGCGCGATTACTTTTATGAAATTCTTTACCGATAGAAAATCTGATCATCACGCACGCATCACCCACGCTTATGCGTGGGTTGCACAATCAGAACCATCGACTCGGACGCGTCATGCGCACGTACGTGTGAGTGGACAGGCGTAGGGCTCAGTGCTAGCTTAATTCTCGCATAACTCTCTGGTTTTTTGTACTAGGAGTCGCGAAAGCCGTCAACGCATTCGCGTCTAGTACGCTCATGCATGGATACCTTCCTTTTTATTTTATATTATTTTTTTAGAAATATAAAAAACAGAAACAGGGCACTCTCCTAAACGTATAAACATTCTAAAGCATCCAAAATTCAAAGACTAAAAAGGACTGCAGATGCTGTTGGATTCTGACCTCCCTGCACTCGAAGTAAATTTTCTGGAGCTAACGAAGCCCAATTGGCGCGCTCTCAACGGCGTTGGAAAGTAGACATTCTGGGCTTTCCAGCAATATATAATAGTCCATACTTTGCCCGAGATTTGATAGCCCAAATCGGCGTTCTAAATCAGCTCAAAACTGCCTGGCGTTAAACGCCGGAACTGGCACAAGAATGGGAGTTAAACGCCTAAACTGGCATAAAAGCTGGCGTTTAACTCCAAGAGAAGTCTCTACACAAAAATGCTTCAATGCTCAGCCCAAACACACACCAAGTGGGCCCAGAAGTGGATTTTTATGTCATTTACTCATCTTTGTAAACCTTAGGCTACTAGTTCTTTATAAATAAGACCTTTTGCTATTGTATTTTCATCTGGGTAGCTATCTTTATTTTTATGCTATCTTAGATCATTGGGAGGCTGGCCTCACGGCCATGCCTAGACCTTGTTCTTATGTATTTTCAACGGTGGAGTTTCTACACACCATAGATTAAGGTGTGGAGCTCTGCTGTACCTCGAGTATTAATGCAATTACTATTGTT
>NC_029778.3:70145554-70145894 GCF_000817695.3 Arachis duranensis
CACCCAAGAACTTGATGAATGTGATGATTATGTGACGCTCATCATCATTCTCACTTATGAACGTGTGCCTGACAACCACCTCCGTTCTACAAGCAAACAAGGCTTGAATGTTTATCTCTTGGATCCCTTAATCGGAATCTTCGTGGTATAAGCTAGAACTGATGGCGGCATTCAAGAGAATCCGGAAGGTCTAAACCTAGTCTGTGGTATTCTGAGTAGGATTCAATGATTGAATGACTGTGACGAGTTTCAAACTCCTGAAGGCTGGGCGTTAGTGACAGACGCAAAAGAATCACTGGATTCTATTCCAACCTGATTGAGAACCGACAGATGATTAGCC
>NC_029778.3:70146103-70147934 GCF_000817695.3 Arachis duranensis
CCACTAATGAATTGCATAAGTATCTCTATCTCTATCTTTATGTTTTTATTCATACATCATCCATAACCATTTTAGTTTGCCTGACTAAGATTTACAAGATGACCATAGCTTGCTTCATACCAACAATCTCCGTGGGATCGACCCTTACTCGCGTAAGGTTTATTACTTGGACAACCCAGTGCACTTGCTGGTTAGTTGTGTGAAGTTGTGATAAAGAGTTGAGATTGCAATTGTGCGTACCATGTTGATGGCGCCATTGACGATCACAATTTCATGCACCAAGTTTTTGGCACCGTTGCCGGGGATTGTTCGAGTTTTCGGCAAGCTTTTGGTCCGGTAACATCAGTGCCAAATTTTTGATCCGGCAACAGCACCAAGTTTTTGGCACCGTTGCCGGGGATTGTTCGAGTTTGGACAACTGACGGTTCATCTTGTTGCTTAGATTAGGTATTTATTTTTTTATTTATTTATTTTTTTGAAATTCTTGAAGATGAGTTCTAGAGTTTCATGATGATTTGTTGAAATCTGGCTGGCTGAAAAGCCATGTCTAATCTCATTGGACCGAGGTTTCAACTCATCATCACAAGAGCTTGTTGATTTTTCATCAATCTTGCTTTTGGAGCAATGATCTGCTAAGGCTTGGCTGGCCTTTGGCCATGTCTAGTGTTTTGGACCGAAGCTTTCTTTGAAAATTATTTTCTTTTCTGGGCGTTCAAAACGCCTAGTGAAGAAGGGCAAACTGGCGTTTAAACGCCAGCCAGGGTGCCTGGCTGGGCGTTTAACGCCCAAAAGGGTAGTGCTTTGGGCGTTAAACGCCAGAATGTGCACCATTTTGGGCGTTTAACGCCAGGATGGCACAAGAGGGGAGATTCTGTTTTTAATTCAAATTTTTTTCAGGTTTTCAAAATTTTTCAAAATCAAATCTTTTTCAAATCATATCTTTTCAATCAAACCTTTTTCAAAATCAATTTCTTTCCATTTTCAAAAATACTTGCTAACAATTAGTGATTTGATTCAACAATTCAAGTATGTTGCCTTTTCTGTTGAGAAAGGTTTAATGTTTGAATCATATCTTTTCTTGTTAGCCAAGTCATTAATTTTCAAAATCAAATCTTTCTAAATTGTTTTTCAAATCATATCTTCTCAATCACATCTTTTTTAAAACCATAACTTTTCAATCATATCTTCTTGATCACATCTTTTTCAAAATAGTTTTCAATCATATCTTTTTAATTTCTAATTTCAAAATCTTTTTCAAAGATCACTTGATTTCTTTTCCACTCTTGGTTTTCGAAAATCAATTAATGTTTTTTTTCAAAATGTTTTCAAGATCTTTTACTTAATTTTCGAAAATTTCTTCCCTTCTTCTCACATCCTTCTATTTATGAACTAACACTATTCCTCAATGAACAATTCGAACTCCATCTCTCTTGATAAGTTCGAATTCTTCTACTTCTGCCTTCTATTTTTCTTTTCCTCTGACACCTCAAGGAATCTCTATACTGTGACGTAGAGGATTCCATATTTTCTTGTTTTCTTCTCTTTCATATGAGCAGGAGCAAAGACAAAAGCATTCTTGTTAAGGCTGACCCTAAACCTGAAAGGACCTTGAAGCGAAAGCTAAGAGAAGCTAAGGCACAACTCTCTGTAGAGGACCTAATAGAAATCTTCAAAGAAGAAGAACCCATGGCAGCCAAAAACAACAACAATGCCAACAATGCAAGGAAGGTGCTGGGTGACTTTACTGCACCTACTCCCGACTTCTATGGGAGAAGCATCTCTATCCCTGCCATTGGAGCAAACAACTTTGAGCTTAAGCCTCAATTAGTTT
>NC_029778.3:70148170-70149112 GCF_000817695.3 Arachis duranensis
CTCTTGGGAAAAGCTAGTCAATGCCTTCTTGGCAAAGTTCTTTCCACCTCAAAAATTGAGTAAGCTTAGAGTGGAAGTCCAAACCTTCAGACAGAAGGAAGGAGAATCCCTCTATGAAGCTTGGGAAAGATACAAACAATTATTCAGAAAGTGTCCCTCTGACATGCTTTCTGAATAAAGCATCATAGGTATTTTCTATGATGGTCTGTCTGAACTGTCCAAGATGTCTTTGGATAGCTCTGCTGGAGGATCTCTTCATCTGAAGAAGACGCCTACAGAAGCTCAAGAACTAATTGAAATGGTTGCAAATAACCAATTCATGTACACTTCTGAAAGGAATCCTGTGAACAATGGGACTAATCAGAAGAAAGGAGCTCTTGAGATTGATACTCTGAATGCCATACTGGCTCAGAACAAGATATTGACTCAGCAAGTCAATCTCAAAGTCTGTCTGGAATGCAAGCTGCACCAGGCAGTACTAAGGACGCTTCATCTGAGGAAGAAGCTTATGATCCTGAGAACCCTTCAATGGAAGAGGTGAATTACATGGGAGAACCCTATGGAAACACCTATAATCCTTCATGGGGAAATCATCCAAATCTCTCATGGAAGGATCAACAGAGACCTCAATAAGGTTTCAACAACAATAATGGTGGAAGAAACAGGTTTAGCAATGGCAAGCCTTTTCCATCATCTTCTCATCAACAGACAGAGAATTCTAAGCAGAACCACTCTGACTTAGCAACCATGGTCTCTGATCTAATCAAAACCACTCAAAGTTTCATGACTGAAACAAGGTCCTCCATTAGAAACTTGGAGGCACAAGTAGGTCAGCTGAGTAAGAAAGTTACTGAACTCCCTCCTAGTACTCTTCCAAGAAATACAGAAGAAAATCCAAAAGGAGAATGCAAGGCCATCAACATGGCCAAACTTGGAGAGGAG
>NC_029778.3:70149147-70149586 GCF_000817695.3 Arachis duranensis
AGGAAGAGGCAGTGAACGCCACTGAGGAAGACCTCAATGGACGTCCACTGGCCTCCAATGAATTCCCTAATGAGGAACCATGGGAATCTGAGGCTCCCACTGAGACCATAGAGATACCATTGGATTTACTTCTGCCATTCATGAGCTCTGATGAGTATTCTTCCTCTGAAGAGGATGAGTATGTCACTGAAGAGCAAGTTGCTAAATACCTTGGAGCAATCATGAAGCTAAATGACAAGTTATTTGGTAATGAGACTTGGGAGGATGAAGCCCCTTTGCTCACCAAAGAACTGGATAACTTGTCTAGGCAGAAACTGCCTCAAAAGAGACAGGATCCTGGGAAGTTTTCAATACCTTGTACCATAGGCACCATGACCTTCAAGAAGGCCTTGTGTGACCTAGGGTCAAGTGTAAACCTCATGCCTCTCTCTGTAATGGA
>NC_029778.3:70149965-70150743 GCF_000817695.3 Arachis duranensis
GTTTAAAAGCCAGTATGGCTAGCAGATGGGCGTTTAACGCCCAGTCTGGCACCATTCTGGGCGTTTAACGCCAGAAAGGGGCACAGACTGGCGTTAAACGCCAGGAAAAGGCAAGAAGTTGGCGTTAAACGCCAGAAATGGGCACCAGCCCGGCGTTTAACGCCAAAATTAGCACAGAGGGCAATTTTGCTCACCACTTGGTGCAGGGATAACTTTTCCTTGACACCTCAGGATCTGTGGACCCCACAGGATCCCCACCTACCCCACCACTCTCTCTCTTCTTCACCCATTCACCAATTACCTCAACATCTCTTCCCCAAAAACCCCTCACCTATCAAATCCCATCTTTCTCTTCACCACTCACATCCATCCTTCATAAAACCCCACCTACCTCACCATTCAAATTTAAACCACTTTCCCTCCCAAACCCACCCTCACATAGCCGAACATTACACCCTCTCTCTACTCCTATATAAACCCATCTTCACTACTTCATTTTCACACAACCTAAACACTACTTCTTCCCCTTTGGCCGAACCACAAAGCCATTTCCATCTCCTTCATTTCTTCTTCTTCTACTCTCTTCTTTCTTCTTTTGCTCAAGGACGAGCAAACCTTTTAAGTTTGGTGTGGTAAAAACATTGCTTTTTGTTTTTCCATAACCATTTATGGCATCCAAGGCCGGAGAAACCTCTAAAAAGAGGAAAGAGAAGGCAAAAGCTTTCACCTCCGAGTCATGGGAGATGGAGAGATTCATCTCAAGGGTGCATCAAGACCA
>NC_029778.3:70151299-70151644 GCF_000817695.3 Arachis duranensis
ATGGAGTAAACAAGGGACCCCTCTCATCATGAAATCCCTGAGATGCCTCAAGGGATGCACTTTCCTCCATGAAATTAGAGAAGATCAAAGAATCATGAGAGAGGAGCAACAAAGGCAAGGAAGAGACATTGAGGAGCTCAAGCACTCCATAAGATCTTCAAGAGGAAGAACAAGCCGCCATCACTAAGGTGGACCCGTTCTTTAATCTCCTTGTTCTTTATTTTTCTGTTTTTCGAAAAATCATGCTTATGTTTATCTATGTTCGTGTCTTGTGATCATTAGTGTCTTAGTGTCTATGCCTTAAAGTTATGAATGTCCTATGAATCCATCACCTTTCTTAAATGA
>NC_029778.3:70151892-70152546 GCF_000817695.3 Arachis duranensis
TTCTTGAAGCAAGAAAAAGCAGTGAATACAAAAAGAAAAAAAAAAGGAGAAGGAGAAAAACGAAAAAAAAAAGGGAGAAAAGAAAAACGAAAAAAAAGAAGAAAAAGAAAGAAATAAAGTTGTGATCCAAGGCAAAAAGAGTGTGCTTAAGAACCCTGGACACCTCTAATTGGGGACTCTAGCAAAGCTGAGTCACAATCTGAAAAGGTTCACCCAATTATGTGTCTGTGGCATGTATGTATCCGGTGGTAATACTGGAAGACAAGTGCTTTGGGCCACGGCCAAGACTCAATAAGTAGCTGTGTTCAAGAATCATCACACTTAACTAGGAGAATCAATGACACTATCTGGATTCTGAGTTCATAAAGAAGCCAATCATTCTGAATTTCAAAGGATAGAGTGAGATGCCAAAACTGTTCAGAGGCAAAAAGCTAAAAGCCCCGCTCATCTAATTAATATTGATCTTCATAGATGTTTTTGGAGTTCATTACATATTCTCTTCTTGTTATCTTATTTGATTTTCAGTTGCTTGAGGACAAGCAACAATTTAAGTTTGGTGTTGTGATGAGCGGATAATTTATACACTTTTTGGCATTGTTTTTAGTATGTTTTAGTTAGTTTTTAGTATATTTTTATTAGTTTTTAGTTAAAATT
>NC_029778.3:70152690-70153309 GCF_000817695.3 Arachis duranensis
ATTCAGAGACTAAAAAGGACTGCAGATACTGTTGGATTCTGACCTCCCTGCACTCGAAGTAAATTTTCTAGAGCTATAGAAGCCCAATTGGCGCGCTCTCAACGGCGTTGGAATGTAGATATCCTGGGCTTTCCAGCAATATATAATAGTCCATACTTTGCTTGAGATTTGATGGCCCAAACCGGCGTTCCAAATCAGCTCAAAACTGCCCGACGTTAAACGCCGGAACTGGCACAAGAATGGGAGTTAAACGCCCAAACTGGCATAAAAGCTGGCATTTAACTCCAAGAGAAGTCTCTACATGAAAATGCTTCAATGCTCAGCCCAAGCACACATCAAGTGGGCCCGGAAGTGGATTTTTATGTCATTTACTCATCTTTGTAAACCTTAGGCTACTAGTTCTTTATAAATAAGACCTTTTGCTATTGTATTTTCATTTTGGTAGCTATCTTTGTTCTTATGCTATCTTAGATCATTGGGAGGCTGGCCTCACGGCCATGCCTAGACCTTGTTCTTATGTATTTTCAACGGTAGAGTTTCTACACACCATAGATTAAGGTGTGGAGCTATGCTGTACCTCGAGTATTAATGCAATTACTATTGTTCTTCTATTCAATTC
>NC_029778.3:70153514-70169545 GCF_000817695.3 Arachis duranensis
ACATACAGCTTGCCATGGAAAGGAGTAAGAAGGATTGGATGAAGACAGTAGGAAAGCAGAGAGACGGAAGGGACAAAGCATCTTCATACGCTTATCTGAAATTCCCACCAATGAATTGCATAAGTATCTCTATCTCTATCTTTATGTTTTTATTCATACATCATCCATAACCATTTGAGTTTGCCTGACTAAGATTTACAAGATGACCATAGCTTGCTTCATACCAACAATCTCCGTGGGATCGACCCTTACTCGCGTAAGGTTTATTACTTGGACGACCCAGTGCACTTGCTAGTTAGTTGTGCGAAGTTGTGATAAAGAGTTGAGATTGCAATTGTGCGTACCATGTTGATGGCGCCATTGACGATCACAATTTCGTGCACCACTAAACTAATCAAAACACACTACTACAACCTATCAATCGAAACAAAATGTATAAGAGTATAGAAAAGAAGAAAACTACCTATAATGGTAACTCAAATCACTTATTAAGTATATATACAAGAGAATGGAAAGAGTTTACCATGGTGAGGTGTCTCCCACCTAGCACTTTTAGTTTAAGTCCTTAAGTTGGACATTTGATAGGGTCCTTATTATGGTGGCTTATGCTTGAATTCATCCTTGAATTCCCACCAATGTTTGCACTTCCAATAGCATCCGGAATCCCAAATTAGGCGTATAAGGCCTTCAAGGAAGCGTAAGCAAGTGACTAGGCCCTAAAGTGGATGATTGTCTATGTATATTATGGGGTCTCATACTTTGTTTGTCAACCCCCTTTCTTCTTGATCTTCATGCTTCTAATAGGGTGACAAACTTATTGAATTCTCCTTGTAACTCCTAGTCATCAACCTATTCACCTTTGAATCCCAAAGTTTGAGTTTCTACCCACTATGTACCTTGATTCTTGTTGCCAACCAACATCCAGCTTTTTTCTACTTTCTAACCCACAAATATTTCTAAGTTGACCATCTGTTTATAACAATGCATATTGATATGGGCCAAGGAAATTAAGGGATGAGATGATTACCCACTCAATTTGTAATTTGGATGGTGACTTAGCAAGGAAGATATCCAATGGTCTTGACAATGTAGGCTCCACTTCCTTTGGCTCCTCCTTGATGACTTCCATCTTTTGACAACTTCCTTCAATTTTCTCTTGTTTGCTAACTTCTTCCAACTCTTCCTCATTGATCAAGTCATGTGTTGGAGGTTGCGCACCCTCCTCAACATCGGTTTCACATTCAATGGAAGAAGCTTCAACAAGATCCTTAGTGTCACTTGGTGTAGAGTTGTCTTCAATGATAGAACTCCCCTCTTGTTCAACCTTCCCTAGTTCTTCTTCCACTTCTTCTTCAAGGGTCTCTACTACCTCCACCTTTTGGGCCTCCTCTTGCTTTTCTTGAAGTATAGATACGTGAATATGATCCATCAAGTCCCTAAGACGATCCTTTCTCTCTTGTTCTATGTCAATCGCATAATGAGATCATGTTGCTCTTGGATTGATGGATATGGATGTTCTTCCATGGAGGGTGGTGGTGGGATGGAGGGATCATCATGTGGTTGGAAAGGAGGTTCATTAAAGCTTGGAGGTTAGAAGGTGTTTTGGTTATTGGTAGAAGAGAGAGGTATACGGAATATAAACTCGTGGAAGGCAGAGGTGAAACCGGCAAGTGCGGTTTGGAACCCTTCTTGCTCTTGAAGAATGATACCAAGTGTATCATCCATGGGAACTTGGTTTGAAGGGTAAAGATGTTGGAGTGGTGGTGATTCAATGGTTGCTTGTTCATAATTATTATAAGGATATGCATAGGGGGAATATGGATTAGGATTTTGTAGAGAAAATTGGTGGAAATAGGATGTGGATTGAGAATATGGTAGTTGGAATGATGGTGTTTGAGGACTATGTTGAGAGTATGGTGTGTGAAATGATGGTGGTTGAGTGGCATAATCATGATAAGAACCATCATATCATATCTATTGGAATGATATGCATTATAGGAGAGATTACCATCATAGTAGCTTGAATGAGGAGGTTGACATGGTGATTGCTTATATTGATGTGGCTCCCTTCTCAAGAATTCATCTCTCCCATAATGTGAGCCATCATTAAAGTTTTCATCACCTACAACATAGTCATAACCATATCCAAAACCACAAGGATGAGAATTCATATGGAAAAGAGGAAATCAAAACGAAAATCTCAAAAAGGTAAAGAAGAAGTAAACTCCTAATTACTAACAAGACCTAGATATAACCAAAAAGCAAGATATTCACAATATGGACATATTCACAATAGCCAATAACATAACACTATTGAAACTCCCTGGCAACGGCGCCATTTTGATGATTGGGATTTTTGTGTGGTTTAGAATTTCATAATAAGATCTCGTTGCAAGTATAAGTTCTAAACCAACTAAAATCCTTTCATACAAAAATTTGTTTGTCACAAGTACAAACCCCTAAAATTAATAACCGAAGTATTCAAACCCCGGGTCGTTCTCCCTAGAAATTGCAATAAAGTATTCTTGTTATTGGCTATGAAGTATCTTTGGAGTTTTTGAAATGATGAACAAGAAATGTAAATGGCAAAAGAGATAAACTAACAATTAGGAAAGCTCTTGGCAAGGTATGAGAACTAGAAGTCCTATCCTTATTATCATCCTCAATTGTGATGAGAATTGTTCATTGCCTCCACTTAGTTAGCCTCTAACTATAAAGGAAAGTCAAGTGGATATAATCAACTTGATTCCACAAGTCCTAGTCAAATCATAAGAAAGACTAGCTTAGTGGTATTCAAGTCAATTAGCAACTCTCAATTGTCAATCAACAAAAGAGTTGGATAACTCAAGAGTCTCCAATTACTCAACCTAGGCCAAGAGAAGTAAAATCTACTCTAACATCCTTCTAAGCATTTATCAAATACTTGGAAGGCATAAAAGGAAAGCATAATAAATTGACAACAAGAATAAAATCTACCAACTACTAATTACAAAGAATTAACAACAACAATCAATTAAAGCACAATTAACATAAATTACCTCATATTGTATTAAAAGAAAATAAAAGGAACAAGAGTGTATTAACAACAAAGTAAACAAAATAGAGAAAATTACAACAAGAGAATAATAGAAGAAAAATATGTAACAATAAGAAATTGAGAAGGAGAAGTAATTGAGAAGAAGGATTAAACCTAGATCTAAGATAAGAGCTTAAACCTAATTCTAATCCTAATTCTTGAGAGAAGAGAGAGTTTCTCTCTCTAGAAAACTAACTATAATTACTTCTAAAACTAATTGGTAACTAACTAGTTCACTCCCCTTTAATCCTTGAGTTAAATAGTATCAGAAATGAGTTGGATTGGGCCCAAAATGCTTCAGAAATCGCTGGCCACGAGTTGCCTTTAGTGAGTCACGTGCAGCTTCCCATGCGTACGCGTACATCACGCGTACGCATCCCTAAATGCCAAACAATTATAAATAATTTTATATCATTTTGAAGCTCCAGATGTTAGCTTTCCAACGCAACTGGAACTGCTTCATTTGGACCTCTGTAGCTCAAGTTATGATCGATTAAGTGCAAAGAGGTCAGGATTGACAGCTTTGCAATTCCTTCATTTCTTCATGAGTTCTCCATTTTTACATGCTTTTCCTTCGTTTTCTTAATCCAATCTTTGCCTCCTAAACCTAAAATCACTTAACAAACACATCAAGGCATCTAATGGAATCAAGGTGAATTAAATTTAGCTATTTTAAGTCCTAAAAAGCATGTTTTCACTCTTAAGCACAATTAAAAGGAAATTACAAAACCATGCTATTTTAGTGAATAAATGGGAGAAAAGTTGACAAAACTCTCTAAATTTAACACAAGATAAACCCTAAAAATGGGGTTTATCACTACCACCATCATTTATCTCAGTTCAACAATTCAATTCAAATAATATCCAATCTTTCAAGTTCAATAATATACAATATGCATTATCAATTTTTTATATCAATTACAACATCCACTTAGCCCCCAACATGGTACCAACAAAAAATTCAACCTCACTAGCCATTTTACATAAACCAAGTTAATCACATCATACAAACAAGCTTCTATCACAACTTCCAACATCACTAACCACATACATAATAATACAATCCATCTCAACCGATCAACCACATCAACATTTCAATTTCCTATTCTAGGGTCACTAGCCTAAATTTTGACATTACATTATATTTTAGATACGAGAAACTAAAATCATATCTTGGCTGATTCCCCTCTCAACCCGGAACACCTCCAATTCAACTTTTCTCAAACTTTTAAGACTCCAACACCTCACAAACAAAATTTTCAGCCACAAGAATTCATTCCAAGCATCTAAGACCTCAATCAAGCTCTTATATACATATATATACTACTTAATCCACAATATCACATTCAAACATAACAACTTAATACCCAAACACTATAAATCAAGAATTTCACTAGGGTTGAGAATTCTTACCATACCCAAAAACCAAAGAGGTAAGATTAAGCATTTTCCTCAAAGATTTTTGAAATCAAGGGCTAGAAAACTGGAATGGATTCGTGGTTTACCTCTTGAATAATATTGTGGCCTTTGTAGAGCTCAACGCCATGGTTGTGTGGCCGCAAACGGTGCGGCTATCGGTACTCCGGATCAAAAGTTACAAAAATTTGAATCAAGGATAACGGTTTAAGAACTTGTGATATGTTCTTCTCTTCCTCAAAGTGTTTCAGTGTGTTTTGCTTATGAGAGGGAGAAGAGGGTGCTGAGCTCTGTTTGTTTAATGAGGCTTGGCTGGGCTTTGGACCAAATAAGGGCTCGATTTGTCCAGTTTGGCCCGTTCGTCCCAATCTTGGGCCAAATTCTTTAAAAATAGTGTAAAAAATCTTGTTTTAATTTTCTCTACCACATTAAACTATAAAAATCACATTTCTAATTTCGTAGAATAAATTTTAATTTATGAATTAATTATTTATTAATTATTTGAATTTTACAACTTACATAAATTCTTAGTAAGCTTAATATTTAAAATAAACAAGGTAGTTTACTTACATCCTGAAGCATCAAATTAGCCAATTTTTTATTAGAGAATTAAAGCATAATAACCACTAATAATATATAAGGACAAGTAACTGACTAAAAGTAATTCTCTTTTCAAGTACACGAGTGGATAAGTAACTGCCTCTCAATTTTGGTTACATTTGCAATTGTTTATTGAAGTGCTTCTCACTTTTGGTTCTACTAAAAAATTATGTGCATATAATGGAACATCTCACATTATTAGTCAACACCATTAGTTATGCTACTAGGCCACTAAACAATGCTAATTCACTAATACTTGATTGACTACAAAACAAAGTTACTTTTAGAATAATTTTAGGTCTAAAACTTAAACTTTCAAATTCTGAGACGTACAAAAGAAACACATTTTCAATTTCATTAAAACCAAATTCAACCAATCTCTAAAAGGAAAAATCGAAGTAACATTTTGTTAACTAATGTATGCACTCAATGTAACACCCTAACTACCAAAGCCCACGCTTCCGGCTGCGCGACTCTGATAGCTCGGACATTACGACGACACTTATACTATTTAATACTAAAATATGAGCCTGTTTAAAACTTTTACCACAATATCGTTCCCAAGATTCTCCATTCGATAACGTACATCCATAGATATCATACAACTTACAGAAACTCATAAGGAGTACATCCATATATATATACATACACATATATAAATAATATTACAAACATTATTCAGTACAATCCCTACCCCTCTCACAGAATATATCAAGATAAAGGCGAGGGTACAAAAATAATAATCTAAAGCAATACAGAGCATCTCAATAACAAATAATTAAACTCTTCATAACTTCTGCGCCCAAATCCTGAAAGGGGAAAAATGTAGGGGGTGAGAACATCATCCTCGAAAGGGTTCTCAGTAGAGGGTTTTTGGGAATTACTGTAATAGGATACATGAAGATAAATCGTACCAGTGATTAATAACCATCTTATGCCTCTTTTCAAAAACAACAGTTTACAAATAAAGTAAAGTCAGAAATCTTTTCTGAAAGAGGAACTGTTCAATTCTCAAAACATCAAATTACTTTTCAAAAAGGTTTATCTATACTGAACCAAAATAACCTTTCATATCTTATTCCAAACCAGAACCACAAAAACCGAAATCAACCATCGGCCCATCTCAATCCAACCACGGCCCTAGGCCCAAACAATCCAACCACGGCCCTAGGCCCAAACAATCCAACCTTCAACCAAATCACCACAATCCAACAGAATTCCAGTTGCAAACACAGATAGGAAGATGCAAGCACAAACAAACAGTTATTGCAAGTAGAACAATTAGTAATTAATCACATAGGCAAAACAAGTACAATATGCACACCCAAACAATGTCACATAGATGCATATGATGCATGCCTGTCCCTAGTGGCTGATGATATCATCTTGTCGGTTATATAGCCAACCCGACAAGTCCTGGTCGCTAACCATTGGACTGTCCCTCTGTCGTGCATCCCCAAACTCGAGTTATACTCGTTTTAAACTTGATCATAAACATGATCCAAATCAATCACCCTCACTGGTGAATATTTACGGGGGTTCGAGCTCATCCGGGCCTTTCACAGTGCCCGGCCACACTTACAACATAGGGTTAACAGAGCTTCGAGTCTCAACCTGGAGCACGTGGTGGCTAGCCACTGCTACTACCCAAGGAAACTCGTACTCAGATAGTGGAAGTGCAATTTCACAACTTATCAATATCTCAGCATAAATGCTTTCATTCTCAATCATGGATCAACATCCATCTCAGCCATCCGGCTCACGGTTCAATCCAGAACCAGCCAATCCATCCAACAACGGGAATTTATAACAAAAGTTCCTTGGCAGAGTCTCAAGTCTTTAAGGGAGAATAACATAATTCATTTCCTCAAATTCACTTAAAATCATTAAAACCTTGGCTTCCTGATTTGAGTGCTAAAAGTAGGATCTAAGCCAAACCGAATCATGTAATCAATTACTCTTTTCAAAGCTGTTTTCTTCACTTAAACAAAACCAGCTTCAACCCCATGATAAATTCTAAAAGCATTTCAAACTACTCAGAAATTGTTTTAATCTTACAAAAATTCTGAATTCAAAGAGTACTTAAAACTTTTTCCAAAATATTTTAAAATGAAACTTGTCAATAGATGTTCAGGTTCTTTCAAAGTCACTGAAACTCCTCTAATTGAAACCGTCTAGTCAAATTCAAAGACTTAGCCCTTTTCACATTTAAAACAGCTTTAGAACATAAGTTTCATCTAAATAACTTTCTCCCAAAAAGATACAATACTTTTCTTAAGAAACAGGACTAAATCATAATTTTCTCTTTAATAATTCATTTCAAAAGCATGAATCATCCTTTTCTTGATAATTCAAATAAAATAGTAGAAGTCTTTAACTCATAATTTTTCCAAACAATATTTCAATAAAGTCCCGGATTCTACTGAAATTTCGGCAGCACCTCCCCTAAAACTTGGACTTTTGCCACCCGGTTCGGGTCCCAACTAAATCATTTCTCATTCCTTTTCAACAGCTCAAAATCGGAAATCAATTTAAAGCAAGCTAAATCCAACAATCGCCTCAGTGGCGTATCTCAAGGATACCATTTCAAAATCAACTCAATATCGATCGATATAACTCATTTCCAAAGCTTTAAAGAAACGGTTCAATAACAAATCATTTGTCCAAAACCAAATCAATTAAAATAAACCAGGCTGAATTCAAAAGTGCATTCGACTTTTCCCATCATTACAATAATTGACTCAATTCAAACCAATCCTCAACGGTTTAAACTCAGATTTCAAATCTTTAAGGAATCAACTTCAAAACATTATATTTCACAAAGCCGCACAACAACTCAGCCAAACCAACATCCATAATCATTCAAGTCAATCAAATAATACATAAGGCAGATACAATCACCAAATACACAATATCCTACATCAGTATCCATATGTAATAATTCCAATACACAAAACATAGTTTTTGGAAAGCGCCCCTACCTCAAAACGCAATTCCATAACTCAAACACGTCACAGAGTCCTTTTTCGCCTCAACCCGAAATCATCAACAACCGAAATCTCAGCTTCAATCCACATCCGCAATAATCATAGCGACACTAATCGCAACATACAATAATCAGGACTCGACCCCACGTTATCAAAACTCATATACATTAACCGAACACAACAGAATACTAACGCGAGGCTTTTCGAAACATAAATACTTACTGAACTAGCGAAACGAAGCAATTGCGATTTCGAACCGGCGGCAGCAACAGCTCCGGCGGCGGCCAGAACTCTGGTGGGTCAACTAGAAAAATCGCACAGCATCAAAACCATCTCGAAAACCAAAAAGGTAGAAACCTCAAATGAAACCCTTACCGGCAAACATTTCCGGCGACGGCAGCAAGGTCTCAAGTGGCAGAAACTCTGCCTGGAGCTTCAGCGGTGATCCCGGAAGTCATAGAACCATCTCCGGGCGGTCAGAACACAGGGCGTGGCTTCCTCCTCCAACCGTGGCACCTGCAGCGGCCTGAATCCTTTTCCGGCGACGGTGAGAACCCCAACAGTGCGGCGCGGTTCACTCTGCCCCATAGCACAACGGCGACCGGACCTCCAACTCGCGTCTTCTTCTTCCCCAGCAGCGACGAAACCGCACCTCCTCTCCAGTCTCAGACGTGAGCTCTGTCTCTCTGCCACCCACCATGTTTGACGGCGACGATCCCTACCGCAGTGGTGAGGATGCAGCTGGATGCGCGACTGCTCCCCTCCTTCGCGTCTCTCCCTGCGCGACTCCAACGGCGGCGATGGTGGCGCCGTTGGAATACATGGAGGCAGTGGCGGTGACAAGGATGGAGCAACGAGCGGCGGCTTCGAGATCTCCAGCGACAGAATGGGGTGATGGTAGCAGAATCGCGAATGGGCAGAGATGAACGGCACGGCTTCACGGCGGCAGTTCGCGGGCGGACTGAACGACGGTAGCACGGCGGCGAAGCGTGGGTCGATCTCCCTGGTTCGCGAGCTCTCTCTCTCTTCACCCAGAACTCTCTTTTCCCTCAGCTCGCAACGGCGGCGACGGTGGCAGTGACACCCACCGCGCCGCCTCCCTCTTCTCTGATCTCCCGTTTCTCTCCTCCCTTTCTCTTTTTCTTTCCTTCATGGAAACAGAAAGGAAACTGTGTGTGGTGTGAATGAAAGGAGGAGGGAAAACAGTCAAGTGTGGCGGCTGGGTTTGGGAGCTGAGTGTGTGTGAAAGGGAACCGGGTCGGGTAATGGGTCACTGGGTTAGGGTTTCATTATTTTGAAAATTAGGGTTAGGGGTAATTCGGTAATTTCACATAAAATTGGGAATAATATAGTAATTGAAACCCAAATTAAATCCAACACTATTTGTACATAGAAAATACTATTTGTTCATCAATATCACAATTACTTTCAATAAAATGTCCAAATCAAATAATTAGAAATAATATACTTAATTTCTTCATATTCCAAAATAGCAGTACTAATATTCAAAATATTACTCATTTAATCAAAATCATGAAAAATCCATATTATTTCATAACTGCCAACTTTATAATTTAAATATAGAAAATAACCCAATAATTATAAAATTGGATAATAATCATAACTCGTCTCAAATTCAATAAATCAAAACTTGCCTTAATTATCTATAATAAAATAATCTCTGAAATTAAGGCTATAAATAACTGTAGGATTTGAAACTTGCTCATAATAAGACTTTTCAAAGATTCTGGGTCTTACACTCAAGTGGAAGTTGTTCAAGCTTATGACATAACAGCAATTGAGTGCAAAGGAATTAATGCAGTAACAAACTTTGATTAAGTAATTACTTAAGTTATATTATTAACAATAATGTAAAGTATGATGGACATATTGATTTTTATTTTATGTTTTCATATCTTAATAGTATTAAACTTTACAACAGATGTTAATGATAATTGCTAAAAGAAATTAAAAAGCATGGCTGACAAGAGTATATGATATGCAAGAATTCACAGTTAACAAGATCCTATTTTATTGTTATATTTGAACCATTAACATATATAAAACAAATTAACTATTGCTAATTGTGCTTTCTTAGAAGTTAAAGATCATTTGATCCAAACTTCCTTTACAATCAAAAGAACCAAAAAGTTCTACAAGTTCCTTTTAGGATAAAATATCCAAGCAACAAATTTCATATATCCAAAATTTAGGATTTAAAACACAAAAACAGAAAAAAAATAGAAATAGAATTATCAGTACCTACAGAATAATGACTAGTGATGATGAACACTAGCAAAAGAATGCCAGAAAATTGGGAGACCAGAGATGAATGACAAGCAGAAACTAGAGAAGCTCCAAGCGCAAGGAGACACACAAGAATTGAACATTGAGCATGGCGATGGCGATGAATATTACCAAAAAATGCTATAATAGCAACAACAACATTATTAAAATTAGGATTCAAAGCATGAAAATGGAAAAGAAAAAGAAAGAGGCAGAATCAAACGCGAAATAATAACCGATAGTGATGAACAAACGCGAGCAAAGAGGATCAAAGGTCAAAACTAAAGAACCATGATGAACGAATAGAGAGGAACGCGCGTCAATGTCTCCATTACCATCATCGAATGGGTTGAACGAGACATTTCGAATGATTTTGTGTTTGTGATTTCAAAAATTTAGAGTTGGGGTTTTGTTTCACTGAAGAAGATGAAGATGATGAATTGAATTGGGGTTTTGTTTTACTGAAGGGTGAGGTTTTGTTTTTCTTTTTTTTTCAGTTAAGGAGGAAAAAAGTGATTTTTGTTAAAATAATTGGAGGAAGATTATAAATTTAAGAAAAAAAGATACTAATTTATTTTAGGCAACATTTATAAGTTAATGTTTATTAAAAATTTAAAAGCAACTTTGATTAAATGTAATATATGAATACAGTAAACATTTCCTATTTAATTTATTAAAGCAACATTTTTTATATATTTTTTTGTCTAAAAAGGAACACTTATAACATATTGATTAAAAAATATTGTAATAGCCTTATTTCCTTGCAATAAATATTAAGAGTTGGTTTTTATTATTTTAGACAACACTTTTTAAGTATTGCCTAGAATACATGTTGCCATAGATAAAAATTATTGTAGTATATGTTACCCGTATAATCATCAGATATCATAAAATTGATGGAGCAAATAATGATTTTATTCAAGATATATGAGTTGTATGTTGTGCAATTCTTAAATACCTTCTAGCTAATCTCTATCCAATCAATCACAAAGGTTAAATGATAAGTCGATAAAATTTAATTAAAAAAAATGGGTTAAATACTCGAGTCATCAAAACTTATGCAAAACAACCAACAACGATAAAACCTAAAAAAAAAATTAAAACATCAACTTTGGATACTACTATTGTACAACCTAAAACTATAACATTTTAATAAAGTTATCTCAATTATTTGAACTCAAGTTTTTATCATAGTCTCTATAAGCATAATCTTAAATAATAAATCATGTAATGCAATCAATAGACGTCCTAAATTTACATCGATATTTTCACTTTTCTCTTATGTTTATCAATATGTTTTGATTGCTTCCTGAAATCATTACATGATTTTGTTGCCTTGCGATGGAACAAATTGAGTTCTTTGCCAATGTGATTTAAAAGAGGATAATCTTTTCATTATTTACTCTTTTCCAATTCTCGAAGTCATTTTCAATAAAGACATATGAAACTGTGTTAGTTGAAGATTCCTTAGTAAATAGGTAGCATAACAAATAATATATAACATTTTAACATAATACTTTAATCATGAAGCGTATAATTGAAACGAAGAAATTTGAAAATGACGCTGATGACTTGTATCACTAGAGAATGAATAATGATCAACTATTGGTTGACGATTTGGTCCACCTTTAAGATAAATTTGCCAAATTTTATCTCTTTTATTTGGATGAAACTTTCAAATCATAGGCTGAATTCTCAAATTTCTTACCAAATAACATACATCCATTGAAATCTTAGACTTCGAAAATAATTGATTAACACAAGACACTGATGTTTAAGAGAGAGATTCACCTTGACTTTTATAGGCCAGGAGAATTAATAACGATTTTGAAACTGAGTTGGATCTAAACTAAAAACTTAATGAATAGTAAAAAAGGAGATGAAAAAGTGTAGCTCCATATCCCAATATTTCAAATAATATCATATTTTACTATTTTGACAACAAAAAATATTTTAAATAAAAAAAGAAGTAAAATACTTACAAAGTTCAATAACTCATCATTAAACATATTCTAAATATTTGCAAGTTACAATCTTTTTTCTTTAAAAGGAAAAAAAAAGGTGATAATGCCTACTAGCTCATCCTACCAAAGTTAGTAAAGTATGTGGTGTAGGTTAGGCAAGTTTCTTCGGCTCAAATTTAATGTCAAATTAGTCTAAATAAATTGACCTTGACATGTTACGGGCATTTGTCACTTCTACCTGCAAGCTGTAATAGGCTATTTTACCGATATTAAGTCGAGCCTGAAGCATGAAATTTAAAATATATAAAAAAAGAAAATTTACAAAATAAAAATTACAATAATAAATAATTAAGACATCAAGAAAAATACAAGAGTAAAAAATATAAAAGATTAGTATATTGGTTATAACATTTTTATGCAAAAGTTCAAACCCCACTCATTGCAAAGTATATTTTAATACTAGCAAACATGTTTCTCTTAATTTTTCTTTGAACATTGAAACGATAAAATTTAAAATTTTTAACCTATTTAATTCAAGGCTACTTCTACAGCTCTACCATGCCTACCTCAAACCTGGCTAAGCTGCCTATGAGTTTTAAGTGTTCTATTTTGTATGTATTTTCGCAATTATGCAATTGAGGTAACCATCAAACATTTCTTCTTACTAACAATATACATCCTTTCTCTCCTTTGGATTTCTCCACTGGAGGAGATTAACGACACCAAATTTGACAATACTAATAGAGAAAATCTAGGGGGTCAGCTTATTAAAATCTGGCCAACACTTAACTAGCAAAAGAAAAATGAATAATTTTACACTATTAGATGTAATCTCACACCATTAAAAATATTAATGATGACTAATTGATGGCTATAAATCACAAAACCTGCTGACCCCCTTGATGGGTGAAAATTAGATTTCCACAAACTCACCGACAAGTGTACTGGGTCGCATCAAGTAGTAATAACTCACAAGAGTGAGGTCGACTCACAGGGATTGATGGATCAAGCAACTTTAGTGAATAATCAGTCTAGTTAAGCTAACATTGGTGAATTGGATGAAATTGAAGCAATCAGAAAGTAAATTGACTAAAAATTGTAAATGACAGAAAGTAAATTTCACAGAAACTTAAATAGCAAGAAAAGTAAATTGCAGAAGATCTAACTTGCAGGAAGTAAATTGACAGAGGCTTGAAGAACAAGAAATGTAGATTGCAGTAAATGTAAAGGGGATTGGGTGCTCGAAATTAAAGATGCAGTAAATCAAAGATTGGAACAAGTGACAGAATCTTAAATGACAAGAAAAATAAATTGCATCAACAGAAAAGAGAATTAAGGTGCAGGAAAATTTAAATTACTTAAAAATGTAAATCAAGCTCATAGTAAGCTCATGTAAAATTTCAGAAAGGATATTAGCAAGGAAGCAGAGAATTTAAATTGCACAGAAAGCAAACTCAGCTCAAGAAAATTGTAAAAGTGCAGAAAAAGAAATTACAGAAGAGAATTGTAGAGATTGAAAGTGCATAAGCGAAATTGAATTCAATGCAGAAAAATAAAAGGGTTTACAAGAGATTTCTATTCTACTCCTACTCTTACTGCTCTCTATTAGAGCTAGCCATCTTTCTAAAATGGAACGAATGCCTTTTTATAGGCTTTACAAAATGAAAATGAAATTGAAAAACAAATTACAAATGAAAATTCCTAATCTAGCTTCTCTGTGTGCCTTTGAGTCATGTTAATGGGCTTTACTTGCTTTAGATTTGAATGAGAATGAGTCAGGAGTTTGGGTTAGGGACACTTGTTCTAGTGGAGCGCTCCGTTGTGTAAGTGAACTTGGCGTTTACTTTTGTGGAGTGCCAATTTGGTGCTCCTTGTGTGCATGTGGCCTCCTCTAACGTTCACTTAGTGAACGTCGCGCTCCCTTAGTGTACGCTATTCCTTGGGCGCTTGGTTCCCTCTTCGAGCCTTGGTTGCTTCCCTTTGTGAGTTTCCTTTTGGTGTAGCACTCAGTTAAGAGATGTGAATGTAGCGTTCACATGCTTCCCTTGCGCGCTTTGTCCTCCTTGCATGAGGGCCCGAAAAAGTTAAAGAAAGTGAGCGTAGCGTTCACTCCTTTAAACACTAGCCAAAGATCTTTGTTTCCAAGCCAAGGTCCACGAGAAAGTTTGCTTGTGTGAACGCTAGCGTTCATTTAATTGAACGGTCTTCCTTGCCCTTTTGTTCATGGCTTTCATTAATGCCTTGGTATTAATAATAGGAGGCCGCTCAGATAAAGATGCCTAAAACGTCTTTTTTTAAAGATGTTCCCATGTTGTGTTTTAATTGGTTTCTGTATAATTTATTCGGTGTTCCTCGTCACATATTATTAAATTCTTCAAAAGATTTTCTTTCCAAAAATAATTAAAAAATATTTAATTTGGACTAAAACAAAAAAGGTAATAAATTAACTATTAGATTTTTTTTAAATAAAAAAATAATTAATTTATATTCATACAATTAATATATAAAATAATTATTATATTATTATATTATAGATTAAGATTCACTAATTTAAATTTTTTTTATTTATAATATAAGCATTAGAAATAAATAAAATTTTTATAACTAAATGTAAGCATTAGAAATAAATAAAATGTTTATAACTAAATGTAGTGTAACAAAATATATATAATATTAATTAGTTCTTAAAAAATTCTAAAAAAATAGTTTCTTTCATTTTAGTAAAATAACTATTTATTAAAGTAGACAAATTAATTATTTTCTTCTCATATATAGTTTTTTTAAGACATAAAAGTAATTAATTAGGATATTGGTTAAGATAATTAAAGTCACTATTTCATTAAATTTTTAATTTAAAGAAAAATTCTAGTTAATTTTGGTATAGAAATTTTGAATTTGAAAACTTTGATAAAAATTATGTTGAATTTTGATTCATTTGATTCTCATTTAAATTAATCATTACATAAGTTAAAGTTTTGTTTTGAAGTTATATTTGAGCTTTAATTTGATTTTTAAAATTTCAATTTACTTAGTTTGATTTTTTAACTTAGGTATCCGTGACTCGTATTAGGGTTTTAAGTGTTTAGTTGAAAAAAAATAAGGTAAACAAATTTTTAATTGTCACATCAAATAGTCGCTAGAATGTATAATGTAGCGGTCGTTAGTCCATCTCAGTATGTCGTTAACGATTTTGTGAGACAGTGATAAAAATAAGATTAGGAACCAATGTGAGTCATAACTATTAAGTTGGGAGACTAAATTGAGTAAATCAAAATGTTTGAAATTAGATTGAAACATAGTTGTTAGAACCGAACCAGTGATCGAACCGGTAAAGCTACTGGTTTACTGGTTTATTGGTTCAACCGATAAATCACTGGTTGAACCAATAAAACCGATCTCACGTAAATATAAAATATAAAATAGTTAAAAACTTGAAACTAAAATTTGAAATACATATCTTCACTAACATTTTATGAAGAATCAAGTCTCAACTTCTAAAAATAACTAATTTAAAAAAAATCATAAAATTTTAATACTACAATAGTATCATATTTTGACACAATAAAAAAATAATTAATTCACAAAGCCTATCATCTAACTATAATATCAGTAGATTTTAACACTAGCAATAAAATAGATCAAGTAAATTAATAAATTTTTAGTAAAATTTATATTTATATTAATAATGGTATATAATTAAAA
>NC_029778.3:70169645-70172030 GCF_000817695.3 Arachis duranensis
TGCCTAAAACGTCTTTTTTTAAAGATGTTCCCATGTTGTGTTTTAATTGGTTTCTGTATAATTTATTCGGTGTTCCTCGTCTCATATTATTAAATTCTTCAAAAGATTTTCTTTCCAAAAATAATAAAAAAATATTTAATTTGGACTAAAATAAAAAAGGTAATAAATTAACTATTAGATTTTTTTTAAAAGATTATTTACATAAAAAAAATATATCACATTCATCAAAATATATATATATATAACAAGTTCAAGCCTCTTAAAATTTTTATAAATAAAAAAATAATTAATTTATATTCGTATAATATATAAAATAATTACTATATTATTATTATATTATAGATTAAGATTCACTAATTTAAATTTTCTTTTTATTTTTAATATAAGCATTAGAAATAAATAAATTTTTTATAACTAAATGTAGTGTAACAAAATATATATAATATTAATTAGTTCTTAAAAAATTCTAAAAAAGTAGTTTCTTTCATTTTAGTAAAATAACTATTTATTAAAGTAGACAAATTAATTATTTTTTTCTCATATACAGTTTTTTTAAGACATAAAAGTAATTAATTAGGACATTGGTTAAGATAATTAAAGTCACTATTTCATTAAATTTTTAATTTAAAGAAAAATCCTAGTTAATTTTGGTATAGAAATTTCGAATTTGAAAACATTGATAAAAATTATGTTGAATTTTGATTTATTTGATTCTCATTTAAAAATTCTGTTTTAAAATTATATTCGAGTTTTAATCTGATTTTTAAAGTTTCAATTTATTTAGTTTGATTTTTTAACTTAGGTATCCGTGATTCATATTAAGGTTTTAAGTGACTGGTTGAACCGATAAAACCGGTCTCACGTAAATATAAAATATGAAATAGTTAAAAGCTTAAATTAAACTTTGAAATACATATCTTCACTAATATTTTATGAAGAATCAAGTCTCAACTTCTAAAAATAACTAATATAAAAAAACTATAAAATTTTAATACTACAATAGTATCTTATTTTGACACAATAAAAAAATAATTAATTCACAAAGCCTATCATCTAACTATAATATCAGTAGATTTTAATACTAACATCAAAACAAATAACCTTAATCACAATACTAGCAATAAAATAGATCAAGTAAATTAATAATCTTTTAGTGAAATTTATATTTATGTTAATAATGGTATATAATTAAAATATAATTAATTTTAAAAATAGAAAAAATAAAAATTAAATTAAATTAGATATTTATGTATACTATATAATTAGTATTTGTCAAATATAGTACTTAGAAGTGCAATGGCTAAGTGGCTAGTAGAGGTTACTTTGGCCAGTTTGGTTAGACTGATTTGCACCGATTCTTACCGGTTTTATTCCTTAAACGATCCAAGGAGTAAACCAAATCGGACTAGGGTCCGGTTCCGGTTCTATCCCGGTTCACTAGTTTTTCGGTCGAACCTGCCGATCCAGTTCGGTTTTTACAACTATGGATTAAAATACGAACATAATTTCAGAGACCAATAAGTATTATCTCTTTATTGACAATAAAGTTATTTTAATGGTAATTAAGATCTAATAATGGTTTATAATAAAAGAAGCATTCTTTTGCAACAATGAACCTATAGTAGTAGTTACGAGTGTTCATAGATTAGATCATATCCATATAAATCCACAATATTTATCCGTATCTGATCTATAATTTGAGGATATGGTCTGATTTGTAAGATGATCGGATTGGATCGAATCGGATCCACACTCTAATCAGATAGAAATAAATATGTTTAAAAAAGTAAACAAAAAAATTATTTACTTTTTTATAAAAATAAAATTTTTAAATATTTTTTATTTTATGAATATATTTGATATCTGATCCAAACATAAAAGGTGCAAATATCGAATTTGATATAATGAGTTTAGTGCGGATTGGATCAAATTTTCAACCATATCCCATCTGTAAACACCCCTAACAATAATAACTAAAAAATTATAATGATTATATTTTTAACTAAGAGGAAGTGCAAAAAAAAGTACTAAATATAAGAACATTTAATCAAATATTAAAAGAAAATTTTACTTTAAAACAGTTGGACTTTTTTTGCTCATATATATATAATGTAATAATAATAATAATATGATATATCACACAAATATAAACATTTTTCTCTATGATCTTAAGAAAGGTTTTGTAACTCTCTAACCTTGTTATCGATTTTTGTAGTGTTAGACCTCATATTATCAGTTTGATTCATATATAATTCGGATGATAAATTATTTGGTGACGTGCTTCCTTTTTTACTGTGATATACTTGTTTATTATTATTATTATTATTATTATTATTATTATTATTATTTACATTAAAAAATAACAGGCCAAATTATTACCATAAC
>NC_029778.3:70172905-70174787 GCF_000817695.3 Arachis duranensis
TTAAAAAATTTTAAGAGTTTGTTATATATATATATATATATATATATATTTATTGATGAATGTGATATATTTTTTTATGTAAATAATCTTTTTTAAAAAAATCTAATAGTTAATTTATTACCTTTTTTTGTTTTAATTCAAATTAAATATTTTTTATTGTTTTTGAAAAGAAAATCTTTTGAGAAATTTAATAATATGTGACGAAGAATACCGAATAAATTATACAAAAATCAATTAAAACACAATATGAGAATATCTTTAAAAAAATATATTTTAGGCATCTTTATCTGAGTGGCCTCCTTAATAATATGCATGCTTCCATGGTTTTAATAATAATGCCAATGCATTAACATTGCATTCATTCAATTCATTCTCAATTAAATGCATTAGTAATTAAATATTTCATGCATGCATGCTTTCATTTATTAATTCATGATGCATGCATAAGGCATTAATAATTAAATGCATGCATGCTTTCATTAATGCCTTGGCAAAGTATTGAAATAATATTACTTGCATGCATTCTTTATTAGCATTGCCAATTAATGAACGTTAGCGTTCACTTTTTTTAACGCCATGGTTCATGGTGGCATTAAATAATTAAATGCATGCATAAGGTATTAATGCATGCCATGGCTTAATCGTCATGGGCCACGTTTTTAAAAGCGTGGCTTAAAGTTCCAAAGCATGCTCAATCTTTAAAGTGTGTCTAAAATTTTTTTTTTTTTTTAGTTTATTTTGTGCTTTTTTTGCTTCTTTTTCTTCTTATTTCCTACAAAGTTTATAAAATAAAAAGATTAAAGAAATATATCATTTAAGCACAAAAGAATGCAATATTTAAGCACTAACCATCAATTTCTTGTATGAAAAAACATAGAAAAACATGACATGATGACATGTCATCACAACACCAAACTTAAACCTTACTTGTCCCCAAGCAAGAAAAGAATCATGCAATAAAGATTGACAATCCAAGGTAAGAAGAATAGCAACTCAATATTCATGGTTGGCTAGTTTTCTATGCATGCTACAATCACAAAAGAAATGTAAATGATTGATGCTTCTATGTAACTCATTTTATGAAATCTTTTCCTTATATTTCTTTCTTGAAACAAGCTTTTCATTTTCTTATTAGCTTCTCCTTTTGGGTGCTTTGCCCCATGAGTTGATAACAAAGTTACGACTTCTAAATGCTTTGTTTTCAAGTATTACCACTTGATACATATGCACCACAAGCATTTAATTAGAGGACTTCATTAAGCTCATTTGTTTCTTTTCTTTACTCTCTAATCATTGATGCTCAGAGCCTTGAGCTTTGAGGTTGTGCTTTTGCACTTAAGCCTAACCTTGACTCTAAGTGTTTTGTTTTCAAGCTTTTTGCCTGATACATAAACACCACAAGCACTTAACAATTGAATTGTCATTGGTACTCAGAGCCTTCAGCTTTCTCATTCTTTCCCTTTTGCTTTTCTTGCCGTAACTGTATTTGCTTTTTCAAGGTTTTCATGATTTCCAAAGATTTCACAAGAATATTCTAGATGAAAACTTCAATTAAATAAAATCCAATGCAATTGAGCAACAATTAACCATATTAGCCTTTCAATACTTGTATGCACATGCTAAATTCTTCTTTAATTCCTTATTTGTTTATGATCATGATACTTTACTGCTTTAAATATTACAAAACTCAAGTTGGCAGTCATAGTGGCATAGCATGTTACAGATCAAAATTCAGGCTATACTTATTCATACACACATGTAAATAGAGAGGATAAAGACAATCATGCAATTTAAAGTGTTGGAAACAAATGAGAGGAAAAGAAACTTTACAACCTTGTAATTCATCTTCTCTATTGTTGTCATTTTTCCTCCCTTTCTTCCC
>NC_029778.3:70178370-70179564 GCF_000817695.3 Arachis duranensis
TGGTATGATGTATGAGAAATATGCATG
Source organism: Arachis duranensis (assembly GCF_000817695.3). Lineage (NCBI taxonomy): Eukaryota > Viridiplantae > Streptophyta > Magnoliopsida > Fabales > Fabaceae > Arachis > Arachis duranensis. The sequence continues at coordinate 70,178,398 of NC_029778.3, forward strand.
TTGTGATATATGCTTGATGATTGGTTATGGTTGAATTGTGGGTTGAACCATGTTGATGGTGAATATGATATTGATTGTGTACAATGATGATTTAGTGGAATTGATGTTGTTGAGAATTGACATGAGGAAGAGTATATGATATGTCAATATATTTGAGTTCGAGCCACTTGGGTAAAGTGCATTAAAATGATGAGATAGTGATTTTGATAAATTGTGGTAAAGTGTCAATGTGTGAGTTGAGGAGGCTTGACGTTGAAATTGATATATTTTGATTGATTTCAAAGAAAATGGATGAAAATGGCATGTTTTGATTGATTTTGAAAAGAGTTGAATATGGCTTGTTTTGAAAATGGCATGTTGTGGTTTTGTATGAAAAACATGGTTTTTGGGCATATTTTGACGGGACATAACTTGGACTATGGATCTCTGTTTTGTACCAAATCTGTTTAGAAATGAAATTGGATCCGGGATGTCCCTGCCGTTCGAAGAACGGGTGAAAAACGATTTAAAATGAGGAAGTTATGTCCGTCGGAAGATTGGGGGTTGAAACTGTGAATTCTGCCGCTTTTAACTTAGAAAAATTTTTAGCAGAATGACCACCCGCGCGTAGGCGCACTGCGCGTACGCGCCGTTCTTCTCGAAAGCGTCATCCACGCGTGCGCGTGATGTGCGCGGGCGCGCCGAGTGCTGCACCCAATGCCCAGCCATTTTCCAGAGAGTTATGCCAGAACTGTGCCAGTTTTGTGCCTGGGGCACGAGAGTACCCACGCGTACGCGTGGTTGACGCGTGCGCGTCGTTTGACTAGTTTTCAATCCACGCGTTAGCATGCATGACACATACGCATCGATGAGTTTTGTGGCCATCCACGCGTGCGCGTGGGGTGCGCGTACGCGTGGCCCCGTTTTCATTTCTGGACTTTACTATGAGTTTGTGTGTTTTTCTGTGATTTCAGGTATTTTCTGGCTGAAATTAAGGGACCTGAGCAAAATCTGATTCAGAGACTAAAAAGGACTGCAGATGCTGTTGGATTCTGACCTCCTTGCACTCGAAGTGAATTTTCTGGAGCTACAGAAGCCCAATTGGCGCGCTCTCAACGGCGTTGGAAAGTAGACATCTTGGGCTTTCCAGCAATATATGATAGTCTATACTTTGCCCAAGATTTGATG
>NC_029778.3:70179675-70180061 GCF_000817695.3 Arachis duranensis
GGGAGTTAAACGCCCAAACTGGCACCAAAGCTGGCGTTTAACTCCAAGAAGAGTATCTACACGAAAATGCTTCAATGCTCAGCCCAAGCACACACCAAGTGTGCCCGGAAGTGGATTTTTATGTCATTTACTCATCTCTGTAAACCCTAGGCTACTAGTTCTCTATATATAGGACCTTTTACTATTGTATTTTCATCTTTTGATCTTTGGAACCTTTTTCTTTAGATCTTTTGATCACTATGGGAGGCTGGCCATTCGGCCATGCCTAGACCTTATGCTTATGTATTTTCAACGGGGGAGTTTCTACACACCATAGATTAAGGTGTGGAGCTCTGCTGTACCTCGAGTATTAATGCAATTACTATTGTTCTTCTATTCAATTCCGC
>NC_029778.3:70180403-70180703 GCF_000817695.3 Arachis duranensis
GTGACCATAGCTTGCTTCATACCAACAATCTCCGTGGGATCGACCCTTACTCGCGTAAGGTTTATTACTTGGATGACCCAGTACACTTGCTGGTTAGTTGTGCAAAGTTGTGTTTATGCCATGGTATTGAGCACCAAATTTTTGGGGTTCATTACCGGGGATTATGAGAGTTGTGAAAAGTATTGTTCACAATTTCGCGCACTAATTTTCATTTCATATTGATTTGTTTGTAAAGATTGGTTGTTAGTATGTTGTATTCATTAGTAGTAGATGAATAAATCCTAAAATTGAATTGCATTT
>NC_029778.3:70180844-70182178 GCF_000817695.3 Arachis duranensis
TAATTTCTTTAGACTGAAGCTTTAGACTAACATTGCATGATTCCTGGAATTCTCATTAAGAATTTTGATATCTTTATTTTTTTTCTTTCCACTTAATTTTCGAAAAATCCAAAAAAATTACAAAATCATAAAATCCAAAAAATATTTCTTGTTTGAGTCTAGAGTCTCATGTTAAGTTTGGTGTCAATTGCATGTTTCTGTTCTCCTTGCATTCATTCATGTGTCTTCATTAATCTTCAAGTTGTTCTTGATGATTTCATTGCTCTAATCTTTGAATTCTCTTGACTTGAGTGTTTTGTTGTTTCTCATGTGCATTCTCATTCTGTTAGTGTCAATAGTATACAAAATTTTAAGTTTGGTGTCTTGCATGCATTGTTTATTTGATTTCAGTTGCATTTTGATTATTCCTCATTATTAAAAATCCAAAAATATTTTTTATTTGTGTCTTTTCAAGTCAATAATACAGAGAATTGAAGATTCAGAACATACAGCAGAGGAATTACACAGAAAAAAGCTGGGCGTTCAAAACGCCCAGTGAGGAAAGCAAACTGGCGTTTAAACGCCAGCCAGAGTGCCTGGCTGGGCGTTTAACGCCCAAAAGGGTAGTAGTTCGGGCGTTAAACGCCAGAATGTGCACCATTCTGGGCGTTTAACGCCAGGATGGCACAAGAGGGAAGATTCTGTTTTTAATTCAAATTTTTTTTCAGGTTTTCAAAATTTCTTCAAAATCAAATCTTTTTCAAATCATATCTTTTCAATCAAATCTTTTTCAAAATCAATTTCTTTCCATTTTCAAAAATACTTGCTATCAATTAATGATTTGCTTCAACATTTCAAGTATGTTGCCTTTTCTGTTGAGAAAGGTTTAATGTTTGAATCATATCTTTTCTTGTTAGCCAAGTTTTTAATTTTTAAAATCAAATCTTTTTAAAATGTTTTTCAAATCATATCTTCTTAATCACATCTTTTTCAAAATAGTTTTCAATCATATCTTTTTGATTTCTAATTTCAAAATCTTTTTCAAAAATCACTTTACTTCTTTCTCAATCTTGATTTTCGAAAATCAATTAAAGTTTTTCAAAATTTTTTTTAATGTTTTTAATTAATTTTCGAAAATTTCTTCCCCTCTTCTCACATCCTTCTATTTATGGACTAACACTATTCCTTAATGCACAATTCGAACTCCATCTCTCTTGATAAGTTCGAATTCTTCTACTTCTACCTTCTATTTTTCTTTTCCTCTTACACCTCAAGGAATCTCTATACTGTGACATAGAGGATTCCATATTTTCTTGTTCTCTTCTCTTTCATATGAGCAGGAGCAAAGACAAAAA
>NC_029778.3:70183371-70183877 GCF_000817695.3 Arachis duranensis
AGTCAATGCCTTCTTGGCAAAGTTCTTTCCACCTCAAAAATTGAGTAAGCTTAGAGTGGAAGTCCAAACCTTCAAACAGAAGGAAGGAGAATCCCTCTATGAAGCTTGGGAAAGATACAAACAATTAATCAGAAAGTGTCCCTCTGACATGCTCTCTGAATGGAGCATCATAGGAATTTTCTATGATGGTCTCTCTAAACTATCCAAGATGTCTTTGGATAGCTCTGCTGGAGGATCTCTTCATCTGAAGAAGACGCCTACAGAAGCTCAAGAGCTCATTGAAATGGTTGCAAATAACCAATTCATGTACACTTCTGAAAGGAATCCTGTGAACAATAGGACAAATCAAAAGAAAGGAGTTCTTGAGATTGATACTCTAAATGCCATATTGGCTCAGAGCAAAATATTGACTCAACAAGTCAATATGATTTCTCAAAGTCTGTCTGGAATGCAAAATGCACCAAGCAGTACTAAGGAAGCTTCATCTGAGGAAGAAGCTTATGATC
>NC_029778.3:70184965-70186522 GCF_000817695.3 Arachis duranensis
AGTCAAACTCTAAGTTTGGTGTTGGGAGGTTCCAACATTGCTCTGAGCATCTGTGAGGCTCCATGAGAGCCCTCTGTCAAGCTACTGACATTAAAAGCGCTTGTTGGGAGGCAACCCAATGTTATATTTTATCTATTTCCCTTTGTTATTTTATGTTTTCTGTAGGTTGATGATCATGAGAAGTCACAAAATCAATTGAAAAAGCAAAAATAGAAAGAAAAATAGAAAGAAAAACAGCACACCCTGGAGGAGAACTTGCTGGCGTTTAAAAGCCAGTAAGGCTAGCAGATGGGCGTTTAACGCCCAGTCTGGCACCATTCTGGGCGTTTAACGCCAGAAAGGGGCACCAGACTGGCGTTAAACGCCAGGAAAAGGCAAGAAGTTGGCGTTAAACGCCAGAAATGGGCACCAGCCTGGCGTTTAACGCCAGAATTGGCACAAAGAGCAATTTTGTTCACCACTTGGTGCAGGGATGACTTTACCTTGACACCTCAGGATCTGTGGACCCCACAGGATCCCTACCTACCCCACCACACTCTCTCTCTTCTTCACCCATTCACCAATCACCTCAACACCTCTTCCCTAAAAACCCTTCACCTATCAAATCCCATCTTTCTCTTCACCACTCACATCCATCCTTCATAAAACCCCACCTACCCCACCATTCAAATTCAAACCACTTTCCCTCCCAAACCCACCCATACATGACCGAACCCTACCCCTCTCTCCACTCCTATATAAAGCCATCTTCACTCCTTCTTTTTCACACAACCTAAACACTACTTCTTCCCTTTTGGCCGAACCACAAGGCCATCTCCATCTCCTCTATTTCTTCTTCTTCTACACTCTTCTTTCTTCTTTTGCTCGAGGACGAGCAAACCTTTTAAGTTTGGTGTGGTAAAAGCATTGCTTTTTGTTTTTCCATAACCATTTATGGCATCCAAGGCCGGAGAAACCTCTAGAAAGAGGAAAGGGAAGGCAAAAGCTTCTATCTCCGAGTCATGGGAGATGGAGAGATTTATCTCAAGGGTGCATCAAGACCACTTCTATGAAGTTGTGGCCTTGAAGAAGGTGATCTCCGAGGTCCCTTTCAAACTCAAAAAGAGTGAATATCCAGAGATCCGAAGAAGAGGTTGGGAAGTTCTTACCAACCCTATTCAACAAGTCGGAATCTTAATGGTTCAAGAGTGCATGGATCACCAAGAACCATGACCAAAGTGTGAACCCGGACCCAAAGAATTGACTTACTATGGTTCGGGGGGAAATACTTGGATTTTAGTCCGGAAAATGTAAGGTTGGCATTCAACTTGCCCATGATGCAAGGAGATGAACATCCTTACACTAGAAGGGTCAACTTTGATCAAAGGTTGGACCAAGTCCTCACAGTCATTTGTGAAGAGGGCGCCCAATGGAAGAGAGATTCAAGAGAAAAGCCGGTTCAATTGAGAAGGCATGACCTCAAACCCGTGGCTAGGGGATGGTTGGAGTTTATACAACGCTCAATCATTCCCACTAGCAACCGGTCCAAAGTTACCATAGACCGGGCTATCATGATTC
>NC_029778.3:70187595-70188755 GCF_000817695.3 Arachis duranensis
CTAAAAGCCCCGCTCATCTAATTAATACTGATCTTCATAGATGTTTTTGGAATTCATTGCATATTCTCTTCTTTTTATCTTATTTGATTTTCAGTTGCTTGAGGACAAGCAACAATTTAAGTTTGGTGTTGTGATGAGCGGATAATTTGTACGCTTTTTGGCATTGTTTTTAGTATGTTTTGAGTATGATCTAGTTAGTTTTTAGTATATTTTTATTAGTTTTTAGTTAAAATTCACTTTTTTGGACTTTACTATGAGTTTGTGTGTTTTTTTGTGATTTCAGGTATTTTCTGGCTGAAATTGAGAGACCTGAGCAAAAATCTGATTCAGAGACTAAAAAGGACTGCAGATGCTGTTAGATTCTGACCTCCCTTCACTCGAAGTGGATTTTCTGGAGCTATAGAAGCCCAATTGGTGCGCTTTCAATGGCGTTGGAAAGTAGACATCCTGGGCTTTCCAGCAATATATGATAGTCCATACTTTTCCCAAGATTTGATGGCCCAAACCGGCGTTCAAAGTCACCATCAGGGACGCAAATTGGCGTTCAAACGCCAATTCCTTGTCCTATTCTGGCGTTAAACGCCAGAAACAAGTTACAAGCTAGAGTTAAATGCCCAAAACAGGCTGCAAACTGGTGTTTAACCCCAAGAGAAGTCTCTACACATGAAAACTTCAATGCTCAATCCAAGCACACACCAAGTGGGCCTGGAAGTGGATTTTTATGTCATTTACTCATCTTTGTAAACCCTAGGCTACTAGTTCTCTATAAGTAGGACCTTTTACTATTGTATTCTCATCTTGGTAGCTATCTTCATTCTTATGCTATCTTAGATCATTGGGAGGCTGGCCATTCGGCCATGCCTAGACCTTGTCCTTATGTATTTTCAACGGTGGAGCTTCTACACACCATAGATTAAGGTGTGGAGCTCTGCTGTACCTCGAGTATTAATGCAATTACTATTGTTCTTCCATTCAATTCCGCTTGTTCTTTATCCAAGATATCACTTGTTCTTCAACATGATGAAAGGTGATGATTGACGCCCATAACCATTCTCACTCATGAACAAAGTGACTGACAACCACTCTTGTTCTACAAGCATTCGAGGCTCTAGTGAATATCTCTTGGATTCCTGATTGCACGATGCATGGTTGATCGCCTG
>NC_029778.3:70193838-70196592 GCF_000817695.3 Arachis duranensis
GACGGAGATAAGGAGTTTTCTGGGTTTAGCTGGCTATTACCGAAGGTTTATCAAAGGCTTTTCACAGATAGTTTTGCCAATGACAAAGTTAACCCGCAAAGACACTCCGTTTGTTTGGACTCCTGATTGCGAGGAGAGCTTTCAGACATTGAAGAAAAAGTTGACCACTGCACCTGTGTTAGTGTTACCCGAGCCGAATGAGCCATTTGAGGTGTATTGTGATGCCTCATTAAAGGGTCTAGGGTGCGTGCTGATGCAGCATCATAATGTGGTGGCGTATGCCTCACGACAGTTGAGACCGCATGAAGTGAATTATCCTACACACGATTTGGAACTCGCTGCGGTTGTGTTTGCCTTGAAGGTGTGGAGGCATTACCTCTATGGGGTTAAGTTCCAAGTTTTCTCTGATCATAAGAGCTTGAAGTACCTCTTTGATCAGAAAGAGCTTAATAGGAGGTAGAGAAGGTGGATGGAATTGTTGAAGGACTACGACTTTGAGTTGCATTACCATCCGGGAAAGGCGAACGTAGTGGCGGATGTGTTAAGTTGAAAGTCATTATATGCGGCTTGGATGATGCTTCAAGAGGAGACGTTGCTCAAGGGATTCGAGAGTCTAAAAATTGTGCTCAAGAAGTATCCGGAACCTTGTGTTTGAGCCGATTAGAAGTCTCAAGTGACTTTAAGTCCGAACTCCTAAAGGCTCATCAAAATGATGAAGCGTTATGGAAGGTGTTACCGGCTATTGAGCAAGGAAAACAGTGGAGAGTGTCGGAAGAAAAGATGGGTTATGGAGATTCAAGGGTAGGATCATTGTGCCGGATGTTGGCACTTTGAGGCAAGATATTTTAAAGGAGGCACACAAAAGTGGATTCTCCATTCACCCGGGAAGTACTAAGATGTACCATGATTTAAAGGCGATGTTTTGGTGGCCGGGTATGAAGAATGATGTGGTGGAATATGTATCAAAGTGCTTAACTTGTCAAAAGGTAAAGAGTGAACATCAAAGACCTTCTGGGATGTTGCAACCTTTAGAGATTCCGCAATGGAAGTAGGAAAGTATTGCAATGGACTTTGTGTCTGGATTGCCAAGGACTAGGGCTGATTTTGATGCTATCTGGGTGATTGTGGACCGACTGACGAAGTCAGCTCACTTTTTACCCATTCGGATGACTTACACCCTTGAGGAGCTAGCACGGTTATACATAAAGGAGATTGTGAGACTTCATGGTGTACCTGCTACTATAATCTCTGATAGAGATCCTCGTTTCACTTCAAGGTTTTTGAGTGCATTTCAGAAAGCTTTTGAAACCCGATTAAGCTTGAGCACGGCTTACCATCCTCAAACAGATGGTCAATCCGAGAGGACAATCTAAACACTAGAGGATATGTTGAGAGCTTGTGTTTTGGACCAACCGGCGAGTTGGGATCGGTATATGCCATTAGTGGAGTTTGCATACAATAATAGTTATCATGCGAGCATTGGAATGGCTCCGTATGAGGCCTTGTATGGGAAGAAATGTCAATCTCTACTATGTTGGTATGAAGCTGGAGAGAAAGGCTTGTTGGGGCCGGAGATGATAGCTGAGACCACTGAACAAGTCAAGAAAATCCGTGATAGGATGCTTACGACGCAGAGTCATCAAAAGAGTTACGCCAATCAGAGGCGAAAGCCCTTAGAATTTGAGGAAGGAGACCATGCTTTCCTTAAGGTTACTCCGACCACGGGAGTAGGTAGGGCAATTAAAGCAAAGAAGTTGAATCCTCGATACATTGGTCCATTTCAAATCCTGGAGAGGATTGGACCGGTGGCGTATCGGAAAGCTCTACCACCTCATCTTTCAAATCTGCACGACGTGTTTCACGTGTCGCAGCTTCGGAAGTACACTCCTGATGCTAGCCATGTGTTAGAACCTGAGTCAGTTCAGTTAAGGGAAGATTTGACGCTTCCAGTGGCTCCGGTCAGAATTGATGATACTAGTATCAAACGGTTGCGTGGAAAAGAGGTTTCATTAGTCAAAGTGGCATGGAGTCGAGGCGGTGTTGAGGAACACACTTGGGAACTTGAGTCGGAGATGCGAACGGACTATCCGCATTTATTCTCAGGTAATTGCATTTGAATTTTGTGGGCAAAATTCCCAATTAGGTGGGTAGAATGTAAAACCCGGTTAATTAACGGCTAATTAGCCTATAAATGAGAATTTATTCTAGAAAGCCTAAAATGTGATTTTTATGGCTAAATGTGATAGAGGAGACTGAGACGAGAATTTCGGTACCAATTTTATAGAATTCGGACCAAGATTGGACCGAACGGGCCAAACCGGGCCAATCGGACCCAAAGTGGGCCCTTGGCCCAACATAACTAAACCAAAACCCTAGTTTTCAGCACTCTCTCTCCTCATTTGAGACACTAAACACGCTGAAATGGAGGCCATGGGGGGGGGGAAGAACACTCTCTCAAGTTCTTTCTCTCACTTGATCTTCAAACCACCATAACTTTTGATCTAGAGCTCCGATTGCCGCACCGTTTGCGGCCACACATTCACCGCAAAGAGCTCTACAAAACCCATACAATTAATCTTGAGGTAATCCATGTTTTGCTCTTCGAAGTTCCAGTCTTGTTTTCGAGTTTTATGAGCAAAAATGTTGAGATTCTGGGCTCTTTGATGTTATAGGACCCAACTCTCTTGAAGGAGAAGGTTAATCTTGTCTCCTTGGACCTTGGGTGTGGTAAGATTCTCAACCCTAGTGTAATTT
>NC_029778.3:70196964-70209165 GCF_000817695.3 Arachis duranensis
GTTTGAGCCACTTGGGTGAAGTGGGTTAAAATGATGAGATAGTGATTTTGATAAATTGTGGTAAAGTGTCAATGTGTGAGTTGAGGAGGCTTGATGTTGAAATTGATATATTTTGATTGATTTCAAAGAAAAGGGATGAAAATGGCATGTTTTGATTGATTTTGAAAAGAGTTGAATATGGCTTGTTTTGAAAATGGCATGTTGTGGTTTTGTATGAAAAACATGGTTTTTGGGCATATTTTAATGGGACATAACTTGAACTACGGATCTCTATTTTGTACCAAATCTATTTAGAAATGAAATTGGATCCGGGATGTCCCTGCCGTTCGAAGAACGGGTGAAAAACAATTTAAAATGAGGAAGTTATGTCCGTCGGAAGATTGGGGGTTGAAACTGTGAATTCTGCAGCTTTTAACTTAGAAAAATTTTTAGCAGAATGACCCCCCGCGCGTAGGCGCACTTGGCGCGTACGTGCCGTTCTTCTCGAAAGTGTCATCCACGCGTGCGCGTGATGTGCGCGGGCGCGCTGATGTGCTGCACCCAATGCCCAGCCATTTTCCAGAGAGTTATGCCAGAACTGTGCCAGTTTTGTGCCTGGGGCACGAGAGTACCCACGCGTACGCGTGGTTGACGCGTGCGTGTCGTTTGACTTGTTTTCAATCCACGCGTTAGCGTGCATGACGCTTACGCGTCGATGAGTTTTCGAGGCCATCCACGCGTGCGCGTGGAGTGCGCGTACGTGTGGACCTGTTTTCATCCCAAAGTTGATTTTTGAGTTTTAAAAGCCAAATTTCATACTTCTAAGCCTCCGATCTCACCACTTATGTCTTAAATCATTATGATATGTCTAGCTATGAGAAGAAGGGCTAGTGAATGTGGCAACTTGCGAGTGAAGCAAGGGAAAAATGGATGATCAATGAGGATCAAGCATGAATATGTGAGATGCCGAGGATGGTGGTAGAAGTGCTTGTTATGCCATGGGCCGAAAGGCTGTAATTGTTGATGAAACGGCTGGTTATGGATTTAACCGTGAGCCGGGTGGCTGGTTATGGATTTAACCGTGAGCCGGATGGCTGGATTATTGCCGTGTTACGGTGGGGCCATGATTATGGCTATGTATAAACGCATATTTATGCTGTTGAATGAATCGTGAATGTTGCACTTCCATTATCGGAGATGAGAGTTTCCCTGGGAGAAAGCAGTGGCTAGCCACCACGTGCTCCAGGTTGAGACTCGAAGCTCTGTTAACCCTATGTCGTCAGGGTGGCCGAGCACTGTGAAATTCCCGGACGAGCTCACCCCCAAAAATATTCACCAGTGATGGTGATGGATAAATATTCACCAGTGATGGTTATGGATAAATATTCACAATGATGGTGATGGATAAATATTCACCAGTGAGGGTGATGGATATGGATCATGATTATGATCAAGTTATAATGAGCATGACTCATGTTGGGGAGACACGACAGAGGGACAGTCCAATGGTTAACTGCCAGGACTTGTCGGGCTGGCTCTATAACCGACAGATGATATCATCAGCCACTAGGGACAGGCATTCATCATATGTATACTATATGAATTGTTTGAGATTGCCTATTTGACTGCATATTACTTGCTAATTGTCTAACTGCCTTATTTGTCCCTATTTGTATATTTCTTGTCTAATATAACTGTGTTTGCTACATTATACTCCTGCTGGTGGTTGGGAGGTGAGAAGGAATTGAAAAGGGAAGTATTAGTTAGACTGGAGAATCTTTAGCCAGATACCCTTATATGGTTTAGCTTGTTTATAAGCTTTGAATTATCTGGAGGAAGTTCTAGGATTGCCTTCGGCTTTCCTCTATTATTATGTATTATATATGTGGAAGCTGTTACCATGCTGGGGACCTCTGGTTCTCACCCATGCGGATTTTGTGGTTTTCAGATGCAGGACGTGAGGTTTCTCGTTAAGGCATGCTGGAGACTTCTAGATTTGCGAAGATCCTTTGTTCTCGGGACTAAGTTTTGGTTTATATGTTTTGCTTAGATACTTTTATCTCCATTAAATAATACAAACTGTGATGACTCCTCTTATGGGAGAATTTGGAGAATAGGTGGTATGTATTTGTGTCCCTTTGGGTTTCCTTTGGGGTTTTCCTTATTTTTATCATATGTATATATTGCTATGCTCGGACCGGTTATCTTCGCAGCCGGATCTTGAGTCTTGATATTTCTGTTTTTGACACTCCTTTGTATATATATAATCTGGCTTTGGTTTATCCTTGTTCGTTACGTTATCGATTGGAGTGTTGCGCTTTAGAGTTGCGATTTTTGTTTACCCCTTTTTTCTACAAAGGCTCCTAGTTATAATCAATCATTTATACTACTATACGTACTAATTTTTATTTTAGAGGTCGTAATACCTTGCCATCTCTGAATTATGACTTAAGCATAAGACTCTGTATGGTAGGGTGTTACAAGGTGCAGGAAAATTTAAATTGCTTAAAAATGTAAATCAAGCTCACAGCAAACTCATGTAAAATTTCAGAAAGGAAATTAGCAAGGAGGCGGAGAACTTAAATTGCACAGAAAGCAAACTCGACTCAAGAAAATTGTAAAAGTGCAGAAAAAGAAATTGCAGAAGAGAATTGTAGAGATTGAAAGTGCATAAGCGAAATTGAATTCAGTGCAGAAAAATAAAATTGTTTACAAGAGTTTTCTATTCTACTCCTACTCCTACTGCTATCTATTAGAGCCAACCTTCTTTCCAAAATAGAACGGATGCCTTTTTATAGACTTTACAAAATGAAAATGAAATTGAAAAACAAATTACAAATGAAAATTCCTAATCTAGTTTCTCTGTGTCCTTTTGAGTCATGTTAATAGGCTTTACTTGCTTTGGATTTGAATGAGAATGGGTCAGAAGCTTGGGTCATGGGCACTTGTTCCAGTGGAGCGCTCCGTTGGGTAAGTGAATTTGGCGTTTACTTTTGTGGCGTGCCAATTTGGTGCTCCTTGTGTGCATGTGGCCTCCTCCAGCGTTCACTTAGTGAATGTCGTGCTCCCTTAGTGAGCGCTATTTCTTGGGCGCTTGGTTCCCTCTTCGAGTCTTGGTTGCTTCCCTTTGTGAGTTTCCTTTTGGTGTAGCACTCAGTTAAGAGATGTGAACGTAGCGTTCACATGCTTCCCTTGCGTGCTTTGCTTCCCTTGCATGAGGGCCCGAAAAAGTTGAAGAAAGTGAGCGTAGCGTTCACTCCTTTGAACGCTAGCCATAGATCTTTACTTCCAAGCCAAGGTCCACGAGAAAGTTTGCTTGTGTGAACACTAGCGTTCATTTAATTGAATGTTCTTCCTTGCCCTTTTGTTCATGGCTTTCATTAATGCCTTGGTATTAATAATATGCATGCTTCCATGGTTTTAATAATAATGCCAATGCATTAACGTTGCATTCATTCAATTCATTCTCAATTAAATGCATTAGTAATTAAATATTTCATGCATGCATGCTTTCATTTATCAATTCATGATGCATGCATAAGGCATTAATAATTAAATGCATCCATGCATGCTTTCATTAATGCCTTGGCAAAGTATTGAAATAATATTGGAAAAGTCTAGGGGCAGCAATTTTATTGCATTTTGGCCAGCATGTAACCAGCAGAGAAAGATGAGTCATTATATAAAATATCACTCCAATTTTACACCATCAAATCATCATTGATGACTAGTTAATAGCTACTAATCACAAATGTTGCTAGTCTCCTAGCATTATTCAATAATATTACTTGCATGCATTCTTTATTAGCAATGCCAATTAATGAACGTTAACGTTCACTTTTTTTAACGCCATGGTTCATGGTGGCATTAAATAATTAAATGCGTGCATAAGGCATTAATGCATGCCATGGCTTCATCGTCATGGGTCACGCTTTTAAAAGTGTGGCCTAAGATTCGAAAGCGTGTTCAATCTTCAAAGCTTGTCCAAAATTCTTCTTTTCTTTTTTTTTTAGTTTAATTTGTGTTTTTTTTTTGCTTTTTTTTCTTCTTATTTCCTACAAAGTTTATAAAATCAAAAAATCAAAGAAATATATTATTTAAGCACAAAAAAATACAATATTTAAGCACTAACTATCAATTTCTTGTATGAAAAAGCATAAAAAAACACAACACGATGACATGTCATCACCCCTAACACTCCTCACACTAATATTATCTCAAAGTTATTTTGAGCTTTGGTCCTCCTAACGCCTGATGACCACATCATAGCCATGTGTCACCATCGCTGTAATGTCGAAAGTGCCAAACCTGTAATAATAATTGACATAAGAATATAACAACATAGCAAAATAAATAAATAAATAAAACCCAGCAACAAGAACAACTAAGCCGCAATAACAATACAACAAAAAGTTCAATAAATTAAATTCAACAAGAAACAACTAACATAATAGCAATTAACAAAATAACTAATTATTAACAAATTAACAAGTAGCATCAAGAAGGAAACAATACAACAATCGCCCGCAATAATAAGTAGGTATCAACAGGAATATGGCAAGAATATATTTAATAACCCCAACATGAAATAACTAACAAAATTAAATCAACGACGATGAACACAATAAGGATCAAAGAGTGGTAGAGGACTAGAACGACTTGAAGGGATTGGAAGGCATGACTGGAAGGCAAGAACAATGTGAAAGAGAGTACGATGCGAAGGCAAAGATGACGAGAAGAAGAAGATGGGAAGGCTATAATAACAAAAGAGCTCGCCGAATTCTAGGAGAGGGAGAACGGAACTTGTGTCTTCAAGGAGAATAATGCAATAGTGGAATTCATAATAGTTGGGACTTAGGAAAAGAGCACTCTACCTGTTGAAAGAAGGGAAAAAGTGAGAACTTTTGGTTTGCTAGGAGAAAAAAAAGTGTCGATGGCTCTAGGAGAAGCATAGGATGAGAGACTAAATTAAGATTTCTCTCTCATTTTTTTAATTTTTTTTTACTTAGTGACATTGTTTTGGCCTTTATTCATTCTAGTATTTATAAATTTATTAAAAATATTTGTAACTTTCTTATTTAACTTATATTCAAATTTGTTTGGCTTGTTAGGGGACAATTTTCTTGAGTCCCAGTCATGACTCATTTTGGACCGTGACACTTATTACTTTTTCACTGCATAATCGCATGCAAAGTTAGGCACTAAATTAGCTCAAGTCCCATTGGGCGTGCTAATTTATTTCACTCAATTTTTATTCGACTTCAACATAAATATCGATCAAGTTTTATATCAATAATCTCAATTCGAAGAGCAGAGTGCCAAACCTGTAATAATAATTGACATAAGAATATAACAACATAGCAAAATAAATAAATAAATAAAACCCAGCAACAAGAACAACTAAGCCGCAATAACAATACAACAAAAAGTTCAATAAATTAAATTCAACAAGAAACAACTAACATAATAGCAATTAACAAAATAACTAATTATTAACAAATTAACAAGTAGCATCAAGAAGGAAACAATACAACAATCGCCCGCAATAATAAGTAGGTATCAACAGGAATATGGCAAGAATATATTTAATAACCCCAACATGAAATAACTAACAAAATTAAATCAACGACGATGAACACAATAAGGATCAAAGAGTGGTAGAGGACTAGAACGACTTGAAGGGATTGGAAGGCATGACTGGAAGGCAAGAACAATGTGAAAGAGAGTACGATGCGAAGGCAAAGATGACGAGAAGAAGAAGATGGGAAGGCTATAATAACAAAAGAGCTCGCCGAATTCTAGGAGAGGGAGAACAGAACTTGTGTCTTCAAGGAGAATAATGCAATAGTGGAATTCATAATAGTTGGGACTTAGGAGAAGAGCACTCTACTTGCTGAAAGAAGGGAAAAAGTGAGAACTTTTGGTTTGCTAGGAGAAAAAAAAGTGTCGATGGCTCTAGGAGAAGCATAGGATGAGAGACTAAATTAAGATTTCTCTCTCATTTTTTTAATTTTTTTTTACTTAGTGACATTGTTTTGGCCTTTATTCATTCTAGTATTTATAAATTTATTAAAAATATTTGTAACTTTCTTATTTAACTTATATTCAAATTTGTTTGGCTTGTTAGGGGACAATTTTCTTGAGTCCCAGTCATGACTCATTTTGGACCGTGACACTTATTACTTTTTCACTGCATAATTGCATGCAAAGTTAGGCACTAAATTAGCTCAAGTCCCATTGGGCGTGCTAATTTATTTCACTCAATTTTTATTCGACTTCAACATAAATGTCGATCAAGTTTTATATCAATAATCTCAATTCGAAGAGCAGATATGACTCCTCTAAAGAGGTGAGCTCGACTTGGGACCTATCGATTCCAATATTGATGTTAACTCTAAAAATAATGAAAAAGTAGCAAAATTTTTGTATTACTAATGGTAAATTGATGTGAACAAATGTTATGTTTAACATGAATTACAAAGTGTAAATTAAATTAAATAGATTAAAACATGACATGGATAAAAAGGAACGATAACATGCTAGAATGCTGAAGATAAAAAAATGAACTAACAAAGAAACAATAAAGAAAACGCTAAATAAAGAAATTGACTCCTAACATACACTCACATGTACTTGCACTCTATAATCTCTTTTGGCATTAGTGTGACCAGAAATTCGTAAAAATTTAATATAATTTATGATGTTGAACTGAAGTCCTTCTTAATTCTTTACTTCTCCTATTTATAGAGAAAAATTCTTGTTATGTTGATCTTTCTTAAGAGGAACTAGCCTTGTGTCCATATTCTTGCTTTACTTGATCTCTAAGGTTAACTACCTACATTCTTATCATACATTGAGGGTCAAGCAATATTCTCCATGTTGAGGCTAGTCTTTATCCATTAAGATCAATTTTTTTTTCGAAAATGTTTGGTAACGAAAAGAAATTAGCCAAAAATAGTCAAAACTTATTTTAATAATTAATAAATGTTAAATAAGACAAGTTTTGATTATTTTTTTGTCTGCCTAACATTACCATTTTATTTTATACGTGCCAATTGCACCGCTTTTTATTAATTCGACTTGACTTTTTACACTTTTATCTCTTCCATTTCAATAATTCTGATTAACATTTTAGTCAAGATGCTTCTGCATCGGCATCCGTACTTTATAGTCGAAATGATTGCTATGTCAAACTTTTTGTATCAACAAGAATAAAAATAAAAGTGTGAGAAACAAAATAAATAAAAATTAAAGGTAGGTTGGGAGAATTCGATAGCCGTGTATTAAAAAAGACAATTTTATTGTAAGTAATGTGGTTCAATAATTTGTTGCTGAAGACAAGAAGGTTTAGATAAACTACCACTATAAGAAACATCGTTAAAATTGACGGCCAAATCGACGGCTTAGCTGTTGATAATATTAAATATCAACGGTAAAATGAACGGCGGTGGTGGTCGCTATAAAGCTTGTCGATTTTTTAAAATTCTAATAAAATCAACGGCTTGTCTAGCCGTCGATAATAATTTAATAAAATCGACGGCGTTATTGTCTATAATATGAGTTTGAAAATTTTATTTTCTTACTAAAATCGACAACATTGCCGTCGATATTATTATATAAAATCGATGCCATTTTTGTCCATATTTGATTCAATAAAATCGACAATACTTTCGTTTATAATATGCTTACTAAAATCGACAACGTTGCCGTCAATATTTGATCCAATAAAATCGACACACTTGCCATCGATTTTATTATTTTAGATACCGACAACCTCTTTGTCTATTTTTGGTTTTTCCTTGTCTATTTTAAAATTAAAAATCGACAACCATTCCGTCGATTTTAATAGATATCTTAAAAACTGACAATCAAATGCAGCTGGTATATACACTAATTACAGTGCTATAGAACTCTTGGAAGTCATTTTTTTTATACGAGAGTGCCTCCATCTTAACATGGAACAAACTATAATACTAAGGCAATAATGCGGGAGTGGAACATTCAACAATTAACTAGGCCTTATCTCATTCGGTAAGACTAGAAACTTCTACACGAGTCAAATAATGCAATTGAGGAAGATTAAAAATTAAACTATCAATTAAACAATTGATCTGATAACACTCTTCCTTTTTTACATTGATCTTGTCAAGGAAAAATGCATAATGCACAGGCATTGCAAAATAACAAGACAATGGTGTAATTTGACCATTACAGATTTTAAAACCTTAGATAAATTACATGCAAAATATAAGGCTATTCACTCCTATATCAAACATCCTAAATGAACTCCATAGAAACCTCACTTTCCTGCTTACCAAATAATGAAGAAATCAGTGACACAATGTGCTCCTCAAATTCCTCTTGGTACCTTTCTTTCTTATTCTTTTTATTGACAGAAATCTGAATAACAAAGCACACAACTTGAATTTCAGTCCCATGGATCCATGTAATACCCGGTCTAACCGAAATTAATTAAATAACAAGTTAAGTAGGAGCGAATATGGGTGGAAGATTTGGCAATTGGAATTTGATGATTTAAATATGATATTTGGATTCAGTGAATTTTTCCGAGTCGGAAAACATAGTTTTCTGCGTAAAAGCGCGCAGCGGAATTTTGATCGGCAGTACCGGCTGAGACCTGTCTGGTACTGCAGCTGAAAAAATTGATTATGAGTAAATAAGATTAAGAAATGAGGAATTATAATTAGGGGAGGTAGAAATATTTGAAGTGCGATTTAGAGTGCTAATCTTAAAGGTTTTGGTCCAAAATTGGGCCAACGGACAAAAATAAGTGAACTGGGCCTAAGTGGGCCCAAGACCCAACATATATAAATATTAGTTATGAGCATTTCAGCTCATTTTTTCTATCTAAGTTTTGTGGTGAGTATTCCATTCATCTCTGCCCAGTTTTCGATATTCTCCACTGTTACACGTTTTTGGGTGGTTAGTGTTGAAATCTTGTGATTTTTGGGTGTTTAGGGATACTCCAACATGGATTCTAAGTGGGTTCTATCCCTACTTCATATGGGCTGAGGTAAGAAGTGCTCAAACCCTTGTGATTTATCATCTTTATGAGCCCTAGGTTGATGTATGTATGTGATATTGGTTATGTTAGTGCATTTGATGGTTTTGGTGCACAATTGGGAGATTGGTGTTGCTTGAGGAGCTTTGGTGAGGCTTAGGGCTAAGATTGGTGGAGACTTCCAAAGAAGAGGCTCAATTGATTTGGCTACAAGAGGTACGGTTTAAGTTTCATTTAAGTACCATGTGGTGTGATGAGAATTCCTAGGCTAGATGCCCCTAGGATTAAGTTTGGATTGTGTAAATGGTTGGTGCTAATATGCATAGTTGGTATGTAATGTGAATCTATGATTGGGTTAAGAATTGTGTGGCCTTGTATGCTTGGTGTATTGAAAATTTGATGTTTTGGGTAATGAGTATTGATTTGTGATTTATGCATTTAAATTGTGAAATTGGGCCGAAGGCCGTAAATTTTGGGCCGGAGGCCGAAAAGTGGTTAGGAAGGTAAGTTGATGTGTGCATTGTATGATGACACAAGTGATTGGATGAATTTCAGATAATGAATATATGAATGATTGGGTTGGTTATTATTGAGGTTTGAGGAGTTGAAGTGTGAAAATTGGTAATTTTGGGTGAAATTGTAAAGATGAAGTATGTTGGATTTTGGTTGAGATATATTATGTGGTCATGTATGTGAGTATGATTATTGATGCCTTGATGGTATGATAATGCATGAGAGATGTGTATGTTGTGATATATGCTTGAGGAATGATTAAGGTTGATTTGGGGGTGAAACCATGTGATAGTGAGTATGATATTGATTATGTATAATGATGGTTGATTGGAAATAGTATTGTTGGAAATTGGTATGAGGAAGAATGTATGACATGTTGATATGTTTGTAATTTAGCCATTTGTTTGAAATGGGTAAAAATGGTTATATGGTGGTTTTGTGAATCGTGGTAAAGTATTAATGTATGAGTTGAGGAGGCTTGATGTTGATTTTGGTATATTTTGATTGATTTCAAAAAGGGTTGAAACTAGCATGTTTTGGTTGATTTTAAAAATGGTTGAAAATGGCTTGTTTTGAAAATGGCACTTTGTGGTTTTGTATGAAAAACATGGTTTTTGGGCATACTTTGATGGGACATAACTTGGACTCTGGATCTCCGTTTTGTGCCAAACTTGTTTAGAAATGAAATTGGATCCGGAGTGTCCATGCCGTTCAAAGAACGGGTGAAAAACGATTTAAAATGAGAAAGTTATATCCGTTGGAAGATTGGGGGTTGAATCTGTGAATTCTGCAGCTTTTAACTTAGAAAATTTTTAGCAGAATGGCCCCTCATGCGTAGGCGCACTTGGCGCGTACGCACCGTTCTTTCAGAAAATGCCATCCACGCGTGCGCGTGGTGTGCACGGACGCGCCGATGTGCTGCACTCAATGCCCAGCCATTTTCCCGAGAGTTGTGCTAGAGTTGTGCCAGTTTTGTGCCTGGGGCGCAAATGCACCCACGCGTACGCGTGGCTGACCCTTACGCGTCGTCTAGCTGTGTTTCAATCCGCGCGTCTGCGTGTATGATGCATACGCGTCGATGAGCTTTGTGGCCATCCACGCGTGCGCGTGGAGTACGCGTACACGTGGCCCTGTTTTCATCCCAAAGTTGATTTTTGAGTTTTAAAAACTAAATCTCATACTTCTAAGCCTCCGATCTCACTCCCCATGTATTAAATCATTATGATATGCCTATCAATGAGAAAAGAGTTAGGGGATGTGGTAACTTGCGAGTGAAGCAAGGGGAAAAGTTATGATCAATGATGATCAACGATGATTATATGAGATATGGAGGATGATGGTGGATGTACCGTGTATGCCATGAGCCGAAGGGCTATATTTATTGATAAATGGCTGGTTCTTGATTGAACCATGAGCCAGATGGCTGAGTTATTGCTGGGGTACGGCAAAGCCATTATTGATTATGGCTGAGTATAAATGCATATATGATTAATGAATGAATGTGTAAAATGGATAATAATGGAAAATATTGAAATATGATGTGTAACCCCGGGTAGTAGGCAGTGGCGTTGTCCACTTGCTCCGGGTATGAGACGGAAAATGATGTTTAAGGCGCACTTGGCGCGTACGCGTCGTTCTTCAAAAAGGCACCATCCACGCGTGCGCGTGGTGTGCGCGTGCGCGTCGATGCGTTGCACCCAATGCCCAGCCATTTTCCCGAGAGTTGTGCCAGAGTTGTGCCAGTTTTGTGCCTGGGGCGCAAATGCACCCACGCGTACGCGTGGCTGACGCTTACGCGTCGTTTGGCTGTGTTTCAATCCGTGCGTCTGCGTGTATGACGCATACGCGTCGATGAGCGTTGTGGGCATCCACGCGTGCGCGTGGAGTACGCGTACGCGTGGAGTACGCGTACGCGTGGCCCTGTTTTCATCCCAAAGTTGATTTTTGAGTTCTAAAAGCCAAATCTCATACTTCTAAGCCTCCGATCTCACCCCTTATGTATTAAATCATTATGATATGCTTAGTAATGAGAAAGGAACTAGGGGATATGGTAACTTGCGAGTGAAGCAAGGGGAAAATTTATGATCAATGGTGATCAACGATGATTATATGAGATATGGAGGATGACGGTAGGAGTACCGTGTATGCCATGAGCTGAAGGGCTATATCTATTGATAAATGGCTGGTTCTTGATTGAACCATGAGCCGGATGGCTGAGTTATTGCCGGGTCACGACAAAGCCATTATTGATTATGGCTGAGTATAAATGCATATATGATTAATGAATGAATGTGTTGAATGGATATTAATGGAAAATGTTGAAATGTGATGTGTAACCCCGGGTAGTAGGCAGTGGCGTTGTCCACTTGCTCCGGGTATGAGAAAGAAAAGGATGTTTATGATAAATGAGTTAATTATGGAGTTTTGAATGAATGTAACTCTGATACCTGGGCAGTAGCAAGGGTTGTGGTTCGTCCCGCTTGCTCCGGGTTAATGCTTGAGATTTGATAACACTGAGGATTGATAATATGAATTGAGATTGAATGAATATATGTTTAAGATACCTGGGCAGTAGCAAGGGTTGTGGTTCGTCCCGCTTGCTCCGGGTTAATGGTTAAGATACTTGGGCAGTAGCAAGGGTTGTGGTTTGTCCCACTTGCTCCAATGTGACACCTGGGTAGTAGCGG
>NC_029778.3:70209334-70217060 GCF_000817695.3 Arachis duranensis
GTTGAGCGGGTAGTAGCAAGGGGGTTGTAGCTCAAACCTACTTGCTCCGCAAGGGGTGTTTCTGTCCAATGGCCGACAGATGATATCATCAGCCATAGGGCAGGCATACATCATTTGCATATGTTTGAATTGTTTGGGTTTGCCTATTTGTTTCGGATTTCTACATCATATATGCTATGTTACCTGATTATATGCTACTTGTTCTACTTGTATCTTATTTGTGAATTAATTGTCTGTATTGCTTGTGTTTGTACAACTGAGAGATCCCTCATGTTGGTGTCGGTGGATGTTGAGGGCTGTTCTTGATGAGATGAATTGATAATGCGATTGCATGATGATGATGATTTTTGAATGAGATAATTTTAGCCCCCTGGATAGACGCAGTGATGTGATTTCACTAGCTCCAGGCGAGGGTATGATGTATTAATATAGAGTTGCTGAGGCAGAACAACTGGTGATGGTTTTGCTTATGATTCTGAGTCTGATTCGTGGAAGAATCAGCGAGTTGGGAAACATGTGTAACATGAACTAGATTTAGTATCCCCTTAAGACAGATGCCTATTTATGGATTAGTGGGAATCTAGGCTGGATACTTGGTGAAAAGGAGTTTAGGATGCTTAGTGAGTTTTTATTGCAGTGCATTGTATTTATTTGGCACTTTTACCGTACTGGGAACCCATGGGCCCGGGGTTCTCATTCCGTATATATCTCTTGTTTTTCAGATACAGGTTCAGGTGCTCAAAAGTGAGCTGTGGTTCGTCTGAGAGACGGCGAACATCTTTATTTTCTCTACTTTGTGTTTTGCTTAGAATCTCTCCATCCTTGTTTTGAAAAGATTATATTATGTATTGAACTCTTTTGAACTTGCCTATAGAGGCTGTTGTGTTTCCTTTGGGAGAGATTAGGATATACTGTTTTCAACTACTTTCATACTGTACCCTAGCCGGCCTAAACTTCGCGGGTCGCGACTAGTGGCTATTTACTTATGTTATATATATCTATCTGTTATCTATCTCTTAATCTCCTTTATGCCTTGTCCGTATATTGCTTTCGGCTTCACGTTTTATCTTTTCGTTGTTGAAACATGAGTGATACTTCTTCGCGATTTTATTTCTACTCTTTTCATGCTTCTCGATTAATATTCCTTTCGAAATTACCTATATTTATATATTAAAAATCCATCTGAGAGTCGTACCACCGTAATATCATTGAGTTATGACTCGAGCATAAGAATTTGAATATTAGTGTGTTACAATCCATATTTTACTAAGGTAAAAGCAAGAAAGTCAAGTACTAATAAAGTCACAAATTAAAAATTCTTAAATTATGTGCAGCCCTCTGTACTTCGGTGAAGAAATGGGACTCAAATATGGAATTCGTGTAAATATAATAAGGCATTTCAAACTCCTTGATATTGGCCACATACCTCTGCATGCTTTCAAATTTAGGACTCGTATAACAGAGGGCGGCATAGTTGATGATCCATCAGTGTCAGCAAGCTAAGATAAATAAATCAGATGATGTGCAATGTTCAATTATTGAAGGAATACAATTATAACGCAACAAAGGCTCAGATAAGGATTTTTTTAAACCTGCTGAAGAAACTCTAAAAGATCAACATCATTTAAGTTGACGCCTAAAATACAAGGTACCTACAAGCAAATGCATAACAACACACATTTGTAATATGTAAAACATGGAAGGCATTTAGCACTTCTTGCAAATTGAATTCAAATGTTGATAATAATAAATGACGGCCATTGGTTGTCTGTTGAGAACATCCAAATTCCTGCAAGGCAATGAAAATTATATATTAAAAAACCACATCCAACTGAATGAGTTTGATGTAACAAATTATTCTAGTTTAATTTGGGGCCAGACAATAAGATGCACGATATAAGAAAATAAAGGCATTTTCTATCTTGATTCCTTCCCAAAACGATAAATAACGAATGACTCATTAATACTATTCACCTTCTAAAAACATTGATCTAGGAAGTATACAACTTTTGCAAGCCAGCAGACAAGCATACCTTTTATAGGGTTCAGAATGAACATGAATGTTGCACATCCAACCCCAATCTTTAATATGTTCGCTATAACTATAAAGTAGTTAATAACCAATCTTTGGCAGCACCTGTATAATGCGTCTTGCTAATGGTGTAATAATTTTAAAGAATCAAGGAGAGAAAAGAGTCTCATAGGCCCTCTAATTCATAAGGTACATACCAGTTCCTATTTAGCATCCAGATAGGTTATTCTTTTTGCTTCTTCAGATAAATGGTTAGTCAAGATTTTACTCTAAAAAAGTTAACATCATAGGTATTTTCGCTTTAGAACTTTAAATATGACAAGGCAACCCTTTCAAATTTTCAAAATGTACATATTAACCATGTTGACATTTTCTCTATCATATCAAGTGTGAAACAAAATATAAATAAGCAAGGTTTGGCATATCAAAGTGCGCATTATTAAAAAAAATGAAATAAAGAATAAGAAGGCAATTAGGTTCTTGTATAATATTGAGATAGATTTATAGGTATTTAAAAGAAAAAATAGTATCAAGGAAGCTAAGTCTTTGAACAAATTATATAACGAACTACAACTTTTTTCTTAAAAAGTTATAAATCCATTGCAAAATCCAAAAAGACTTATGTATTATATTACTCTAACAAAAATTAAAGCAAAGGGTGAATTATATATAAGTCAGTGCTGCATTGGTTAACAATCATAAGTCAACAATCATTTTTGTTAATGCCGATAGTGATAACGATATAAAATTTACTACAATCATATAATTAATGAGTAATTTTATCTAAAATTGGAATTTTACAGACTATTGGAATTGCGAAAGAAAATCGAAGATAAAGATAATAGACATTAGACAAAGATCAAGATCATTCCAATTTAGAACAATAAGGGTATTGGAATAAAATAATTGGTGAAAGATAATAATCCAAATCTTGTATTTTGGTTTAAATTTGACAGAAAAGAAAAAAAAGATCTGGCTGGAGATGAGGCTTCTTGATAGACAGAATGCCATTCAGAAGTAAATAACTTATCAACAGTCCCAGAGTTCATTGTTTGTGCTGCTGAATAGTATGAATATGGAAGATCTTCAGCCACTGCTCTAGAGAAAAGATCATAATCTCTAGACAATTTTAATTTTTTCACAACATTTGAACAGCGTTGAGCACCCTATAATGGATACTCTTCCAATTAGCTAGAAATATAATGGAAACTCTTCCAAAAAAGGGGGCTAACTTAATTTAAGAATCTAAAAACATAGTTGGTAGCATTCAACAATTAGAAAAGGGGCTAACTTAATTTCAGCTGATATGAACACAATAGATGACTAATAATTATGAACAGAATGGCCATGCAAGTTGCAAAGGTGCAAATTATTACTACATTACTACTACTACTTCATATTTACCTAATAATTTCGTTACAAATTGAAAGAAAGATCTCAGCTTAAATATGGACCATGTGAGTATGAGAATCCACCATTAAGAGTGCTTCTGTTTCCACCAAACAGAGAAATAAAATGAGCTTTCTGTGAAATTATGGAATTATTAAACTTAGTCTTAGCTCTTAAAAAAATAGAACCAGAATAAACATGATGACCATGATTTCTAGATTTAAAAAACAGGATATTACAATTAGGTCATAGTTTACACCTGAAATAGGGAATTTCCAATTGAAACTGAAGTTGGCTTTGAAAATGATACCTGGTTCTTGTGAGCTCGATTGAGAGAGAACGGAGAAGAACCAAAGTAGGAGGAGCCACAGCGGCAACAGAGAGAAGGAGCGACGGGGGCGCAGCAGCAACGGAGCGACAGGCGGCGCAGGCAAGAGGAGCGACAGTGGGGAGTGACAGTGGCACGGCAGCAACAGAGCGCGACGGCGACGCGAGTAAACGGAGTGACGGCGGTGCAACCGTGACGCCGATAGAAGAGAATGAGGGTTGACTCTGAACTTGGTGGTGGATTGGTGACGAATGCAGAAAACAAAAAGATAAAATGAGGGTTGGTGTTTCTGGACTTGGAAGCGGGAGGTGGGCGTGGAGATGGTGTTTTTAGCAATAAAAATCGACAGTATAGTTGTCGATTTTAATTTGAAAAAAAAACAATGGCTTTTGTGTCTATTTTATATATTAAATCCACACCATTTATTTGATTTTAGAATTCAATCTAAACCGTTCAAATTTATCGACGGAAGCTTTGTCGATATTTTAAATATAAAAATAGACGTCAGATCCGTCGATTTTAGAATAAAAGTATTTTCGCCTCCAACCTCATCGACCCTATGACGGTAGTTTAAAAATGGTTTAATGCAATATAAAAAAATCGACGGCCAGACTGTTGATTTTATTAGTTTATTTTTAATTATCTGTTTTTTAAAATATCGACAACAAGTCGTCAAAAAATATCAACGGGAGAAATAGCCGTCGATTTTTTGCGTCGAAAAATACGCTTTTTCTTGTAGTGTACGGAGGTGAATTTATACAAAATTCTAAAGGTGAATATGGGTGGAGGATAGTAATCTCAAGGTGATGTTGATGTATTATTTTTTTATTTTTTTTATTTTTTGCAGCTAAAGACTAGAAAGGAATAATGTGAACTAGTTTATATTGGTAGTGTAAAGAAAATGTGAATGCAATAATCATATTATAAGAGTAACATGCATTCTGGGAATGTTTTAGATGGAGTAATGCTAAGTGCGAGTGTTATGTAGGTTTTTTTTATGCCTACCAATTAGCATGATGTTTCATATCGTGATGGTAGTGTTAGTATTTGTTTTATTTATTGATGACCCTAAGGCCTCTTATGGGAATTGAAAAAAGATTCTCCTTTTAAATGCTACTTTCTCTCTGTAGTTATAGATTTTATATTATCTTCAGAAATTTAATATCCATTAAATGAAGATAAGAATTATTGTAATTTACATATCTCATATTTAGGTATTCTCAATGCTTGCTTTTCCTTGTTTTAAATGAAATAACACATGATGAAATAATTTTTATATTGCTCCCTCTTCCTTGTCGAGTTTTTTTTTTTCTTTTTGTTACATTAATCCCTACAAATAATGTTCGTTGGCCAGGGAGGAGATTTTATCTCCAAAAATAGGATAGATGTTTAACAAATGAGTCCGATTAAAAGTATTTTTGTAAATTATACCTTTTTAATAAAATAAATAAGGGGAACAAATTACAAAGAATGAATAAGAAAAAATTATTTTCATAAAAAACAAGTAAAACCTCTTAATAATAATGTCAACACAGAATAAAATGCCTTCAAATAGAGAAAATATAGGTAAACAATATAAATATTGAACAACGTGAACAACGATTTAAAAAAATGTTAAATTAATTATTAAAATCAGATTCTTAATTTATTAAAATAATCAATTTTTTAATTTAAATTATTAGGGTTAGGCAACGTAACATTCTCTGTTACATCACGTTTCTATTCCATCTCAACCCTCCTCCCCCTCCTCCAACTCACATTTTCTCCTTTCACCACGCTGCGACGAAAACATCGATGTAGCTTCAACGGGATCAACCCGTTATCAATAAAGACCTCAACGCTTTTCACCTTCTCTTTTAACGCAACCCATTGCAAGGCGGTCCACCCCATTCTAGTCCCTTCCATTAACGTTCGCTCCCCCCATCGTCAAATAGCTTGCCATCCCATGCTAGTCCCCTACCATCGCTGCTTGAAATAGCACGTCCCCCTAGTGCAGCAAATCCTCTAATTCCACGTGTTCGTTCTTCATTGCTATCGCAAATGCTATTTTTTCCACTCTGGTTCGCATCGCACCCACATTCAGCTAACAAACTCGCTGGTGTACGAAATTGTAAATCACACTTTTCACAACTCGTACCACTAACCAGCAAGTGCACTGGATCGTCCAAGTAATACCTTACGTGAGTAAGGGTCGAATCCCATGGAGATTGTTGGCTTGAAGCAAGCTATGGTTATCTTGTAACTCTTAGTCAGGATAATAATAATTCTCAGTTTTGATTGGTAGTAAATAAAAAGCATGGATTAAATAATACTTGTTATGCAGTAATGGAGAATATGTTGGAGTTTTGGAGATGCTTTGTCTTCTGAATCTCTGCTTTCCCCCTGTCTTCTTCTTCACGCACGCAAGGTTCCTCCTATGGCAAGCTGTGTGTTGGTGGATCACCGTTGTAAATGGCTACCATCCGTCCCTCAATGAAAATGGTCCAGGTGCGCTGTCACCGCACGACTAATCATCTGTCGATTCTCACTCATGCTGTAATAGATCCACTGATCCTTTTGCGTCTGTCACTACGCCCAACCCTTGTGAGTTTGAAGCTCATCACAGTCATTCAATCCCTGAATCCTACTCGGAATACCACAGACAAGGTTTAGACTTTTCGGATTCTCAAGAATACTGCCAATAGATTCTACCTTATACCACAAAGTTTCTGATTAAGAAATCCAAGAGATACTCATTCAATCGAAGGTAAAATGGAGGTGGTTGTCAGGAACGCGTTCATAGGTTGAGAATGGTGATGAGTGTCACGGATCATCACCTTCTTCATATTGAAGTGCGAATGAATATCTTAGATAGAAACAAGCGTGTTTGAATAGAAAACAGAAATAATTGCATTAATTCATCGAGACACAGCAGAGCTCCTCACCCCCAACAATGAAGTTTAGAGACTCATGCCGTCAAAGAGTACAAAGTTCAGATCTAAAAATGTCATGAGGTATAGAATAAATCTCTAAAAGTTGTTTAAATACTAAACTAGTAACCTATGTTTACAGAAAATGAGTAAACTAAGATAGATAGTGCAAAAATCCACTTCTGGGCCCATTTGGTGTGTGCTGGGGTAGAGACTTTAGCTTTTCATGTGTCTGGGCTGTTTCTGGAGTTAAACGCCAGGTTGTAACCTGTTTTGGGCGTTTAACTACAACTTGTAACCTGTTTCTGGCGTTTAACACCAGAGTGGAACATGGAACTGGCGTTAAACGCCAGTTTACATCATTTGTCTTCAAACAAAGTATGGAATATTATATATTTCTGGAAAGCCATGTATGTCTACTTTCCAACGCAATTGAGAATGCATCAATTGGACTTCTGTAGCTCCAGAAAATCCATTTCGAGTGCAAAGAGGTCAGAATCCAACAACATCAGCAGTCCTTTTTTAGCCTGAATCAGATTTTTGCTCAGATCCCTCAATTTCAGCCAGAAAATACCTGAACTCACAGAAAAACACACAAACTCATAGTAAAGTCCAGAAATATGAATTTTTCATGAAAACTAATAAAAATATACTAAAAAGTAGCTATAACCTACTAAAAACTACCTAAAAACAATGTCAAAAAGCGTATAAATTATCCGCTCATCACAACACCAAACTTAAATTGTTGCTTGTCCCCAAGCAACTGAAAATAGGATAAAAAGAAGAGAATATACTATAAATTCCAAAATATCAATGAAGCTTAGTTCTAATTAGATGAGCGGGACTAGTAGCTTTTTGCTTCTGAACAGTTTTGGCATCTCACTTTATCATTTGAAGTTTAGAATAATTGGCATCTATAGGAACTCAGAATTCAGATAGTGTTATTGATTCTCCTAGTTTAGTATGTTAATTCTTGAGCACAGCTACTTTATGAATCTTGGCCGTGGCCCTAAGCACTTTGTTTTTCAGTATTACCACCGGATACATAAATGCCACAGACACATAACT
>NC_029778.3:70218987-70226794 GCF_000817695.3 Arachis duranensis
ACCTTGACAATCATGTCTTCAATCACGCCTGATGGGTATTTAATGGAGCCATCAGCAAGTTGGAGACATATCCGGGTTGGTTTGACTTCTTCAGTCAAACCAAGCTTTTTGATAGTGGATGCAGGTATTAGGTTGATACTTGCTCCAAGATCACATAGAGCTTTCTTGGTACAAGTACCCTCTAATGTGCATGGTATCATGAAGCTTCCGGGATCTTTAAGCTTCTCTGGTAAGCTTTTCAGAATGACTGCACTGCATTTTTCAGTGAGGTAAACTTTTTCAGTTTCTCTCCAATCCTTCCTATGACTTAAGATCTCTTTTATGAACTTAGCATAAGAGGGTATTTGCTCAAGTGCCTTTGCAAACGGAATCTTTATTTCAAGAGTCCTGAGATAGTCTGCAAAGCGGGCAAATTGCTTATCCTGTTTCGCTTGGCGGAGTTTCTGAGGATAAGGCATTTTGGCTTTGTATTCCTCAATCTTAGTTGCTGTAGATTTATTTCCTACAGATGTGGTTGGAGAAGCCTTTTTATAGGGGTTGCTATCAGCACTTGTATGTGTCTGATCCCTCACTGGCGTTTGAATGCCAGGGTTGGAAGCTGGATTGGCGTTGGACACGAACCCCTTACCTGTTTCTGGCGTTTGAACGCCAAAACTAAGCTTCCTTTGGGCGTTTAACGCCAACTCCTTGCCTGTTTGTGGCGTTTGAATGCCAGAATTGAGCATGGGTTGGGCATTTAACACCAGCTCTCTACCCTTTTCTGGCGTTTGAGTGCCAAAATTATTCCTCTTTGGGCTCTTACTGTCCTCAGAGGGATTTTGGGTAGCAGTTTATTCATTTCTTGGCTTCCTGCTGCCTTAAAGTGATGTATTTAATGTTTTCTCACTTCTTAATTGAACTGCTTGGCACTCTTCTGTTATTTGTTTTGATAACTGTTGTTCTGTTTGCTTCAGCTGTACTTCCATATTCATATTAGCCATTCTTGTGTCTTGTAGTATCTCCTTGAATTCGGCTAGCTATTTTGTTAGAAAATCGAATTGCTGATTGAATTCAGTAACTTGTTCTGCAGGACTGAGTTCAGCAGTTACTGTTTTAGCCTCTTCTTTCATGGAAGACTCACTACTTAGGTACAGATGCTGATTTCTGGCAACTATATTAATGAGCTCTTGAGCTTCTTCAATTGTCTTTCTCATGTGTATAGATCCACCAGCTGAGTGGTCCAAAGACATCTGAGCTTTCTCTGTAAGCCCATAATAGAAGATGTCTAACTGCACCCACTCTAAAAACATTTCAGAGGGATATTTTCTTAGCATCCCTCTGTATCTCTCCCAGGCATCATATAGAGATTTATTATCTCCTTGTTTAAAGCCTTGGATGTTCAGCCTTAGCTGTGTCATCCATTTTGGAGGGAAATATTGATTCAAAAATTTTTCTGACAGCTGTTTCTATGTCCTTATGCTAGCCTTAGGTTGGTTATTTAACCATCTCTTAGCTTGGTCTTTTACAGCAAATGAAAACAGTAATAATCTGTAGACATCCTGATCTACTTCTTTATCATGTACTGTATCAGCAATTTGTAAAAACTGTGCCAGAAACTATGTAGATTCTTCCTATAAAAGACTGGAATACTGGCAATTTTGCTGCACCATGATAATGAGTTGAGGATTCAACTCAAAACTACTGACTCCGATGGAGGGTATACAGATACTACTCCCATATGTCTACTTAGGTCCATGATGGAGAAAGGGAGATGTTGTGAATTGGAGATTCAAATAGTATTAAAATATATATATTTTTTCGAAATAATAATAATAAAAATTGGAAACTAGAATAATTGATAAAATAAAAAATGATTTGAAATTTTTTTATGAGGCTTTTCGAAAAATTGAAGAGAGAGAAAGTGGTTAGAAAATTTTGAAAAAGATATGATTTTAAAATTTTAAATATTGATACTTTCTTAACAAGAAAACACCAAACTTAAAATTTCTCAATCAAAATAATAAATTAGGACCAAAAATTCGAAAATTATATAAAAAGAAAGAAAAAGATTTTGAAAATCAATTTAAAAATTTTTTTTCGAAAATATTAAGAAAAATTGAAAAAGATTTGATTTTTTTGAAAAAAAGATATGATTGAAAAAGATATGATTTTTTTTTGAAAAATTTCGAAATTTTTGCTTAAAAATAGTTAGAGAAGATATTTTTTTTATTTTTGAATTTTATGATGAAAGAGAAAAACACACAAAAGACACACAACTTAAAATTTTTAGATCTAATGCTCCTTATTTTCGAAAATTTTGGAGGGAAAACACCAAGGAACACCAAACTTAAAAATTTTAAGATCAAAACAAAAGGAAGACTCAAGAACAGTTTGAAGACTCACAAGAACAACAAGAACATGAAGATAGAACACCAAACTTAAAAATTGACACAAGATTTAATCAAAGAGAAATTATTTTTGAAAAGTTTTAAAAGGAAGATAGCCAATTACCAAGAACATAAGCACAACACTCTAGCCAATTGAGCTATAAATTTAACATATTTTAATAAGGTATTTAATTAATAAATTTTTTTTGAAAACTGATATTTTGAAAAATTACAAGAAAAACAAGAAAAGACCAGAACAAGAAAAACTAAAGATCAAACAAGAAAAATTAACAAGAACAACTTGAAGATCAAAGAAGAACAAAGAACATGCAATTCGAAAATTGAAAGACAAAGAAAAGCATGTAATTGACACCAAACTTAAAACATGACACTAACTCACAGAAAAACTAAAAATTAATAAAGAAAAATAATATTTTTGAAAAGAAAATAAAAGACTCTGACTCAAAAGACAAAATTTTCCTAATCTAAGCAACAAGATTCACCGTCAGTTGTTCAAACTCGAACAATTCCTCGCAACGACACTAAAAACTTGGTGCACAAAATTATAAATCACACTTTTCACAACTCGTACCACTAACCAGCAAGTGCTCTGGGTCGTCCAAGTAATACCTTACGTGAGTAAGGGTCGAATCCCACGGAGATTGTTGTCTTGAAGCAAGCTATGGTTATCTTGTAACTCTTAGTCAGGATAATAATAATTCTCAGTTTTGATTGGTAGTAAATAAAAAGCATGGATTAAATAATACTTGTTATGCAGTAATGGAGAATATGTTAGAGTTTTGGAGATGCTTTATCTTCTGAATCTCTGCTTTCCCCCTGTCTTCTTCTTCACGCACGCAAGGTTCCTCCTATGGCAAGCTGTGTGTTGGTGGATCACCGTTGTCAATGGCTACCATTCGTCCTCTCAGTAAAAATGGTCCAGGTGCGCTGTCACCGCACGGCTAATCATTTGTCGGTTCTCACTCATGCTGGAATAGGATCCATTGATCCTTTTGCGTCGGTCACTACGCCCAACCCTTGTGAGTTTGAAGCTCGTCATAGTCATTCAATTCCTGAATCCTACTCGGAATACCACAGACAAGGTTTAGGCTTTTCGGATTCTTAAGAATACTACCAATGGATTCTAGCTTATACCACGAAGATTCTGATTAAGGAATCCAAGAGATACTCATTCAATCGAAGGTAGAACGGAGGTGGTTGTCAGGCACACGTTCATAGGTTGAGAATGGTGATGAGTGTCACGGATAATCACCTTCTTTATATTGAAGTGCGAATGAATATCTTAGATAGAAACAAGCGTGTTTGAATAGAAAACAAAAATAATTGCATTAATTCATCGGGACACAGCAGAGCTCCTTACCCCCAACAATAGAGTTTAGAGACTCATGCCGTCAAAGAGTACAAAGTTCAGATCTAAAAATGTCATGAGGTATAGAATAAATCTCTAAAAGTTGTTTAATACTAAACTAGTAACCTAGGTTTACAGAAAATGAGTAAACTAAGATAGATAGTGTAGAAATCCACTTTCAGGGCCCACTTGGTGTCTGCTGGGACTGAGACTTGAGCTTTTCACGTGTATGGGCTGTTTCCGGAGTTAAACGCCAGGTTGTAACCTGTTTTGGGCGTTTAACTCCAACTTATAATCTGTTTCTGGCGTTTAACGCCAGAATGAAACATGGAACTGACGTTAAATGCCAGTTTACATCATTTATCTTCGAGCAAAGTATAAACTATTATATATTGATGGAAAGCACTGGATGTCTACTTTCCAATGCAATTGAGAGCGCGCCAATTGGACTCTTGTAGCTCCAAAAAATCCATTTCGAGTGTAGGGATGTCAGAATCCAACAACATCAGCAGTCCTTTTTCAGCCTGAATCAGATTTTTGCTCAGATCCCTCAATTTCAGCCAGAAAATACCTGAAATCACAGAAAAACACACAAACTCATAGTAAAGTCCATAAATATAAATTTTGCATGAAAACTAATAAAAACATACTAAAAAGTAGCTAGAACCTACTAAAAATTACCTAAAAACAATGCTAAAAAGCGTATAAATTATCTGCTCATCAGTCGCCACGGCTCCTAATTGCTCCTCCGACGCTGCATAATGCAACGGCGTCC
This sequence comes from Arachis duranensis, assembly GCF_000817695.3. Taxonomy (NCBI): domain Eukaryota; kingdom Viridiplantae; phylum Streptophyta; class Magnoliopsida; order Fabales; family Fabaceae; genus Arachis; species Arachis duranensis. The sequence goes on from NC_029778.3 coordinate 70,223,498, forward strand.
ACCCCTTATTTCCACCTTGTTATAGTCAACCCATAATATGCTGGATGCTCATTTTAGTATGTATGCAGACGATTACTTTAATTCTTTTGTGGATGATTATTTGATTGAAATGTATTTAATTAGATACAATTAAAATATGCTGGATGTTCAATTCACTGAGTATACGGGTACTGCTTCTATAAAGTCTTAACTAACAGGCTGCCTGTAAAAGCCCATAACATCCGTCCAGCCGAATCCACAGACAGCTCAGAACTCAGAAGTGAGCCGAGCCAGGGAAGGCACGCTGATCCCCAAAAGGGAGACAAGCAGCCCACGTGTAGCACAATGGCGAAAAGTTCAGGATTCTCTGTACATCTTCACAAACTTGATCTGTACCGTAGTGCAGCCCTAAAATAAAATAAAAGGGGAAAAATCTGCTGGAAATTGGCATCGGATCCGAGACTGAGACATACAAGAGAAGAGAACACCGACTTGACCAACACACGATCGATTCGGAGCATCCGCTGATTGAGGTTGTGTTCCCTACGCACCTCCTCGCCGGTGAGTCACTCACTGCCTCCCTTCAAATCTGAACCTTCTTTCTTGCTTCAACCCATTGTCTACTATTCTTTTAATTTTTTGGGGTTTTAATGAATACCCTTTTATTTTAGCTGTTATAATTAGAACCCAGATACTTTATGTGGGGTTTGAAGCTCTAGGATTTTTGTGGGGTTGAGCTTCAATAAATCCTTTTTTATTATTTTTTTGTAACGTTGAAATGTGTTTGTATGCCCAAAAAAGAAAAGATTGGGACCTGCTTGATTTGTTAGAGGACCTTGCTAATGCTATCATCATGTTGATCTTTGCTTACATTTTAGCTGTAGTTGATTAAGATTGAAACCATTTTTTTGAGGAAGTGTTTTCGTTAATTGATTTGGAGGAGAAATGATGAGAAGCTTAGGTTAATATGATTTGAGCTTAAGTTGCTAAGGACTGAACTTGCAATTTCCTTGTAAACTTCGATTGCTTGCTCGTTTATTTAGTTGTTTGTTTTTCTCTTCAATTACTTCGTGTTATGCATTTCGAAATTAAAAAAATATATATATTTCTAGTTGATCATAGTGTAAAACCTGGGTTGGGGAAGGCATTCACAGTAACTCTAGTCGGATTAGTTAGATTTTCGGTCTAAATACAGGTGGAAAAGACCATAAAGTTAAAAAATAAAATTTTCAGCTAACGTTTTCCCATGTTTATATTGCGAAGGGTTTGAACATATTTATGGTTACTATGGCTGCCTGGTCTTAGCTGTTTAGGTATTCAAGATCTCAATTAGTTTGAGTATATGACTATATATGCTTGTTTCTTGTGCTGTCCATACAAGTTTTTATATTTTTTATTAATTTGTTTTGGTCAACATGTGTATTTTGTTCACCTTGTATGCTTTAAGTTAATTGGTAAATCAATGTCTCTTGGTATGGGTGAAATGGTGGTTGCTTACTATGTTATCAACACTCGTTTATTTCTTTTGCCCATATTTCAATGAAGTTAGTTTGTTAATGTTGACTTGAATGTCTGACAATATTGATCCAAATTCCCCTTCTTTGCTATAGATTCTGATGCTTTCTTTGCTCTGAAATCTAAAGAGCTCTCTAAGTTGTAGTCATTGTTAGAGTGTGGAACTTATTTGTAAGTTGTAGTCATCATTAGAGTGTGGAACTTATTTGCAAGTGTATCGCTAATTCAGTTTCTGTTTTCATTTTCACTGGTCTATTTTTCAAAATTGTGAAAAGAAAAAGAAATAAAAACAGTAAAGTCTTGTTTTCTCTTTTTTATTTCCTGTTTTGACTTCTTTTTCTCTTTTCAAAATTCTGAAAACATACAACTGAAAATGAAAATAGAATAATTAAAGTAGGAATTTTCTACTAAGATGACATATTCTTGAAACTGCAGGTTTTTACACACTAAAGGGCCTCATGTCAAACGTAGAGGATAACAAAGAACAACAACAAATGGATGTCAATGCATCTAATGAGTCGAGTAACATGCCGTCATCCCAGAAGCAGGTGGTATCCATATCAATCTCCTTGCATTCTTAAATCAAAAGTTAAATGTGACCTTCAATGAAATAATCTATTAAGTATCTAAGGAATGTAGGAAATAACACACCTTAAAAGCTAGTTGTTAAGGGGGAAGAACCACTCTCCTTAAATGCAACATCAAGCATTCCATACCACCCAATGCGGGACTTTGGACACCCCATAATACCCAAGTCCCTAAACAATACACCGCCCCTAGAGAACCGACATCCACGGCGGCTTAATTCTATCGACACTGACTCAGTGGTGTCTGGCTTTCAGTATTTGGTATTCGCCTTAATCCAGCCTATAGGTAGCCCTTTCCATGTGCCGACAACCAAGGCTTTGATATCATTGTTAAGTATCTAAAAAAAGTGGGAAACAAGAAACCACATCTTAAAAGTTAGCTGCTAAGGGGAGGAACCACTCCTTAATAAATACAACATCAAGCATCCATGCTACTCAGTGTAAGACTTTGGGCACCCCATAATACCTAAGTCCTTAACATAGTCCCTTTACTATGAGATTATTTACCGCCAAAAGAATTTCTTATTTTCTGCCTTACTAGTTTATAAACCTTGTAGGAGGAAGCTATAAAGAAAAAATATGGAGGAATGATGCCCAAAAAGCCACCTCTCATATCTAAGGTATGTGACTCAAGGATTCTATGAGTAGATTTATTTGTCACTTCTATTTTTGAATTCAAGATGGTCAATACTTGTGATTTTCTTAATGTTCACTGACATATACTTATGTTAATTTTCACTCCAAATCTAACTTCTCATGGCAGGACCATGAGCGCGCTTACTTTGATTCCGCCGATTGGGCACTTGGAAAGGTACTTCTTGCAGACCCTACTATGTAATAATTGCATATATTTAATTTTTCTTACGCTTGAATGTGCTCTCACATTAAACAGCAAGGTGGCGAGAAGCCTAAGGGACCACTTGAAGAACTTAGACCTAAACTACAGGTATTGAACCAATATTCTCATACCTGAATTTAGGATGGTAATGTTGCTTTGTAAGGTTTAGTAAGATTCATTATTCTAATGTGTGTGAATAGTGTGCTGCCTGATGGTTGTTGAATTTATACAAAGCTTTTGTGTCTAATGGCTAAACTGGATTGTATCATGTGGATTGATGAAATGAGCTTAGAGAGGTGAATTTGTGTGTGCTCCCATAGAGGTGAGGGAGAAATTGAGTGAGAGAAGCATGTGAGTTTGATGAAGTGATTTTGTTAT
>NC_029778.3:70226947-70243276 GCF_000817695.3 Arachis duranensis
TGGAAGAAGCAATAGCCAGAAACCGATCTCCAGGAATCACTGCAAGAGGCCCAGTCAGAATCAGAGAATCCGATAACGTGCTGATCAGAGGTGGAAGAGAAGAAAAGACCTGTAGTTGGACAACCTTTGAGGTACTTAAGAATCCTCATAGCGGCAGAGAAATGCCCGGATCGTGGATGATCAAGGTACTGACTCAATTTGTCAACAGCAAAGCAAATGTCAGGCCTTGTGTTAGTCAAGTAGAGTAGGCGTCTGATAAGCTTTCGAAAAGGTGTCGAATCCGCAAGAACATCGCCACTGTCCTTGGTGAGCTTGCAAGCATAGTCCATAGTTGTAGAGCTCGGTTTGCACTCAAGCAGCCCATAATCACTCAGGAAATCAGTGACATATTTCTTCTGATAAACGACAATGTCCTTGCCAGAACGAGCCACCTCCATCCCGAGAAAGTATTTCAAATCACCTAAATCCTTAATGCTGAAACGATCATCAAGGAGTTGCTTAACGCTGTTAATTTCTGCAAGAGAATCCCCAGTGAGGATGAGATCATCGACGTACACCAGGATGATGCTGATCCCATGGGCAGTGTGCTTAGTGAACAAAGAAAGGTCAAGTCTAGACTGAGCAAAACCAGCCCCACGTAACACAGAAGTGAGTTTCAAGTTCCATTGACGGCTAGCCTGCCTCAAGCCATAAAGGGACTTCTTCAAGCGACAAACCAACCCTCGCTTAGCAACATCAAGACCTGGAGGGAGTGTCATGTAGACTTCTTTATCAAGCTCTCCATGGAGGAAAGCCGTATTAACATCCAATTGCTTGAGAAACCAATTTCTGACAGCTGCCAAAGAAAGAACAACGCGCAGTGTGGTGACTTTCACAATGGGACTGAAGGTATCAATATAATCAACTCCTGGAATTTGGGTAAAACCTTTGGCAACAAGCCTGGCCTTGTGCCGTTCATTGGTGCCGTCCGGATTAAATTCAACCTGAAAGACCCACTTGCAACTTATTGGAGTTTTTCCTGTCGGCAAAGGAGTTAACTCCCAAGTCTGATTCTGCTCAAGAGGATCCAGCTCAGCTTTAATGGCGCTCCTCCAACATTGCTGAGACACAGCATCCTTAAAAGTCTGTGGTTCGGTATTTTGGGAGATGGCCATAGAGAACCTTTGAAAACTGTGACTTAAATTTTCATATGATACTGTAAATGGATTTTTGCAATGAGTACAAGTGCCACTGATGGAATTCACAAAATGATAATCCTGAAGATAAGAGGGTGGCCTATGGTCTCTAGTTGATCTCCTAAGAATGGGACTAATGAGCTGGGAAACTGACTCGGATTCAGGACCTACAGGTGGAGGAGGCAATGATGGGGACGTGTCATGCGGAAAGGTAGGGGTGTGAGATGGGGGAATGGTGAATCATTTGATTCAAGACCTAATGGAGAGGGAACCTCAGGAGTGTCGTCAGTGCCAAAACTAGTGCATTCATGTAAAGAGAAGTCCGGAGGACGAGAATGAACATTAGAGTCTAATGAAGCTGAACCATGCAAGGGAATGTCATAAGAGAACGGATCTAAGGAAGGGGGATACACCGGTGCAGGGGGCTCGGTGGAAGTTGGTGTGTTGCATGTAAGAAAAGGAAAATGATTTTCATAAAAGATGACATTACGAGAGATGAAAATTTTTCTGGTTCGTAAATCAATTAACAAGTAACCTTTGGTAATTGGTACCCTCTTGATATCCAAGAAAGCAACATTTATGTGCTCTCGAGTCCAATTTAGATTGCTGGGCAGTCAAGGTGCTCACATAAGCAAGACATCCAAATACCTTGAGATGGGAAATATCAGGAAGTTTGTTATACAAAACTTCAAAGGGAGACTGATCTTTAAGAAGGCTACTTGGATATCTGTTTATGAGGTGCACTGCATGCTTAAGAGCATAGTTCCAAAAACAAGCAGAGACGTGTGACTGAAACATGAGGCTTCGGGCCACTTCTAAGATATGTTGATGCTTTCTTTCTACGATTCCAGTTTGTTGTGGTGTTTCCACACAAGAGGTTTGATGAGTAATATTATTTGAAGCATAGAAAGAAAGCAATGTAATTTCTGGTCCATTGTCTGACCGAATGGCCTTAATTGATTTTTCAAACTGAGTTTTCACAAATTGAAAAAATGTTTTAACTAAATTAGAAGCCTCTGATTTTCGTTTCATAAGGTAAATCCAGGTAAATCTACTTGCGTCATCAACAACGGTCAAAAATTATTTGTCCACCAAGGGAAGGTACACTCAATGGTCCCCAAATATCCATATGAACAAGATCAAAACAAAATTTGCTGTACTAGAACTAAGAGGAAATGGCAGCCGTTTTTGCTTACCACAGTGACATGGATCACAAGGATCCTTATGTGCTTTGCAATCTATGAAGGGAAATTTTTCTTTCATTACAAGCATTTTAGTGTAGGGTGGATGCCCGAGCCTATTATATGGTCTCTAGTTGATCTCCTAAGAATGGGACTAATGAGCTGGGAAACTGACTCGGATTCAGGACCTACAGGTGGAGGAGGCAATGATGGGGATGTGTCATGCGGAAAGGTAGGGGTGTGAGATGAGGGGAATGGTGAATCATTTGATTCAAGACCTAATGGAGAGGGAACCTCAGGAGTGTCGTCAGTGCCAAAACTAGTGCATTCATGTAAAGAGAAGTCCGGAGGACGAGAATGAACATTAGAGTCTAATGAAGCTGAACCATGCAAGGGAATGTCATAAGAGAACGGATCTAAGGAAGGGGGATACACCGGTGCAGGGGGCTCGGTGGAAGTTGGTGTGTTGCATGTAAGAAAAGGAAAATGATTTTCATAAAAGATGACATTACGAGAGATGAAAATTTTTCTGGTTCGTAAATCAATTAACAAGTAACCTTTGGTAATTGGTACCCTCTTGATATCCAAGAAAGCAACATTTATGTGCTCTCGAGTCCAATTTAGATTGCTGGGCAGTCAAGGTGCTCACATAAGCAAGACATCCAAATACCTTGAGATGGGAAATATCAGGAAGTTTGTTATACAAAACTTCAAAGGGAGACTGATCTTTAAGAAGGCTACTTGGATATCTGTTTATGAGGTGCACTGCATGCTTAAGAGCATAGTTCCAAAAACAAGCAGAGACGTGTGACTGAAACATGAGGCTTCGGGCCACTTCTAAGATATGTTGATGCTTTCTTTCTACGATTCCAGTTTGTTGTGGTGTTTCCACACAAGAGGTTTGATGAGTAATACTATTTGAAGCATAGAAAGAAAGCAATGTAATTTCTGGTCCATTGTCTGACCGAATGGCCTTAATTGATTTTTCAAACTGAGTTTTCACAAATTGATAAAATGTTTTAACTAAATTAGAAGCCTCTGATTTTCGTTTCATAAGGTAAATCCAGGTAAATCTACTTGTGTCATCAACAACGGTCAAAAATTATTTGTCCACCAAGGGAAGGTACACTCAATGGTCCCCAAATATCCATATGAACAAGATCAAAACAAAATTTGCTGTACTAGAACTAAGAGGAAATGGCAGCCGTTTTTGCTTACCACAGTGACATGGATCACAAGGATCCTTATGTGCTTTGCAATCTATGAAGGGAAATTTTTCTTTCATTACAAGCATTTTAGTGTAGGGTGGATGCCCGAGCCTATTATGCCATGTGCTACTTGAGACTACATTGTTTATTGTTGGAGGTGCACTAATCTGTGGTGCTATATGGAATGCATGATGTGCAGAGTTTTGTAGAATGTAAAGTCCATCAGCAACTCTAGCTCCACCAATCATCTTCTTTGACAAATCCTGTACTTCACAAACAGTATCAGAAATTTTCAATTCACATTTTAAATTTGTAGTGAGTGATGAAACAGAAATAAGTTTGAAGTTGAAGGTAGGTATATATAGTGTATTTGTGAGGTATAGGTCATTAGTGAAAGAGACAGTCCCCATTATGCTGCTGATAGTGTATGATCCATTGGGGAGTCTCATTATTACAGGTGGGATATGGAAATAAGAATCTAAATCTTGAAGTGAATATGACACATGATCTGTTGCACCAGTGTCACCCAAGATTCCCATTTTTCTGTTTCATCACCACTGTTCTCTGCCAACATGTGTGATTTAAAGTGTAAAATTTGAACCACTCTTTTACCCCTCATTGTTGGAGCTTGTGTGTTAATTTGGTTGGTGCTATGAACATGCTGCACCTCTTGGTGTTGAAGGAGAGCAAGTAAAGCAAGCTTTTGATCCTGAGTGAACTCCAGAACCTAATCATCAACCTTGTGCGTTTGGTCTGCACTGTCTTCATCACAAGTCTCTTCAGTGGCTGCATAATTGAGAGTTGCAGCACCATCACTGTACCTTTCCCTGAGGTGTGGTGGCAGACCGTGCTTCTTATAGCACACATCAATTGTGTCCTGCCTTCCTACAATATGTACATTGCACTCATTCTCGCCCTTGTCCTCTTCCACCACTGAACCTGTCTCGACCTCATCCTCTATAGGCATTTTCAGAATTTCTGGCAGGGTTCCCTTCACTAGTTCGTGCACTGCTTTGGCTCTCTGCTTGGGAGGCATTAAAGAGTATCCTTGGTTCACCATCAATACTGACAAGCTGCCTTTTTTGCTGTGTAAGCAGGGAAAAGGTGGAATCAATGTGTGGCAAAGGATCCATTAACATAATTTGCAATCGAACTCCACTGAACTGTTAGCTTAATCCTCTTAAGAACCGTACCACATAGCCTTCTGTGCTGTATTTTCGCATCACTCCAAGTCCACACTTACAAGTCTCACCACAATCACATGAAGGAACTGGTTGAAAACTGTCTAGCTCTTCGCAAAGTCCTTTCAGTTTAGTGAAGTAATTCATCACTGACAACTCTCTTGCCTCACAGCATATAGTTCTTCCTCTAATTCAGCGAACCGAAACCGATCTCCATGATAATATCTCCTTTTCAGGTCTCTCCAGAGGTCATAAGCCAAATTATTCCAGATTACACTACGTGAGATGTCAGGACTTAAAGACAAGTTTATCCAAGCCACTACGTAAGTGTTACATCTCTCCTATTGTTCAAACATTACATCAGATTCACTAGGTTTCTTGATAGTTCTGTCAACAAATTGCAGAACAAATCGCAGTTTACTTTTAGCATTTAGGGCTAAAGTCATAGATCTACACCGGTCATTATAATTCGAACCAGTCATGATAACAGGAGTGATAGAGATACCAGGATTTGCGGAAGGATGGAGGACATAAGGACTGGCAGGATTTGTGCTCGGATTTGAGGTTCTACGAGCCTTTCGGAGCTCAGATTGCAATTCTGCAATTTGATTCATGAATGCAGCAACTGATTCAGCACTATACGTGCTTGGATTCACCTTAACCTTGGAATTTTGGTGTGACGCTTCCATGGCGCCAAATCGCAGATCAAAAAATCCAAAGAAGAATTCAAAATCACACTCACTAGCCTCGATCTCAAACTTTCTCGTCGCACACCACCTCGATCCACGTCCACTGCACCATGATGAAATGAGCTTAGAGAGGTGAATTTCTGTGTGCTTCTATAGGGGTGAGGGAGAAATTGAGTGAGTGAAGCATGTGAATTGATGAAGTGATTTTGTTATAATGGGGAATCACACCTTTACACTATACAGTTAGACTATATATATAGTAAAGGCCTAAGAGCTACTTCTACTGCTAGCAATGTAACTAACTAGTCCTAGTCAGCATAGAGAAAATACAACTGAGTCCTTAATAAAGATATTAACTTAACTAACCATACATCAAGCTATATCAGTAAGAGTGAAGAGTAAAAATACTCTTATTCCCCAACATGGATAACTAAAATATAAGCAAATAATGGTAATGCGGATTGGATGGTGAAAATTTAATTGTGCGATTCAGAGCTTATTTGTTTAACTGCCTCCTCCCTCCTCCCTCCTCCTCCTCTCCCCCCCCACCAAAAAAAAAATCCTTTCTTCTAACTTCTAAAGGACATTCTATCAAATACCCTTCCAAATATGTAGAGAGATTAGGGAGAAAAACGTAGGGTTGTAACTGTTAGTTGTTGCTTGCTTGTGACTTATATGATTAGCATTTCCCTTTTTCTCTAGGAAACTTCTGATGATAAGATTTTATAAACATAAATAAGTTAATCCAACAGAAACTTAATTTTACAGTTGGGAGCAGCTTCTGCGGCATTTCTGCTTTGTTGTTGCTTTGCATTGCAATGGTAGAATCATAGTTTAAGCCAAATTATTCCAGATTACACTACGTGAGATGTCAGGACTTAAAGACAAGTTTATCCAAGCCACTACGTAAGTGTTACATCTCTCCTATTGTTCAAACATTACATCAGATTCACTAGGTTTCTTGATAGTTCTGTCAACAAATTGCAGAACAAATCGCAGTTTACTTTTAGCATTTAGGGCTAAAGTCATAGATCTACACCGGTCATTATAATTCGAACCAGTCATGATAACAGGAGTGATAGAGATACCAGGATTTGCGGAAGGATGGAGGACATAAGGACTGGCAGGATTTGTGCTCGGATTTGAGGTTCTACGAGCCTTTCGGAGCTCAGATTGCAATTCTGCAATTTGATTCATGAATGCAGCAACTGATTCAGCACTATACGTGCTTGGATTCACCTTAACCTTGGAATTTTGGTGTGACGCTTCCATGGCGCCAAATCGCAGATCAAAAAATCCAAAGAAGAATTCAAAATCACACTCACTAGCCTCGATCTCAAACTTTCTCGTCGCACACCACCTCGATCCACGTCCACTGCACCATGATGAAATGAGCTTAGAGAGGTGAATTTCTGTGTGCTTCTATAGGGGTGAGGGAGAAATTGAGTGAGTGAAGCATGTGAATTGATGAAGTGATTTTGTTATAATGGGGAATCACACCTTTACACTATACAGTTAGACTATATAGGCCTAAGAGCTACTTCTACTGCTAGCAATGTAACTAACTAGTCCTAGTCAGCATAGAGAAAATACAATTGAGTCCTTAATAAAGATATTAACTTAACTAACCATACATCAAGCTATATCAGTAAGAGTGAAGAGTAAAAATACTCTTATTCCCCAACATGTCATGGGGGGTTCGGCTATATTTTTACGTTGGTTGCCGAAGACCTAACACAACCCTCCTCCTTTATCCGGGCTTGGGACCGGCTATGTACCGCAAGTGTAACCCTCCTCCTTTATTCCCCAACATGGATAACTAAAATATAAGCAAATAATGGTAATGCGGATTGGATGGTGAAAATTTAATTGTGCGATTCAGAGCTTATTTGTTTAACTGCCTCCTCCCTCCTCCCTCCTCCTCCTCTCCCCCCCCACCAAAAAAAAAATCCTTTCTTCTAACTTCTAAAGGACATTCTATCAAATACCCTTCCAAATATGTAGAGAGATTAGGGAGAAAAACGTAGGGTTGTAACTGTTAGTTGTTGCTTGCTTGTGACTTATATGATTAGCATTTCCCTTTTTCTCTAGGAAACTTCTGATGATAAGATTTTATAAACATAAATAAGTTAATCCAACAGAAACTTAATTTTACAGTTGGGAGCAGCTTCTGCGGCATTTCTGCTTTGTTGTTGCTTTGCATTGCAATGGTAGAATCATAGTTGGTAAATTTCAGATGTCTTCATAGCTTCTGCACACTTCACTATCAGCAAAAAAGAAAATCTAAACAAATTAACCTTGATACTATATTTTTGTTTAGGCATATTGGTTACCACACGTGCTCTTTAGTAATTCAATAAATAAATAAATAAATTGCTGAAAACTTAAAGCCTCAAATCCCCTAATCACCTACTTTTCATATTTGAACAAAGTTAAATCTAATCACACATTTGCCAATTTCAGCCAACACAACAACAAACACGCTACCGGAAATCTCCCTATGCTCCTGAAGGAGAAGGTATGTCTATTATTTCAAAAGCTTAGATTGTTCAATGAAACTGGTTGGTTTTCTTCGATTCCCTTTTTCGAGCATCATCGAAACAAACTGACCAAGCGAATTCCGTTGTTTCTGTAGAAGGGGGAAGCGTTCCACCAGAGGATTCTCCATCTGTAGAAGGGGGAAGCGTTCCACCAGAGGATGGACTTCCACCAGAGGATTCTCCATCTGTAGAAGGGGGAAGCGTTCCACCAGAGGATGGACTTCCACCAGAGGATTCTCCATCTGTAGAAGGGGGAAGCGTTCCTCCAGAGGATTCTCCATCCAACGAGTAAAAGCAGCAAATCAGTCTTTTCATGATGTGCTGACAATCATTGTTCTGATACCTGTGTAGGTATGACCTTTCGTTGTTTTTCAACAATAAAGGAAAGTTGAATTTGTGTATTCATATATTAGCAAAAGACCAATGATTTGAACTTGCAGCTATATGCTGTAAAAGACTTACTGGGATTATGATTCTTGTGTTTGCCTCCTTTTTCACCCTTATCCTCATTGTTTTTTTTTCCCCCTCTGGAAGATAAAAGGCGATAAATTATTAATAGTAAAAAATTAAGAAAAAGAGTGATCCTCTCGTCGTGTCGTTGGCCTTTTTTGTTTTTGGCAAAAATGGTGTACAGATTTTAAATTAAGAACTTATTCTGATATGCACAATTGCGTCATGTAATTTATGTAGTTGATGTTGTAATATATGGTGATCATTGGTATAAATGGTAGAATTAGTATGTATTTGGGAATGCTTAAAAATTAAACTTATTTTAATAATTTTATGGTGAAAATTTACATTTGTCTTCATATAAAGTTAATATTTACGAATCGTTAAATAATTTGACAATGCATGTGAGTTGTCTCCTAATTTTATGGATTATCATGTTAGGTGTACACTAAAATCAGCTACTAGTATAAAATATATGTTAGAATATAAAAATACATATTGAAAATAAGTTAAACTATATGTATTTGTACATATAATGGTGGTTAATTTTAGTGTACAAGTAATATTTTTATTTTATTTATATAATTGCTTTTTAAACTAATCGATCATATGAGAACTAATATACTTGGATATCTTAGCTAACAATAATGATTTTAAGATCATGTATTGGTTTTTGAATGTGTGAAAAAATTATTTTTAAGTGGTATAATTTACAAAAATGGATTTGAAATAATAGTTTATATTATTTAATATTTGATACTTGAGGTTAAATTGATAAAATTATTACAATTTAAAAATAAGACTTCTGTTTATAAGTTTCAAAATGTGGTTTCACTTATAAGTTTTTTTCTGCTTAAAATTATTCATTTTGATTATAGTCTGATTTCAAAATTTTTCCAAATATGATTATTTTCTAGCAAAATAGAATATTGAAATGTCTTCATACTATTGGTCATTCTAATTGTTACGTCACCAAATTAAAATTGGTGATTTTATGTCTTACGATTAAAGGTATTCATACGTCGGTTTAGTTTGAATCGGGGGTAAAATGAGAGCTAAATCGATTAAATTTAAATTGAGTGGATCCCAACTAATTAAATCGGTTAATTGAATACCCAATTAAAAAGAAAATTTATAAAAAAATTTAATAATAATAATAATAAAACGTTACATCATCAATTTAAAATTAAATAATTATCATAATTTTAAAGACTTTTGGATTAAAAAATAAAGATGTATATATTTTATTTATTTTTTAATTAATATTAAACTAATCAGATAATTGACATAGTTTGGGTTCCACAATTTTAGAACTAATACTCAAACTCATCTTAATTGGCTTGTATTGGATCTGACTTGATTGTATTGGATTATCCATTCAATTCAAAATTAATATAATCTAATTGGATTGATTTTAGATGGATAATCAGGTTATCCATATCCATAAAAATTCTTTGAAATGTATTTCAAATGTTTGTAATATGAAAAGTTTAAGTATTATTTAAAAATTATTAGTTTATATTTTTAGAATGTTTAATTTAATTTGATATATTTTAATTTTATTTATTTAGTTACTAAATTATGTTTTATGTTTGTGGGTTTAGGATTTTTCTTTGTTTTAATCTAGTAATAAGTTATAAATACTTCATAAACTACTATAGTCATCATATATTGAGTGATTAAAGGTGTGAAAATTCCTTTTTTTTGGTTTTGTGATAAAATCATAGTCTAAATAAATTAGATTGAGGAGTCCTTTTTTTATTACATCAACAAATTAAATTAAAAATTGAGTGATTCTCTTTGTATTTAATTTCAATCTATCTTTTTGTTAACTATTAATTGAACAGAGAGTTGCGCCACAACGACGCTGGAATCGTGCGTTTCTGAGCGACGCGTATGCGTGTCTCACGCAAACGCGTCAATTTCACTATCCCCCATTCACGCGATCGCGTCAATGACGTTTACGGGTCATTTCATTTTCGCATCATCCACGCTGCCACGTGAATTACGCGTTCGCGTGGATTTGAAATTACTTACACCAACCACGCGAAACCCTAGCCCCCCCGTCACCACTTTCCCTCCTTCCCCCCTTTGCACTCTCTCTTCTCCCCTCCCCAACCATCCAACCACCATCACCCCCAGCCATCCAGACTGCCGCTGCGCCGAGCCACCCGTACTGCCGTACCAACACCCCCTCCCTCTTCTTTCTTCTTTTCTCCTCCCTCACCTCTTCTTCCCTTTCACTCCCTCCACTGCCGCGCCACCACCACCGCGCCGCCTCCCATCACCGCTGACCACCACCACAACCCCACCACCCTCGCCCCCTTCTTTCCTTACCCCTCCCTTAACCCTAACCCAACACCACAAACCCACCCCCTGCCACCACCTCAGACCGTCGCCGCGTCAGCAACACCATCACCACATTCCCTCCATCTCTCTGTATCTGATTACTGTTCATACACACACCAGGTTCCGCCGAACACCGATTCCTCTATCATTAGTTAGCTAGTTGCATATTTTTTAGATTCTGTTCAAATTAGGATAGTTAGAGATGCATGATTGTAGTGGATTTTAGGTGGTTAGGTAACTAGGATGTGGTTAGTGGATTTAGGACTGATAATTGTGTCGTTCTTGTTACTTGCTTTATCTATTCCGCAATTTCGATCTTGCTGTGATGTTGATGCTGTTCATATGTTATTCTTCCATGTTTGATGCTGCTGTTACACTGTTCTTTAATATTCCTGCTATTTGTGACTCTCTGCAGCACTATTTAATTTCATATGAACAGATTTTTTCTACTGTTTATTACCCGGAAACATCCAATTTTAGCCGAAATGCTGCCCGATTTTCTGTAAATAGTTTCATTCTACCCCATTCATGTATTGAGTTTGGAACTTTGTATTTTGCATTACTTGGCTACAACCAAACCAATTCATGAATGCACGGGCTAGCATTCTTATTCCTTTTGGTTCCCTGCGTAATAAATTGCTTATTGATCATTTCATTCTCATTTTCCACTTCCTTTATCTATCTGAATTATCATCAATAAACTGAAATCTTTGCTTGAATATGAGTTGATTGTTTTTTAAATTTGTGAATTTCTTGGTAACTAGGAAACTCATTCTCATGCCACTCACTTTAACTTCCCTTTTTCTTTAACTCCAAACCATTTTCACTTTCTAACTTCTCTTTTTGCGTTTTACCTAACTACTTTAACTTTCTAACTCAAGGCATGATTACTGTTTTTCCTAATTAACTTGAATTCCACTTATCATATATTTTGGATTGTGATTTTTTTATTTTTTGACTTTTAACTCGAATACAATCCAAAATGCACATATATTTGACTCAATTCATGCTTCTACTGCTCTTTTGCCTTTTTTCTTGTATTGATAATTCCTACTTGCCTACTTGTTTTCCTGCTTTCGTTCTTTAATTATATCCTGCTACTTCTGCTTTTTAGGATGTCTGATCCCAAAAGTAAGGGAAAGGCTAAGGCCACTACAGGCAAAAGGAAGAGAGACGAATCCTCTATGACCATCCTCGATATTTTGCATGATAATTCCTTGAGGGAGAAGAATTTTACTCCGCAGGAAAAAGCTGATCAATTAGTACATGCAATAGATCAAGTCAAATTCGCAAACAGATACTGTGAGCTAAAGTATCCAGTGTTTGCCACTTTCAGGAACCTCTACCTGGAAAGAACTCTTAAAATTCCAGAAGAACTAGCCTAGTACACCTCCGACCAGATAAAACAGAGAGGCTGGTTCTTCTTGGAAAGAAACTTGACTAAAGTCAATGCCTCCCGGGTCAGAGAATTTTACTGTAACTATTTCAAGACTTTCCTGGATGTAGTGCACCTCAGGGGAAGCAGATCTTGATCACTAAGGAAGCTATTAAGGACATCCTCCGGCTTCAGCCTAAGTCAGATCAGCCCGACGGTTACCAACAGGCTGAAGAGGATATGAGGTATATGCGATTTGACTGGGACGCAGTCAAACAGAGAATAGCCCTTGATCCTACTGCCCCATGGGTCATGGAAAAGAGTACAGTGGTACTTAAGGGAATCAAGCTGATGTATTTAAATGATGAGTCTCGGATTTGGCAGCAGATTCTGAGTAATTACATTATGTCGAGCACTCATGAGATAGAGGTGTCCGCTACTATGATCACACTCATCTGGTGTGTGATAGAGGGTAAGAACCTATATCTTTCCCATTTCATCAGGTATTATATGGCCAGGATCCATGTCAGAGGCACTCTCCCTTTCTCTTATCTGATCACCCAGCTAGGCCGCCGAGCTGACGTGCCCTGGGAGCTTGCTGATGAGAAGCCAACTGCTGCAGACTGCAAGAAGATTATCCCTCACAGCAGGAAGTTCCAAGCCTTGGGTTACAGGCCACCTTTCCTTACTACTTCTGCTGAGGCAGCCACATCTTCAGCTGCCCCTTCAACGTCCATTGTCCCAGCTCCATGCCATGCACCTCCACCTGCTCCTGGGCCCGTTTATCATCTGGTGCACTGACTCTTTGACCGCCTGAATCAGATGGAACGCTGCCACCGGCAACGTTATGAGAGGTCTGAGCGTCGCCACAAGCGACGCTATGAGCACCTCAAGTTGATGATCCAATCCAGCAGCGACATTCCCTCTGAGCCTGACACACCTTCTGAGACATCTGAGGCGGAGGCGAGTGATCATGAGGAGGAGGCACATGCCCAGGCTGAGCAGGGAGGACCTGAGCAGGCTGCACCACACCATGAAGAGCACCACCAGATACAGGCCGCAAATCCGGAGATTCTTCTACAGACAGAGCCTCCGCTTCAGCAGGCAGCTCCTCCTATACTCACAGAGACTGCAGACCCTCAGCCTACCACAGTGACATCGGCAGCCCATCATTCCAGTGATGACACTTCTTCACACCCAGCTTGATAGAGCATCGAGGACGATGCTATATTTTAAGTGTGGGGATGTCGCAATCTCTGGCGAATCTTTTTGGTGAACCACTATAGACTCTTCTATCTTATTTTGTTCATTTTCTGTATTTTATTTTATCTTTTAGTACTTGCACATTTTTCTTTTGCTTTTGCTGTATTTTTATTTTATTTTTGCATTTTGTACTTTGGGCCGTATATATCTTAAATATTTAGCTTAATTTGCACTTTTAGCATATCAGTTATAGAATATGTGGATTAATTAGTATAGTTTACCCTTTTAGTATATGATAAGTTAATTTAATTGAAAATTAAAAAAAAGTAAACTAGAAACTTTAGTGTAACAGAATAAAAATAATCCACACACCTTGTATATATATAGCAACAAATCTGAGTTAGTTAATAACATTTCATCAAGGAGGAACACTAAGATTTTAAGGGCCACCTTAAGATTTACATTGAGTTGAATGAAAACTCTTGATTTCTACTTGCATGACATATATAACTGATATATGATTTCTGAGCCAAAGAACACACAACCTGTGAGTTTTGAGCTTAATTGTATGGTTACACTCAACTATAAATTTTATTCCTGTGTGTTTTGTACTTCTTTTCTATGCTTGCAATCTTTACTTTGTTTTAATATATATGTCCAATATATAATATAGATACATACCAAGAGATGATTGAGGCCATTATTTGTATTTTTTTGCTCACTTATCCCAAATAAACCTACTTTTTATGCCATCCTTGTTAGCCCCTTGAGCCTTTTAACCCCCTTCTATTTCATAACCACATTACTAGCCTTAAGCAGAAAAACAAATAAAAATTCCAAGTTGAATCCTTGGTTAGCTTAAGATAGATATTGTGTATAATTTAAGTGTGAGGAATTTTATGGGAACATGGGATGATAGAAAAAAGTAGGAAATTAAATTGAATAAGTTAATTGAAAATTTGGGAAGCATGCTCATATGAAATCAAAATAATTAAAATGCCATGTGCATTGAAAAAAATTTATTTTATTAAGCAATTAAATAAGAGAATACAAAAATTACCCCAATGCAAAATAAATGCACATGGGACAAAATTCAAAAATAAATTTGATGCATGAGCATGCAATACAAAAATGGGAAAGTTTGGGTAGCTAGGTATATATATATATATATATACCCTTACCCTTACCTTAGCCCCACTACAACCTTGAGAAAGACCTCCTGATTTTTGTATGTCTGCATTCAATGTTTGTTTATTGGTTAGATGAAGAACAAAGTTTTAGAAAGCATGAATAGAAAAGAATAGAGTGATTAACCCCAAACACTGAGTGATTAGAGAGTAAACACAAATCCAGTGAGGGTTCAATATCTCATTCCCATATATCCATGTTTAAATTGTTAATTGTCTTGCAAGTTTGTGAAATATTTTAACCCAACTCAATTGTGAACATGTTCTGGCCTTAATTGTACATATATGATTCCTTGAAGATATGAAGCAAATTAAACACATGTAAGCTCTATATATAGGTGAATAATAACTAGAATTGCATGATTCATGTAGGTAGCTTGCATTTAGAATAGATTGCATTGCATAAAATTCCACCATTTTACCTTTACTCTTTTCTCTTGGATTTAGCATGAGGACATGCTATTGTTTAAGTGTGGGGAGGATGATAAACTCCTATTTTATGAGTCATCTTGTGCTTGAATTGAGTGTTTTTATCAAATCTTCACCCACTAATTCATGTAAATTGCATGGTTTTACTATTCCTTCCTCATTTTATGATATATGTGAAAACATATTTCCTATGCTTTAAAAATATTAAATTTAATTATCCTTTATTACCATTCGATGCCGTGATTTGTGTGTTAAGTATTTTCAGGTTTCATAAGGCATGAATGACTTGGAGGACAAAAAGGAGACATACAAAACTAGAAGAAAAGCACAAAAATGGAGTTTTGAAGAAAAAGCAGTGACGCGAACGCGTGGACGACGCGGACGCATGCTTAGCGCAAAAAGATTGATGCGGACGCGTGACTGACGCGGACATGCGGAAGAGCAAAACTCCAGATGACGCGAACGTGTGACCCACGCATTCGCGTGACAGACGCCACGTGCAAAAATTGCAGAAAATGCTCCTAGCGATTTCTGAATCATCTTTTGGCCCAGATCCAAGTCCAGAAGCACAGATTATATTTTTATTAGTTTTTAGTTAAAATTCACTTTTCTGGACTTTACTATGAGTTTGTGTGTTTTTCTGTGATTTCAGGTATTTTCTGGCTGAAATTGAGGGACCTGAGCAAAAATCTGATTCAGAGACTAAAAAGGACTGCGGATGCTGTTGGATTCTGACCTCCCTGCACTCGAAGTGGATTTTCTGGAGCTACAGAAGCCCAATTGGGGAGCTCTTAACGGCGTTGGAAAGTAGAAATCCTGGGCTTTCCAGCAATATATGACAGTCTATACTTTGCCCAAGATTTGATGGCCCAAACCGGCGTTCAAAGTCACCCTCAAGAATTCCAGCGTTAAACGCCGGACTTGGCACCAAAATGGGAGTTAAACGCCTAAACTGGCATAAAAGCTAGCGTTTAACTCCAAGAAGAGTCTCTACACGAAAATGCTTCAATGCTCAGCCCAAGCACACACCAAGTGGACCCGGAAGTGGATTTTTATGTCATTTACTCATCTCTGTACACCCTAGGTTACTAGTTCTCTATATATAGGACCTTTTTCTATTGTTTTTGAATTTTCTGATCTTTGGAATCTTTTGATCACCTTAGATCTCTAGATCATCTTTGGACATCTAGTTCTTAGACCAGATCTTGGTTCTTCTGGTTCCCTCTCTGGGGCCGAGGCCAATGATCACTCTTGTTCTTATGTATTTTCAACGGTGGAGTTTCTACACACCATAGATTAAGGTGTGGAGCTCTCCTGTACCTCGAGTATTAATGCAATTACTATTGTTCTTCTATTCAATTC
>NC_029778.3:70243958-70247456 GCF_000817695.3 Arachis duranensis
TACCGGGGATTATTTGATTTGTGAAAAGTATTGATCACAATTTCGTGCACCAAGTTTTTGGCGCCGTTGCCGGGGACTGTTGAGTTTGGACAACTGACGGTTCATCTTGTTGCTTAGATTAGGTATTTTTTTCTTTCGAAATTCTTAAAGATGAATTCTAGAGTTTCATGATGATTTGTTGAAATCTGGCTGGCTGTAAAACCATGTCTAATTTCATTGGACCGAGGTTTCAACTTATCATCACAAGATCTTGTTGATTTCTATCAATCTTGCTTTTGGAGCAGTGATCTACTAAGGCTTGGCTGGCCATTGGCCATGTCTAGTATTTTGGACCGAAGCTTTCCTTGAAAGCTTGGCTGGCTGTGAAGCCATGTCTAATTCCTGGACCGGAGTCTTAGACTAGCATTGCACTGATTCCTGGAATTCTCATTAAGAACTTTGATATCTTTTTCCACTTAATTTTCAAAAAAAGCACAAAAAAATTTTACAAAGTCATAAAATCCAAAAATATTTCTTGTTTGAGTCTAGTGTTTCATTTTAAGTTTGGTGTCAATTGCATGCATTCATTCATGTGTCTTAAGGATCTTCAAATAATTCTTGATGATTTCTTGCTCTGATCTTTGAATTCTCTTGACTTGAGTGTTTTATGTGTCTCATATGCATTCTCATTAGTGTCAGTAGTATACAAACTGCTAAGTTTGGTGTCTTGCATGCATTGTTATTTGATTCTTGTTGCATTTTGATTATTCCTTATTATTAAAAATCCAAAAATATTTTTAATTTGTATCTTCTCAAGTCAATAATACAGAGAATTGAAGATTCAGAACATACAGCAGAGGAATTGCACAGAAAAGCTGGGCGTTCAAAACGCCTAGTGAAGAAGGACAGACTGGCATTTAAACGCCAGCCAGGGTACCTGGTTGGGCGTTTAACGCCCAAAAGGGTAGTATTTTGGGCGATAAACGCCAGAATGTGCACCATTCTGGGCGTTTAACGCCAGGATGGCACAAGAGGGAAGATTTTGTTTTCAATGCAAATTTTTTTTCAAGTTTTCAAAGTTTTTCAAAATCAAATCCTTTTCAAATCATATATTTTCAATCATATGTTTTCAAAATCAATTTCTTTCTATTTTTAAAAATACTTGCTATCAATTAATGATTTGATTCAACATTTCAAGTATGCTGCCTTTTCTGTTGAGAAAGGTTTAATGTTTGAATCATATCTTTTCTTGTTAGCCAAGTTTTCAATTTTCAAAATCAAATCTTTTTAAAATGTTTTTCAAATCATATCTTCTCAATCACATCTTTTTAAAACCAATCATATCTTCTTAACCACATCTTTTTCAAAATAATTTTCAATCAAATCTTTTTTATTTCTAATTTTAAAATCTTTTTCAAAAATCACTTGATTTCTTTTCCACTCTTGGTTTTCGAAAATCAATTTAGTGTTTTTCAAAATGTTTTCAAAATTTCTTACTTAATTTTTGAAAATCACTTCCCTTCTTCTTACATCCTTCTATTTATGGACTAACACTATTCCTTAATGCAAAATTCGAACTCCATCTCCTTTGATAAGTTCAAATTTTCTACTTCTGTCTTCTACTCTTCTTTTCCTCTGACACTTCAAGGAATCTCTATACTGTGACATAGAGGATTCCACATTTCTTTGTTCTCTTCTCTTTCTTATGAGCAGGAGCAAGGACAAAAGCATTCTTGTTGAGGCTGATCCTGAACCTGAAAGGACCTTGAAACGAAAACTAAGAGAAGCTAAGGCACAAATCTCTGTAGAGGGCCTAACAGAAATCTTCAAAGAAGAAGAACATATGGCAGCCGAAAACAACAACAATGCCAACAATGCAAGGAAGGTGCTGGGTGACTTTACTGCACCTACTCCCGACTTCTATGGGAGAAGCATCTCTATCCCTGCCATTGGAGCAAACAACTTTGAGCTTAAGCCTCAATTAGTTTCTCTAATGCAACAGAATTGCAAGTTCCATGGACTTCCATTGGAAGATCCTCATCAGTTTTTAGCTGAATTCTTGCAAATCTGTGACACTGTCAAGACTAATGGGGTTGACCCTGAGGTCTACAGACTAATGCTATTCCCTTTTGCTGTAAGAGACAGAGCTAGAGCATGGTTGGACTCTCAACCTAAAGAAAGCCTGGACTCTTGGGAAAAGCTAGTCAATGCCTTCTTGGCAAAGTTCTTTCCACCTCAAAAATTGAGTAAGCTTAGAGTGGAAGTCCAAACCTTCAGACAGAAGGAAGGAGAATCCCTCTATGAAGCTTGGGAAAGATACAAACAATTAATCAGAAAATGTCCCTCTGACATGCTTTCTGAATGGAGCATCATAGGTATTTTCTATGATGGTCTCTCTGAACTGTCCAAGATGTCTTTGGATAGCTCTTCTGGAGGATCTCTTCATCTGAGGAAGAAGCTTATGATCCTGAGAACCCTTCAATAGAGGAGGTGAATTACATGGGAGAACCCTATGGAAACACCTATAATCCTTCATGGAGGAATCATCCAAATTTTTCATGGAAGGATCAACAGAGACCTCAACAAGGTTTCAACAATAATAATGGTGGAAGAAACAGGTTTAGCAATAGCAAGCCTTTTCCATAATCTTCTCAGCAACAGACAGAGAGTTCTAAGCAGAATATCCCTGACTTAGCAACCATGGTCTCTGATCTAATCAAAACCACTCAAAGTTTCATGACTGAAACAGGGTCTTCCATTAGAAATTTGGAAGGACAAGTGGGTCAGCTGAGCAAGAAAATTACTGAGTACTCTTCCAAGCAATACAGAAGAAAATCCAAAAGGAGAGTGCAAGGCCATCAACATGGCCAAATTTTGGGAGGAAGAAGAGGCAGTGAAGGCCACTGAGGAAGACCTCAACGGACGTCCACTGGCCTCCATTGAGTTCCCCAATAAGGAACCATGGGAATCTGAGGCTCAAAATGAGACCATAGAGATTCCATTAGACTTACTTTTGCCATTCATGAGCTCTGATGAGTATTCTTCCTCTGAAGAGGATGAGTATGTCACTGAAGAGCAAGTTGCTAAATATCTTAGAGTAATCATGAAGCGAAATGACAAGTTATTTGGAAATGAGACTTGGGAGGATGAAGCTCCTTTGCTCACCAAAGAACTGAATAACTTGTCTAGGCAGAAACTGCCTCAAAAGAGACAGGATCCTGGGAAGTTTTCAATACCTTGTACCATAGGCACCATGACCTTCAAGAAGGCCTTGTGTGACTTAGGATCAAGTGTAAACCTCATGCCCCTCTCTGTAATGGAGAAGTTAGGGATCTTTGAGGTGCAAGCTGCAAAAATCTCACTAGAGATGGCAGACAACTCGAGAAAACAAGCCTATGGACTTGTAGAGGATGTTCTGGTTAAAGTTGAAGACCATTACATCCCTACTAATTTCATAGTCCTAGAGACTGGGAAGTGCATGGATGAATCCATCATCCTTGGCAGACCCTTCCTAGCCAC
>NC_029778.3:70247688-70247987 GCF_000817695.3 Arachis duranensis
TGTCAAGCTAATGACATTAAAGAAGCGCTTGTTGGGAGGCAACCCAATGTTATATTTTATCTATTTTCTTTTGTTATTTTAGAATTTTTGTAGGTTGATGATCATAAGAAGTCACAAAATCAATGAAAAAAGCAAACACAGAATGAAAAACAGAAAGAAAAACAGCACACCCTGGAGGAAGAACCCACTGGCGTTTAAACGCCAGTGGGGCTAGCTGATTGGGCGTTTAACACCCAGTCTGGCACCATTCTGGGCGTTTAACGCCAGAAAGGGGCACCAGACTGGCGTTAAACGCCAGA
>NC_029778.3:70249530-70250270 GCF_000817695.3 Arachis duranensis
TCCATAGGATCTTCAAGAGGAAGAAAGAGCCGCCATCACTAAGGTGGACCCGTTCCTTAATTTTCTTGTTCTTTATTTTTCTGTTTTTTATCGAAAATTAATGCTTATGTTTGTCCATGTTTGTGTCTTGTGATCATTAGTGTCTTAGTGTCTATGCCTTAAAGTTATGAATGTCCTATGAATCCATCATCTTTCTTGAATGAAAAATGTGCTTAAATTGAAAAAGAAAAGAATTGCATGAATTTTGAATTTTATAACAGTTTAATTATCTTGATGTGGTGGCAATACTTTTGTTTTCTGAATGTATGCTTAAACAGTGCATATGTCTTTTGAATTTGTGGGTCATGAATATTGGCTCTTGAAAGAATGATGAAAAAGGAGACATGTTACTGAGGATCTGAAAAATCATAAAAATGATTCTTGAAGCAAGAAAAAGCAATGAAAAAAAAAGAGAAAAGAAAAACGAAAAAAAAAGAAGAAAGAAAAAGAAAGAAATAAAGTTGTGATCCAAGACAAAAAGAGTGTGCTTAAGAACCCTGGACACCTCTAATTGGGGACTCTAGCAAAGCTGAGTCACAATCTGAAAAGGTTCACCCAATTATGTGTCTGTGGCATGTATGTATCCGGTGGTAAGACTGGAAGACAGAGTGCTTTGGGCCACAGCCAAGACTCAATAAGTAGCTATATTCAAGAATCATCATACTTAACTAGGAGAATCAATAACACTATCTGGATTCTAA
>NC_029778.3:70251548-70256020 GCF_000817695.3 Arachis duranensis
GAAACCCTTGCTTAAGCTTGCCATGGAAAGGAGTAGGAAGGATTGGATGAAGACAGTAGGAAAGCAGAGAGACGGAAGGGAAGGCATCTTCATACGCTTATCTGAAGTTCCTACCAATGAATTACATAAGTATCTCTATCTTTATCTTTATGTTTTATGCGTTTATCACCATACCCATTTGAGTTTGCCTGACTAAGATTTACAAGGTGACCATAGCTTGCTTCATACCAACAATCTCTGTGGGATCGACCCTTACTCGCGTAAGGTTTATTACTTGGACGACCCAGTACACTTGCTGGTTAGTTGTGCGAAGTTGTGTTTATGCCATGGTATTGAACACCAAGTTTTTGGATTCATTACCGGGGATTATTTGATTTGTGAAAAGTATTGATCACAATTTCGTGCACCAGCTATAAATTGGGGAAGCCATCCATTCATCAAGGAGAATGGATACAACTTCTCATTCACATAATTTTAGGTTTAGATGTAGTTTTTAGAGAGAGAGGTTCTCTCCTCTCTCTTAGGATTTAAAATTTCTCTTAATTTTAGAATTATCTCATCTTCTTCATATCAGGTTCAATGTTCCCTCACTTTAATTCCTTTTTTTGCTTTTATTTATTCTAATGCTTTTATTTGTATTTGATTTATGTTGCCAAATTGGCTTATGAACTTTTCATGTTAGGATCACTACAAGAAAAATACCCATTCAACCACACTTTTTTTAAGCTACATTTGAAAAGCGTAGCCTATTCTTTGAATAGGCTACGCTTTTTTCCGTGTTGCCTTTTTATATGAGAAAAGGATACACAATTGTGGCATCATTTAAAAAGTGTAGCCTTAGGTATTTTAGAAATCACTTATAAAGCGTAGCCGTAGGTTGATATCTATAGATTCACTTTTCGTATCAAAGGAGACGCTTTTAAAGAGTAGCCTATTTATTAAGTTTTGGGTGCATTTTAAAAGTGATGCCTAATGTGTCTAGAGTAAAAAATTAGACACTTGGTAAATTTTTTCCCTCTTCTCTTAACTTTTTCCCGGTGTAAAGCACACACTGTAAGCTAACACTTGGTGAAAATTTTCATTCCCTTCAAAGCTCAGAATTGAAGTCACCTTCTCAGTAGAGAAGAAAACCCTCCTGCACTCCTGCACCGCGAGAAGGAAACCCTGCCTCCTGCGCCGCGCGAAGAGCGTGAAGCCTCACCGTCGCGAAGATCATCGCACCCCAGTCCCCACTCACCACTCAGCGCCACACCGATGTGAAGATCGTGAAGCTCACACCATTGTGAACCCTCCTGCACTGATCGTCGCGTGCCGCCCATACCACCGTCGTGAACCCTCCTGCACTGATCTCCGCACCGCTCACGACTTCGCCACTCACCGTCACCTGCGCCCTCCTGCATTGATCGTCAGCTGCGCCCTCACCATCGTCATCTCTGCGCTCATCTCGTCCTCTCTGCGCTCACATCGTCGAGAAGGTATTTTATAGATTTCCGTTTGGTTCTAAAATTTGGGTGGTTTAGAGTTCCAATTTTAGGGTTTTTAATTTGGGGGTTTGGTATAATAATCTGGTTTATATGCAATTGTGAAATGTGAATTGATGAACAAGCCATGTATTGTTGATGAATATGCATACTATTTATTTATTTCCATCCGCGTCTACTTGTTCTTCTTACCTCTGCGCATTCTGGTTCCTTTCTCCTTTGAATCTGCTGCTGCTTGTGCAATCTGATAATGAGCATTTTTTTGAATGGTTGAGTATATGGATAAATTTATTGCTTTAATCACTAGGTGCTGTGTTAAGGAAGAAACAAATTTTTTTCTGCAACCCAGCATGTTTAAGGAGAGTCGCAAGCTTCTGCTACTGTCTCTGGACGAGAAATCCACAGGCTACTGTTAGGGAGGTCTAGAAGATGATGGAGGCATAGGATGCCAAATGCTGACAGGTAAATTCGGAGATGAACTACATAGATATAGGGAGTAAGCTTCGCTTCTGCATTAGTGTGCCAGATACCTTGGCATGGCTTGTTTTGTTGCTATGCCCAACGATTTTTATTATTTAATTAGCAGAGTATAGAAGTTGAGACCCTGTTCTGGTTATATTACTATCTTATCTGTCGACTGATATTTGCATCACTTTACTAGCTTCTTTTAGCTTTCGAATTAATTGTTTTAAAAGGCAATGCAATTTCATGGCGCTCACTGCCTCCTTGATTTCTAGGTTTAGCATATCAATGTCATTATTATTTTAGATCACATAGGTTTGGACTGGTTGGTTGTCATTAGATCACAGAAAGTGGTCAACTGAATAGGGTATTTACTGAAATTATTTTTGTGATAGAAAAGAATTTCAAATTTGTTTGGGGCAATATGCAAAAGAGAAGGTTGTTACTTGTTAGTGGATTAGCAACTTATTTGGCAGGTGAAAATATCCTGGTAGCTTTCTCATGTAATTTCACCTGAAATTCAAATGAGTTCTATTGCACTTTGCTACTTGCAGGGTGGGACTGTTTCGGCTATGACATTATATATGGGAATACTTCTTGGGGTAAGCCTTTCAACATCCTTTTTGACTTTTTACAATGACTTGATGTTTTTAAAACTTTTGGAACTAAGTCTGTTTTTTTATTAGATCACTTGTGTTAACAGGAAAACTCAATTAGTATTGTATATCACAGCCTGCTTTTCAACATATTTCTTGTCAAGTTGTTTCTTCGAAAGCTTTTTAAGAAAGGTGGGGGCCTGAAAGTACTTAAGGTGTTTTGGATGCTAATTTTTAGTTTTGTTTGTAACCCGGTTTCCGTAAGCACCTACTCCCCTCTAAATTCTTCAACTTGAATACCCTTTTTTTCCTATTTATTGCTTATTTTAAATTTTATTTGTGATTTCATACGTATATGTATATGCAGGATGCTGAAGTGAGGCAGAAGAAGCTTTAGTGTTATACTGATATTGACAGGTTGGTGTTCACTTTGTATAATCAAATTTATAAAAATATTACCAGAATAGAAAATATTTAGTTGTCAAGTAAAAGTGGAAGGTGATGTTTTGGTATCTGTTGTATATTAATTCATATGATATTGTAATGAAGCACAGTTGCTTCGAATTTTAGTGCTATTATGAGATTGACATGTGCAATTTGGTTTCTTTGTTTTAGGTTAAGGGTTTCCATACTATAGAATAGGTAAATACTATAACTCATGTGCCAAATACTTTGGACTTATAGTGGCTGTCTTGCTATGCGAAACTTAGTTTTATATTAATGTGTGTGTGTATAAATTCTATAACTCGTGCCAGATACTTTGGACTTATAGTGGCTGTCTTACTATGCGAAGCTTATAGTTTTATATTAATGTGTGTGTGTACTTGTGTTGACTTTATTTGAAACAGTGAAGACTGGTCCTAACAGTTTATGGATTACTATTTATTTTTTAATTTATGCAGGATCTGCAATTGGATTCAAGTTGGATAGTCTTTTAAAGCTTACTGACACTTGTGCTTCTAACAATAAGATGACACTGATGCACTATCTTTGCAAGGTATAATAACAATTGCACTATTTTTGACCTCTGCTTAAGGTCAGGTAAATAATTATTGTTCTGATTAGGGATTTTGATGATTGGAACTTTTGATTAGGGGTTTTGATTATTGTTACTTGATGTATATATCTCCTCACTGTTATAAATTCCTTCATTGATAATATTTTAAGTTTTTGCTTTCTTATCATCTTGTACTTTGTTCAAGAGTTGTTGCAGTTGGGAGCTCCTGAGATTGTTCCAGATTATCCAATTCTTTCTGTTGACGACCTAGCAGATCAAATAGCCGAGGTTCTCAACTTTTTTGGGTGAGTAAGTTCAAGCTTAATCTGTAATTGATTTCCATTTAATGACACAAAGAAGATTAGTTTACACCAATTTCCATTAGACTTTGAATATTGGCAGTTGTTCGTTTTGAGAAGGCAATCTGACCCCGACATTCTTTTTGTCTGCAGTCTTAGTGCAGTAATGTGCATAGGAGTAGCTGCCGGGACTTACATTCTTACCTTATTTGCTGTAAGTTATTATGTTGGTGCTATGCAGCCTCTCCCCTTTTTAAATTACATTAGAGTTTCAATAATGGATCGTTCAATTTTTCTAATGTTTTTATGTGTTTACTGTTTACAATAGATGAAGTATAGACAACGTGTACTTGGTTTGATACTTGTTTCACCTCTATGCAAAGAACCATCTTGGACTGAGTGGTTGTGCAACAAGGTTCTTTTTCTATCCCTAAAACACTATCTTGTCTTGTAAAAGTAAATGTTACTTCTTTCTTATGATTTTGGTAACATATGCAGGTCATGTCAAATTTACTCTATTTTTGTGGCATGTGCGGGGTGGCAAAGGAAATGTTGCTGAAGCGGTACTATAGCAAGGTATACTTTGTGCATCCAAATTCCCTCTTTCTACTTCCATTTAGTGAGGCTGAGTTATTTG
>NC_029778.3:70256079-70257628 GCF_000817695.3 Arachis duranensis
TCCTGCACTGATCTCCGCACCACTCACGACTTCGCCACTCACCGTCACCTGCGCCCTCCTGCATTGATCGTCAGCTGCGCCCTCACCATCGTCATCTCTGCGCTCATCTCGTCCTCTCTGCGCTCACATCGTCGAGAAGGTATTTTATAGATTTCCGTTTGGTTCTGAAATTTGGGTGGTTTAGAGTTCCAATTTTAGGGTTTTTAATTTGGGGGTTTGGTATAATAATCTGGTTTATATGCAATTGTGAAATGTGAATTGATGAACAAGCCATGTATTGTTGATGAATATGCATACTATTTATTTATTTCCATCCGCGTCTACTTGTTCTTCTTACCTCTGCGCATTCTGGTTCCTTTCTCCTTTGAATCTGCTGCTGCTTGTGCAATCTGATAATGAGCATTTTTTTGAATGGTTGAGTATATGGATAAATTTATTGCTTTAATCACTAGGTGCTGTGTTAAGGAAGAAACAAATTTTTTTCTGCAACCCAGCATGTTTAAGGAGAGTCGCAAGCTTCTGCTACTGTCTCTGGACGAGAAATCCACAGGCTACTGTTAGGGAGGTCTAGAAGATGATGGAGGCATAGGATGCCAAATGCTGACAGGTAAATTCGGAGATGAACTACATAGATATAGGGAGTAAGCTTCGCTTCTGCATTAGTGTGCCAGATACCTTGGCATGGCTTGTTTTGTTGCTATGCCCAACGATTTTTATTATTTAATTAGCAGAGTATAGAAGTTGAGACCCTGTTCTGGTTATATTACTATCTTATCTGTCGACTGATATTTGCATCACTTTACTAGCTTCTTTTAGCTTTCGAATTAATTGTTTTAAAAGGCAATGCAATTTCATGGCGCTCACTGCCTCCTTGATTTCTAGGTTTAGCATATCAATGTCATTATTATTTTAGATCACATAGGTTTGGACTGGTTGGTTGTCATTAGATCACAGAAAGTGGTCAACTGAATAGGGTATTTACTGAAATTATTTTTGTGATAGAAAAGAATTTCAAATTTGTTTGGGGCAATATGCAAAAGAGAAGGTTGTTACTTGTTAGTGGATTAGCAACTTATTTGGCAGGTGAAAATATCCTGGTAGCTTTCTCATGTAATTTCACCTGAAATTCGAATGAGTTCTATTGCACTTTGCTACTTGCAGGGTGGGACTGTTTCGGCTATGACATTATATATGGGAATACTTCTTGGGGTAAGCCTTTCAACATCCTTTTTGACTTTTAACAATGACTTGATGTTTTTAAAACTTTTGGAACTAAGTCTATTTTTTTATTAGATCACTTGTGTTAATAGGAAAAATCAATTAGTATTGTATATTACAGCCTGCTTTTCAACATATTTCTTGTCAAGTTGTTTCTTCGAAAGCTTTTTAAGAAAGGTGGGGGCCTGAAAGTACTTAAGGTGTTTTGGATGCTAATTTTTAGTTTTGTTTGTAACCCGGTTTCCGTAAGCACCTACTCCCCTCTAAATTCTTCAACTTGAATACCCTTTTTTTCCTATTTATTGCTTATTTTAAATTTTATTTGTGATTT
>NC_029778.3:70257929-70265904 GCF_000817695.3 Arachis duranensis
CTTTGGACTTATAGTGGCTGTCTTACTATGCGAAGCTTAGTTTTATATTAATGTGTGTGTGTACTTGTGTTGACTTTATTTGAAACAGTGAAGACTGGTCCTAACAGTTTATGGATTACTATTTATTTTTTAATTTATGCAGGATCTGCAATTGGATTCAAGTTGGATAGTCTTTTAAAGCTTACTGACACTTGTGCTTCTAACAATAAGATGACACTGATGCACTATCTTTGCAAGGTATAATAACAATTGCACTATTTTTGACCTCTGCTTAAGGTCAGGTAAATAATTATTGTTCTGATTAGGGATTTTGATGATTGGAACTTTTGATTAGGGGTTTTGATTATTGTTACTTGATGTATATATCTCCTCACTGTTATAAATTCCTTCATTGATAATATTTTAAGTTTTTGCTTTCTTATCATCTTGTACTTTGTTCAAGAGTTGTTGCAGATCAAATAGCCGAGGTTCTCAACTTTTTTGGGTGAGTAAGTTCAAGCTTAATCTGTAATTGATTTCCATTTAATGACATAAAGAAAATTAGTTTACACAATTTCCATTATACTTTGAATATTGGCAGTTGTTCGTTTTGAGAAGGCAATCTGACCCCGACATTCTTTTTTTCTGTAGTCTTAGTGCAGTAATGTGCATAGGAGTAGCTGCCGGGACTTACATTCTTACCTTATTTGCTGTAAGTTATTATGTTGGTGCTATGCAGCCTCTCCCCTTTTTAAATTACATTAGAGTTTCAATAATGGATCGTTCAATTTTTCTAATGTTTTTATGTGTTTACTGTTTACAATAGATGAAGTATAGACAACGTGTACTTGGTTTGATACTTGTTTCACCTCTATGCAAGGAAATGTTGCTGAAGCGGTACTATAGCAAGGTATACTTTGTGCATCCAAATTCCCTCTTTCTACTTCCATTTAGTGAGGTTGAGTTATTTGCTTTTATTTATGGTGATAGGACATTCGAAGTGGTGCTCAATTCCCAGAGTCAGATATAGTTAAAGCTTGCCGAAGGGTTAGTGAATATTTTTTGTTGTTGTACAACAACTCTATTATTTCTGCTTCATTAGTGCTTATGATCACTCTTGCTGGTTTCATTTGTGAATTTAGTTTATTATGCATATTATTTTTTATTATAAGGCATATTATGTCCAAACTGGCAGGAGAGAGTGAAACCAATCTGAGGAAAGCATTTGAAGTGGCTGAAAAGAATGCACCATCCATCATCTTCATTGATGAAATTGATTCTATTGCACCCAAGAGGGAGAAGACACATGGTGAAGTTGAAAGGAGGATTGTTTCACAGCTTTTGACTCTTATAGATGGATTGAAATCTCGTGCTCATGTTATCGTTATTGGAGCTACCAATCGCCCAAACAGCATTGACCCAGCATTGAGAAGGTTCGGTAGATTTTATAGGGAAATTGATATTGGTGTTCCTGATGAAGTTGGTCGACTTGAAGTTCTTCGTATACACACTAAAAACATGAAGCTCTCTGATGATGTAAGTTTCATTGTCTCTTAACTTTGTTGGTGTCTATACACTCTACCAGGTTGGGCATGCCATGTTGTGGCTCTGGTTGTAGGTTGTTCATTAATTCTTTAATGTTCTTAAATTTTCTGTTCCTTAACTCTAGCGCCGCTATCCTAAAGTAGTGAAGAGTATATTTGAGATGTATGAATTTTCTGTTTCTTAAATAATAGTGAAGAGTATATTTGAGATGTATGAATTTTTACAGTTAACTTTATTCTAGTACTTTTGGATCAATATTATAGATATATTTTGGTTAGAAATTTTTTTTATTATATAAAGAAATTATTTAGTATAATTATGTCTTTATTTTTATTTTGTAATATTCAACTCATTTAAATAAAAATGCAGAATTATTATACATGTAATCATATTAACTATTATGTTGTATTAATAATTATTAGATAATTATATATATACACAGAAAAAAAAGACCTAAGGCTACACTTATATACAGTAGCTATAGTATACAAAAAAAATAAACGAGACCTAAGGCTACACTTATATACAGTAGCTATAGTATACAAAAAAAAAGAGGGACCTAAGGCTACACTTATAAAAAGTAGCTATGGTATACAATGTGGCTACGCTTTACAAGTGATGCAGTAGCGTTGAAAAGCGTAGCCTATTCTGGAAAAATGAAAAAGCTGAAAAGCGTAGCCTTTGGTCCTGGACAGCATCACTTGAAAAGCGTAGCCTATTCCCAAACGTCAAAAGCGTAGCCCTTGGTGCAGAAAAGCGTAGCCTTTGAGAATAGACAACGGCTGAATAGGAATCACCCCAAAAAGCGTAGCCGTAGCCCAAAAAGCGTAGCCGTAGCCTAAGGCATCATTTTTTTTCACTTTTGGCTACACTTTTCAAGTGTACCTGAATGGGTGTTTTTCTTGTAGTGGATTTTCTTAATTAATATAATTTAAGGTATTTCAGACTCATGATTGTTTTGCTCTATTTATGATTTATTTTCCCTTTTGGCTTTGGTTAATTAATTGGTAACACTTGAGTTATCAAACTCAGCAGTGGTTGAAATTGGCAATTGCTGATTGATTTGGATCGCTCTAAAGTTGACTAGGACTTGAGGATCAATTTAATTAGTCCACTTGACTTTCCTTTATTTAATAAGGGATAACTAAGCGGGATTAAAACCCAATTTCATCACACCTGATAAGGATAACTAGGATAGAAATTCGAGTTCTCATACCTTGCCAAGAGTTTTCTTAATTATTAATTTAGTTTTCTTGTCATTTAAATTACTTGTTCCTTATTTCAAAAACCCAAAAATACTGTTTTCCATAACCAATAATAAAACATACCTCCCTGTAATTTCTTGAGAAGACGACCCGAGGTTTACATACTTCGGTTATTTATTTGTATTGTATTTGCTTAAGTGACAAACAAAACTTTTGTACGAAAGAATTCTCTGTTGGTTTAGAAACTATACTTACAGCGCGATTACTTTTATGAAATTCTTTACCGATAGAAAATCTGATCATCACGCACGCATCACCCACGCTTATTTGCGCGATCAGAACCATCGACTCGGACGCGTCATGCGCACGTACGCGTGAGTGGGCAGGCGTAGGGCTCAGTGCTAGCTCAATTCTCGCATAACTCTCTGGTTTTTTGTACCAGGAGTCGCGAAAGCCGTCAACGCATTCGCGTCTAGTACACTCATGCGTGGATACCTTCCTTTTTATTTTATTTTATTTTTTTAGAAATATAAAAAACAGAAACAGGGCACTCTCCTAAACCTATAAACATTCTAAAGCATCCAAAATTCAAATTTAACAAAAATCTTTAAGTGATTGAAAAAATTTTCGAAGACAAAACAACCAAAACTTGCACTTCAAGCAACCTACTTTAACAACAATCTAAACTAATCAAAACACACTACTACAACCTATCAATCGAAACAAAATGTATAAGAGTATAGAAAAGAAGAAAACTACCTATAATGGTAACTCAAATCACTTATTAAGTATATATACAAGAGAATGGAAAGAGTTTACCATGGTGAGGTGTCTCCCACCTAGCACTTTTAGTTTAAGTCCTTAAGTTGGACATTTGATGGGGTCCTTATTATGGTGGCTTATGCTTGAATTCATCCTTGAATTCCCACCAATGTTTGCACTTCCAATAGCCTCCGGAATCCCAAATTAGGCGTATAAGGCCTTCAAGGAAGCGTAAGCAAGTGACTAGGCCCTAAAGTGGATGATTGTCTATGTATATTATGGGGTCCCATACTTTGTTTGTCAACCCCCTTTCTTCTTGATCTTCATGCTTCTAATAGGGTGACAAACTTATTGAATTCTCCTTGTAACTCCTAGTCATCAACCTAATTCCATTGACTTGAGTACCACTTCACCTTTGAATCCCAACATTTGAGTTTCTACCCACTATGTACCTTGATTCTTGTTGCCAACCAACATCCATCTTTTTTCTACTTTCTAACCCACAAATATTTTTAAGTTGACCATCTGTTTATAACAATGCATATTGATATGGGCTAAGGAAATTAAGGGATGAGATGATTACCCACTCAATTTGTAATTTGGATGGTGACTTAGCAAGGAAGATATCCAATGGTCTTGACATTGTAGGCTCCACTTCCTTTGGCTCCTCCTTGATGACTTCCATCTTTTGACAACTTCCTTCAATTTCCTCTTGTTTGCTAACTTCTTCCAACTCTTCCTCATTGATCAAGTCATGTGTTGGAGGTTGCGCACCCTCCTCAACATCGGTTTCACATTCAATGAAAGAAGCTTCAACAAGATCCTTAGTCACTTGGTGTAGAGTTGTCTTCAATGATAGAACTCCCCTCTTGTTTAACCTTCCCTAGTTCTTCTTCCACTTCTTCTTCAAGGGTCTCTACTACCTCCACCTTTTGGGCCTCCTCTTGCTTCTTTTGAAGTATAGATACGTGAATATGATCCATCAAGTCCCTAAGATGATCCCTTCTCTCTTGTTCTATGTCAATCGCATAATTGAGATCATGTTGCTCTTGGATTGATGGATATGGATGTTCTTCCATGGAGGGTGGTGGTGGGATGGAGGGATCATCATGTGGTTGGAAAGGAGGTTCATTAAAGCTTGGAGGTTAGAAGGTGTTTTGGTTATTGGTAGAAGAGAGAGGTATACGGAATATAAACTCATGGAAGGCGGAGGTGAAACCGGCAAGTGCGGTTTGGAGCCATTCTTGCTCTTGAGGAATGATACCAAGTGTATCGTCCATGGGAACTTGGTTTGAAGGGTAAAGATGTTGGAGTGGTGGTGATTCAATAATTGTTTGTTCATAATTATCATAAGGATATGCATAGGGGGAATATGGATTAGGATTTTGTAGAGAAAATTGGTGGAAATAGGATGTAGATTGAGAATATGGTAGTTGGAATGATGGTGTTTGAGGACTATGTTGAGAGTATGGTGTGTGAAATGATGGTGGTTGAGTGGCATAATCATGATAAGAACCATCATATCATATCTATTGGAATGATATGCATTATAGGAGAGATTACCATCATAGTAGCTTAAATGAGGAGGTTGACATGGTGATTGCTTATATGGATGTGGCTCCCTTCTCAAGAATTCATCTCTCCCATAATGTGAGCCATCATTAAAGTTTTCATCACCTACAACATAGTCATAACCATATCCAAAACCACAAGGATGAGAATTCATATGGAAAAGAGGAAATCAAAACGAAAATCTCAAAAAGGTAAAGAAGAAGTAAACTCCTAATTACTAACAAGACCTAGAAATAACCAAAAAGCAAGATATTCACAATATGGACATATTCACAATAGCCAATAACATAACACTATTGAAACTCCCCGGCAACGGCGCCATTTTGATGATTGGGATTTTTGTGTGGTTTAGAATTTCATAATAAGATCTCGTTGCAAGTATAAGTTCTAAACCAACTAAAATCCTTTCATACAAAAATTTGTTTGTCACAAGTACAAACCCCTAAAATTAATAACTGAAGTATTCAAACCCCGGGTCGTTTCCCTAGAAATTGCAATAAAGTATTCTTGTTATTGGCTATGAAGTATCTTTGGAGTTTTTGAAATGATGAACAAGAAATGTAAATGGCAAAAGAGATAAACTAACAATTAGGAAAGCTCTTGGCAAGGTATGAGAACTAGAAGTCCTATCCTTATTATCATCCTCAATTGTGATGAGAATTGTTCATTGCCTCCACTTAGTTAGCCTCTAACTATAAAGGAAAGTCAAGTGGATATAATCAACTTGATTCCACAAGTCCTAGTCAAATCATAAGAAAGACTAGCTTAGTGGTATTCAAGTCAATTAGCAACTCTCAATTGTCAATCAACAAAAGAGTTGGATAACTCAAGAGTCTCCAATTACTCAACCTAGGCCAAGAGAAGTAAAATCTACTCTAACATCCTTCTAAGCATTTATCAAATACTTGGAAGGCATAAAAGGAAAGCATAATAAATTGACAACAAGAATAAAATCTAGCAACTACTAATTACAAAGAATTAACAACAACAATCAATTAAAGCACAATTAACATGAATTACCTCAAATTGTATTAAAAGAAAATAAAAGGAACAAGAGTGTATTAACAACAAAGTAAACAAAATAGAGAAAATTACAACAAGAGAATAATAGAAGAAAAATATGTAACAATAAGAAATTGAGAAGGAGAAGTAATTGAGAAGAAGGATTAAACCTAGATCTAAGAGAAGAGCTTAAACCTAATTCTAATCCTAATTCTTGAGAGAAGAGAGAGTTTCTCTCTCTAGAAAACTAACTATAATTACTTCTAAAACTAATTGGTAACTAACTAGTTCACTCCCCTTTAATCCTTGAGTTAAATAGCATCAGAAATGAGTTGGATTGGGCCCAAAATGTTTCAGAAATCGCTGGCCACGAGTTGCCTTTAGTGAGTCACGTACAGCTTCCCATGCGTACGCGTACATCACGCGTACGCATCCCTAAATGCCAAACAATTATAAATAATTTTATATCATTTTGAAGCTCCAGATGTTAGCTTTCCAACGCAACTGGAATTGCTTCATTTGGAACTCTGTAGCTCAAGTTATGATCGATTAAGTGCAAAGAGGTCAGGATTGACAGCTTTGCAATTCCTTCATTTCTTCATGAGTTCTCCATTTTTA
This sequence comes from Arachis duranensis, assembly GCF_000817695.3. Classification (NCBI taxonomy): domain Eukaryota; kingdom Viridiplantae; phylum Streptophyta; class Magnoliopsida; order Fabales; family Fabaceae; genus Arachis; species Arachis duranensis. The sequence continues at coordinate 70,264,613 of NC_029778.3, forward strand.
CATGCTTTTCCTTTGTTTTCTTAATCCAATCTTTGCCTCCTAAACCTAAAATCACTTAACAAACACATCAAGGCATCTAATGGAATCAAGGTGAATTAAATTTAGCTATTTTAAGTCCTAAAAAGCATGTTTTCACTCTTAAGCACAATTAAAGGGAAATTACAAAACCATACTATTTTAGTGAATAAATGGGAGAAAAGTTGACAAAACCCTCTAAATTTAACACAAGATAAATCCTAAAAATGGGGTTTATCACTACCACCATCGTTTATCTCAGTTCAACAATTCAATTCAAATAATATCCAATCTTTCAAGTTCAATAATATACAATATGCATTATCAATTTTTTATATCAATTACAACAAATTCCAACATGGTACCAACAACAAATTCAACCTCACTAGCCATTTTACATAAACCAAGTTAATCACATCATACAAACAAGCTTCTATCACAACTTCCAACATCACTAACCACATACATAATAATACAATCCATCTCAACCGATCAACCACATCAACATTTCAATTTCCTATCCTAGGGTCACTAGCCTAAATTTTGACATTATATTATATTTTAGATACGAGAAACTAAAACCATATCTTGGCTGATTCCCCTCTCAACCCGGAACACCTCCAATTCAACTTTCCTCAAACTTTAAGACTCCAACATCTCCCAAACAAATTTTTCAGCCACAAGAATTCATTCCAAGCATCTAAGACCTCAATCAAGCTCTTATATACATATATATACTACTTAATCCACAATATCACATTCAAACATAACAACTTAATACCCAAACACTATAAATCAAGAATTTCACTAGGGTTGAGAATTCTTACCTTACCCAAAAACCAAAGAGGTAAGTGGTGCACGAAATTGTGATCAATACTTTTCACAAATCAAATAATCCCCGGTAATGAATCCAAAAACTTGGTGTTCAATACCATGGCATAAACACAACTTCGCACAACTAATCAGCAAGTGTACTGGGTCGTCCAAGTAATAAACCTTACGCGAGTAAGGGTCGATCCCACAGAGATTGTTGGTATGAAGCAAGCTATGGTCACCTTGTAAATCTTAGTCAGGCAAACTCAAATGGGTATGGTGATAAATGCATAAAACATAAAGATAAAGATAGAGATACTTATGTAATTCATTGGTAGGAACTTCAGATAAGCGTATGAAGATGCCTTCCCTTCCGTCTCTCTGCTTTCCTACTGTCTTCATCCAATCCTTCCTACTCCTTTCCATGGCAAGCTTAAGCAAGGGTTTCACCGTTGTCAGTGGCT
>NC_029778.3:70267233-70267589 GCF_000817695.3 Arachis duranensis
CTCTGTCTTCCAGTATTACCACCGGATACATACATGCCACAGACACATAATTGGGTGAACCTTTTCAGATTGTGACTCAGCTTTGCCAGAGTCCCCAACTAGAGGTGTCCAGGGTTCTTAAGCACACTCTTTTTGCCTTGGATCACAACTTTATTTCTTTCTTTTTCTTTCTTTTTCTTTTGCTTTTTGAATTTTTCTTTTTTTTGTATTCACTGCTTTTTCTTGCTTCAAGAATCATTTTTATGATTTTTCAGATCCTCAGTAACATGTCTCCTTTTTCATCATTCTTTCAAGAGCCAACATTCATGAACCACAAATTCAAGATACATATGCACTGTTTAAGCATACATTCAGAA
>NC_029778.3:70268254-70269447 GCF_000817695.3 Arachis duranensis
AAAAATACACAAACTCATAGTAAAGTCCAGAAATGTAAATTTTGCTTAAAAACTAATAAAAATATACTAAAAACTAACTAAATCATACTAAAAACTATCTAAAAACAATGCCAAAAAGCGTATAAATTATCCGCTCATCAGTCAGTAACCTTGTATAGTTCTAGAGGTATGATCTCATGAACTTCCACTTCCTCTCCAATCATGATACTATGGATCATGATAGCCCGATCCACAGTTATTTCGGATCGGTTGCTAGTAGGAATGATAGAGCGTTGGATGAACTCTAACCATCCTCTAGCCACAGGCTTAAGGTCCGGGCTTCTTAGTCGAACCGGCTTGCCTTTGGAATCTCTCTTCCATTGAGCTCCTTCTACACAGATATCCTTGAGGACTTGGTCCAACCTTTGATCAAAGTTGACCCTTCTTCATGGCCACAACTTCATAGAAGTGGTCTTGATGCACCCTTGAGATGAATCTCTCCATCTCCCATGACTCGGAGGTGGAAGCTTTTGCCTTCCCTTTCCTCTTTCTAGAGGTTTCTCCGGCCTTGGATGCCATAAATGGTTATGGAAAAAACAAAAAGCAATGCTTTTACCACACCAAACTTAAAAGGTTTGCTTGTCCTCGAGCAAATGAAGAAAGAAGAGAGTAGAAGAAGAAGAAATGAAGGAGATGGGAATGGCTATTGTTTTCGGCCAAGAAGGGGTGAAGTGGTGTGTATGTTGTGTGAAAATGAAGGAGTGAAGGAGGGTTTATATAGGAGTGGGGGAAGGGTAGGGTTCGGTCATGTATGGGTGGGTTTGGGTGGGAAAGTGGTTTGAATTTGAATGGTGAGGTAGGTGGGGTTTTATGAAGGATGGATGTGAGTGGTGAAGAGAAAGATGGGATTTGATAGGTGAAGGGCTTTTGGGGAAGAGGTGTTGAGGAAATTGGTGAAGAAGAGAGAGGGTGGTGGGGTAGGTGGGGATCCTGTGGGGTCTACAGATCCTGAGGTGTCAAGGAAAAGTCATCGCTGCACCAAATGGCAAGCAAAATTGCGTTTTTAGCCATTTCTGGCGTTAAACGCCGGGCTGGTGCCCATTTCTGGCGTTTAACGCCAAGTGCTTGCCCTTTTCTGGCGTTTAACACCAGTCTGGTGCCCCTTTCTGGCGTTAAACACCCATAATGGTGCCAGACTGGGCGTTAAATGCCCA
>NC_029778.3:70273728-70273869 GCF_000817695.3 Arachis duranensis
CACGGCTATCCATCTGTCGGTTCTCAATCAGGCCGGAATAGAATCCAGTGATTCTTTTGCGTATGTCACTAACGCCCCGCCCTCAGGAGTTTGAAGCACGTCACAGTCATTCAATCATTGAATCCTACTCAGAATACCACA
>NC_029778.3:70275917-70284165 GCF_000817695.3 Arachis duranensis
CATCAAATCTTGGGCAAAGTATGGACTATCATATATTTCTGGAAAGCCCAGGATGTTTACTTTCCAACGCCGTTGAGAACGCGCCAATTGGGCTTCTGTAGCTCCAGAAAATCCACTTCGAGTGCAGGGAGGTCAGAATCCAACAGCATCTGCAGTCCTTTTTGGTCTTTGAATCAGATTTTTGCTCAGGTCCCTCAATTTCAGCCAGAAAATACCTGAAATCACAGAAAAACACACAAACTCATAGTAAAGTCCAGAAAAGTGAATTTTAACTAAAAACTAATAAAAATATACTAAAAACTAACTAGATCATACCAAAAACATACTAAAAACAATGCCAAAAAGCGTACAAATTATCCGCTCATCAGTAAGATTAAGCATTTTCCTCAAAGATTTTTGAAATCAAGGGCTGGAAAACTGGAATGGATTTATGGTTTACCTCTTGAATAATATTGTGGCCTTTGTAGAGCTCAACGCCACGGTTGTGTGGCCGCAAACGGTGCGGCTATCGGTACTCCGGATCAAAAGTTACAAAAATTTGAATCAAGGATAACGGTTTAAGAACTTGTGATATGTTCTTCTCTTCCTCAAAGTGTTTCAGTGTGTTTTGCTTATGAGGGGGAGAAGAGGGTGCTGAGCTCTGTTTGTTTAATGAGGCTTGGCTGGGCTTTGGACCAAATAAGGGCTTTGTTTAGGTCAGAAGGAGCAGCAGCTGCTGCTGCTGGTTCAAGGAGGGGAAATGGGTACTGGGTCAGGGTTTTAGGGTTAGGATTTTTTTGACTAAAATTAGGGTTAGAAGTACTTTTGTAATTTCACTTAAAAATAGGTATAATGTAGTCATTAGAAATAAATTCTAATTCAACAATAATAGTGTATAAAAATACTATTTGCTCATCAATTTCACACTTTATTTTCAATAAAATGTCCAAATCCAAAATTTAGAAATAATATAATTAATTTCTCTATTTTCCAAAATAGCAATATCAATATATTAAAATATTGATTATTTAGTCCATATTATATAAAATCCTTATCATTTCATAACTATCAACTTTAAAATTTTAATATAGAAAATAACCAATAATTATAAAATTGGATAATAATCATAACTCGTCTCAAATTCAATAAATCAAAACTTGCCTTAATTATCTATAATAAAATAATCTCTGAAATTAAGGCTATAAATAACTGTAGGATTTGAAACTTGCTCATAATAAGACTTTTCAAAGATTCTGGGTCTTACACTCAAGTGGAAGTTGTTCAAGCTTATGACATAACAGCAATTGAGTGCAAAGGAATTAATGCAGTAACAAACTTTGATTAAGTAATTGCTTAAGTTATATTATTAACAATAATGTAAAGTATGATGGACATATTGATTTTTGTTCTATGTTTTCATATCTTAATAGTATTAAACTTTACAACATATGTTAATGATAATTGCTAAAAGAAATTAAAAAGCATGGTTGACAAGAGTATATGATATGCAAGAATTCACAGTTAACAAGATCCTATTTTATTGTTATATTTGAACCATTAACATATATAAAACAAATTAACTATTGCTAATTGTGCTTTCTTAGAAGTTAAAGATCATTTGATCCAAACTTCCTTTACAATCAAAAGAACCAAAAAGTTCTACAAGTTCCTTTTAGGATAAAATATCCAAGCAACAAATTTCATATATCCAAAATTTAGGATTTAAAACACAAAAACAGAAAAAAAATAGAAATAGAATTATCAGTACCTACAGAATAATGACTAGTGGTGATGAACACTAGCAAAAGAATGCCAGAAAATTGGGAGACCAGATATGAATGACAAGAAGAAACTAGAGAAGGTCCAAGCGCAAGGAGACACACAAGAATTGAACATTGAGCATGGCGATGGCGATGAATATTACCAAAAAATGCTATAATAGCAACAACAACATTATTAAAATTAGGATTCAAAGCATGAAAATGGAAAAGAAAAAGAAAGAGGCAGAATCAAACGCGAAATAGTAACCGATAGTGATGAACAAACGCGAGCAAAGAGAATCAAATGTCAAAACTAAAGAACCATGATGAACGAATAGAGAGGAACGCGCGTCAATGTCTCCATTACCATCATCGAATGGGTTGAACGAGACATTTCGAATGATTTTGTGTTTGTGATTTCAAAAATTTAGAGTTGGGGTTTTGTTTCACTGAAGAAGATTAAGATGATGAATTGAATTGGGGTTTTGTTTTACTGAAGGGTTAGGTTTTGTTTTTTTTTTTCAGTTAAGGAGGAAAAAAGTGATTTTTGTTAAAATAATTGGAGGAAGATTATAAATTTAAGAAAAAAGATACTAATTTATTTTAGGCAACATTTATAAGTTAATGTTTATTAAAAATTTAAAAGCAACTTTGATTAAATGTAATATATGAATACAGTAAACGTTTCCTATTTAATTTATTAAAGCAACATTTTTTATATATTTTTTTGTCTAAAAAGGAACACTTATAACATATTGATTAAAAAATATTGTAATAGCCTTATTTCCTTGCAATAAATATTAAGAGTTGGTTTTTTATTATTTTAGACAACACTTTTTAAGTATTGCCTAGAATACATGTTGCCATAGATAAAAATTATTGTAGTATATGTTACCCGTATAATCGTCAGATATCACAAAATTGATGGAGCAAATAATGATTTTATTCAAGATATATGAGTTGTATGTTGTGCAATTCTTAAATACCTTCTAGCTAATCTCTATCCAATCAATCACAAAGGTTAAGTGATACGTCGATAAAATTTAATTAAAAAATGGGTTAAATACTCAAGTCATCAAAACTTAGGCAAAACAACCAACAACGATAAAACCTAAAAGAAAAAAAATTAAAACATCAACTTTGGATACTACTATTGTACAACCTAAAACTATAACATTTTAATAAAGTTATCTCAATTATTTGAACTCAAGTTTTTATCATAGTCTCTATAAGCATAATCTTAAATAATAAATCATGTAATGCAATCAATAGACGTCCTAAATTTACATCGATATTTTCACTTTTCTCTTATGTTTATCAATATGTTTTGATTGCTTCCTGAAATCATTACATGATTTTGTTGCCTTGCGATGGAACAAATTGAGTTCTTTGCCAATGTGATTTAAAAGAGGATAATCTTTTCATTATTTACTCTTTTCCAATTCTCGAAGTCATTTTCAATAAAGACATATGAAACTGTGTTAGTTGAAGATTCCTTAGTAAATAGGTAGCATAACAAATAATATATAACATTTTAACATAATACTTTAATCATGAAGCGTATAATTGAAACGAAGAAATTTGAAAATGACGCTGATGACTTGTATCACTAGAGCATGAATAATGATCAACTATTGGTTGACGATTTGGTCCACCTTTAAGATAAATTTGACAAATTTTATCTCTTTTATTTGGATGAAACTTTCAAATCATAGGCTGAATTCTCAAATTTCTTACCAAATAACATACATCCATTGAAATCTTAGACTTCGAAAATAATTGATTAACACAAGACACTGATGTTTAAGAGAGAGATTCACCTTGACTTTTATAGGCCAGGAGAATTAATAACGATTTTGAAACTGAGTTGGATCTAAACTAAAAACTTAATAAATAGTAAAAAAGAGATGAAAAAGTGTAGCTCCATATCCCAATATTTCAAATAATATCATATTTTACTATTTTGACAACAAAAAATATTTTAAATAAAAAAAGAAGTAAAATACTTACAAAGTTCAATAACTCATCATTAAACATATTCTAAATATTTGCATGTTACAATATTTTTTCTTTAAAAGAAAAAAAAAGGTGATATTGCCTACTAGCTCATCCTACCAAAGCTAGTAAAGTATGTGGTGTAGGTTAGGCAAGTTTCTTCGGCTCAAATTTAATGTCAAATTAGTCTAAATAAATTGACCTTGACATGTTACGGGCATTTGTCACTTCTACATGCAAGTTGTAATAGGCTATTTTGCCGATATTAAGTCGAGCCTGAAGCATGAAATTTAAAATATATAAAAAAAGAAAATTTACAAAATAAAAATTACAATAATAAATAATTAAGACATCAAGAAAAATACAAGAGTAAAAAAATATAAAAAATTAGTATATTGGTTATAACATTTTTATGCAAAAGTTCAAACCCCACTCATTGCAAAGTATATTTTAATACTAGCAAACATGTTTCTCTTAATTTTTCCTTGAATATTGAAACGATAAAATTTAAAATTTTTAACCTATTTAATTCAAGGCTACTTCTACAGCTCTACCATGCCTACCTTAAACCTGGCTAAGCTGCCTATGAGTTTTAAGTGTTCTATTTTGTATGTATTTTCGCAATTATGCAATTGAGGTAACCATCAAACATTTCTTCTTACTAACAATATACATCCTTTCTCTCATTTGGATTTCTCCACTGGAGGAGATTAACGACACCAAATTTGACAATACTAATAGAGAAAGTCTAGGGGGTCAGCTTATTAAAATCTGGCCAACACTTAACTAGCAAAAAAATGAATAATTTCACACTATTAGATGTAATCTCACACCATTAAAAATATTAATGATGACTAATTGATGGCTATAAATCACAAAACCTGCTGGCCCCCTTGATGGGTGAAAATTAGATTTTCACAAACTCACCGACAAGTGTACTGGGTCGCATCAAGTAGTAATAACTCACAAGAGTGAGGTCGATCCCACAGGGATTGATGGATCAAGCAACTTTAGTGAATAATCAGTCTAGTTAAGCTAACATTGGTGAATTGGATGAAATTGAAGCAATCAGAAAGTAAATTGACTAAAAATTGTAAATGGCAGAAAGTAAATTTCGCAGAAACTTAAATAGCAAGAAAAGTAAATTGCAGAAGATCTAACTTGCAGGAAGTAAATTGACAGAGGCTTGAAGAACAAGAAATGTAGATTGCAGTAAATGTAAAGGGGATTGGGTGCTGGAAATTAAAGATGCAGTAAATCAAAGATTGGAACAAGTGACAGAATCTTAAATGACAAGAAAAATAAATTGCATCAACAGAAAAGAGAATTAAGGTGCAGGAAAATTTAAATTGCTTAAAAATGTAAATCAAGCTCATAGTAAGCTCATGTAAAATTTCAGAAAGGATATTAGCAAGGAAGCAGAGAATTTAAATTGCACAGAAAGCAAACTCAGCTCAAGAAAATTGTAAAAGTGCAGAAAAAGAAATTATAGAAGAGAATTGTAGAGATCGAAAGTGCATAAGCGAAATTGAATTCAGTGCAGAAAAATAAAAGGGTTTACAAGAGATTTCTATTCTACTCCTACTCTTACTGCTCTCTATTAGAGCTAGCCATCTTTCTAAAATGGAACGAATGCCTTTTTATAGGCTTTACAAAATGAAAATGAAATTGAAAAACAAATTACAAATGAAAATTCCTAATCTAGCTTCTCTGTGTGCCTTTGAGTCATGTTAATGGGCTTTACTTGCTTTGGATTTGAATGAGAATAAGTCAGGAGTTTGGGTTAGGGACACTTGTTCTAGTGGAGCGCTCCGTTGTGTAAGTGAACTTGGCGTTTACTTTTGTGGAGTGCCAATTTGGTGCTCCTTGTGTGCATGTGGCCTCCTCCAACGTTCACTTAGTGAACGTCGCGCTCCCTTAGTGTACGCTATTCCTTGGGCGCTTGGTTCCCTCTTCGAGCCTTGGTTGCTTCCCTTTGTGAGTTTCTTTTTGGTGTAGCACTCAGTTAAGAGGTGTGAACGTAGCGTTCACATGCTTCCCTTGCGCGCTTTGCTTCCCTTGCATGAGGGCCCGAAAAAGTTAAAGAAAGTGAGCGTAGCGTTCACTCCTTTAAACGGTGAGCGTAGCGTTCACTCCTTTGAACGCTAGCCATAGATCTTTACTTCCAAGCCAAGGTCCACGAGAAAGTTTGCTTGTGTGAACACTAGCGTTCATTTAATTGAATGTTCTTCCTTGCCCTTTTGTTCATGGCTTTCATTAATGCCTTGGTATTAATAATAGGAGGCCGCTCAGATAAAGATGCCTAAAACGTCTTTTTTTAAAGATGTTCCCATGTTGTGTTTTAATTGGTTTCTGTATAATTTATTCGGTGTTCCTCGTCACATATTATTAAATTCTTCAAAAGATTTTCTTTCCAAAAATAATTAAAAAATATTTAATTTGGACTAAAACAAAAAAGGTAATAAATTAACTATTAGATTTTTTTTAAATAAAAAAATAATTAATTTATATTCATACAATTAATATATAAAATAATTATTATATTATTATATTATAGATTAAGATTCACTAATTTAAATTTTTTTTATTTATATTAAGACATAAAAGTAATTAATTAGGACATTAGTTAAGATAATAAAAGTCACTATTTTATTAAATTTTTAATTTAAAGAAAAATCCTAGTTAATTTTGGTATAGAAATTTTTGAATTTGAAAATATTGATAAAAATTATGTTGAATTTTGATTTATTTGATTCTCATTCAAATTAATCACTACATAAGTTAAAGTTCAGTTTTGAAGTTATATTCGAGCTCTAATCTGATTTTTAAAGTTTCAATTTACTTAGTTTAATTTTTTAACTTAAGTATTCGTGACTCATATTAGGATTTTAAGTGTTTAGTTGAAAAAAAAATAAGGTAAAAAAATTTCAATTATCACATCAAATAGTCGCTAGAATGTATAATGTAGCAGTTGTTAGTCCATCTCAGTATGTTGTTAACGATTTTGTGAGACAGTGACAAAAATAAGATTAGGAACCAATGTGAGTCATAACTATTAAGTTGGGGGACTAAATTGAGTAAATCGAAATTTTTGAAATTAGATTGAAACATAGTTGTTAGAAACAAACCAGTGATCGAACCGGTCAAGCTACTAGTTCACTGGTTTATTGGTTCAATCGATAAATCACTTGTTGGACCGATAAAACCGGTCTCACGTAAATATAAAATATAAAATAGTTAAAAACTTAAAATTAAAATTTGAAATACATATCTTCACTAACATTTTATGAAGAATCAAGTCTCAACTTCTAAAAATAACTAATATAAAAAAATCATAAAATTTTAATACTACAATCGTATCTTATTTTGATACAATAAAAAAATAATTAATTCACAAAGCCTATCATCTAACTATAATATCAGTAGATTTTAACACTAACATCAAAACAAATAACCTTAATCACAATACTAGCAATAAAATAGATCAAGTAAATTAATACATTTTTAGTGAAATTTATATTTATATTAATAATGGTATATAATTAAAATATAATTAATTTTAAAAATAGAAAAAATAAAAATTAAATTAAATTAGATATTTATGTATACTATATAATTAGTATTTGTCAAATATAGTACTTAGAAGTGCAATGGCTAAGTGACAAGTAGAGGTTACTTTTGCTCTAAGGTTCTTGGTTCGAGACCTTGTGGAGACATTTTAAAAAATTTTTCAAGCAGGCCAGTTCGGTTAGACTGATTTGCACTGATTCTTACCGGTTCACACCGGTTTTATTCCTTAAACGATCCAAGGAGTAAACCAAATCGGACTAGGGTCCGGTTCCGGTTCTATCCCGGTTCACTAGTTTTTCGGTCGAACCTGCCGATCCAGTTCGGTTTTTACAACTATGGATTGAAATACGAACATAATTTCAGAGACCAATAAGTATTATCTCTTTGTTGACAATAAAGTTATTTTAATGGTAATTAAGATCTAATAATGGTTTATAATAAAAGAAGCATTCTTTTGCAACAATGAACCTATAGTAGTAGTTACGGGTGTTCATAGATTAGATCATATCCATATAAATCCACAATATTTATCCGTATCTGATCTATAATTTGAGGATATGGTCTGATTTGTAAGATGATCGGATTGGATCGAATCGGATCCACACTCTAATCAGATAGAAATAAATATGTTTAAAAAAGTAAACAAAAAAATTATTTACTTTTTTTATAAAAATAAAATTTTTAAATATTTTTTATTTTATGAATATATTTGATATCTGATCCAAACATAAAAAGTGCAAATATCGAATTTGATATAATGAGTTTAGTGCGGATTGGATCAAATTTTCAGCCATATCCCATCTGTGAACACCCCTAGCAATAATAACTAAAAAATTATAATGATTATATTTTTAACTAAGAGGAAGTGCAAAAAAAAAGTACTAAATACAAGAACATTTAATCAAATATTAAGAGAAAATTTTACTTTAAAACAGTTGGACTTT
>NC_029778.3:70285310-70310374 GCF_000817695.3 Arachis duranensis
TAATTAATATTATATATATTTTTTATACTACATTTAGTTATAAAAATTTTATTTATTTCTAATGCTTATATTAAAAAAAATTTAAATTAGTAAATCTTAATCTATAATATAATAATAATATAGTAATTATTTTATATATTGTACGAATATAAATTAATTATTTTTTTATTTATAAAAATTTTAAGATGTTTTAGTTTGTTATATATATATATATTTATTGATGAATGTGATATATTTTTTTATGTAAATAATCTTTTTTAAAAAAATCTAATAGTTAATTTATTACTTTTTTTTGTTTTAGTCCAAATTAAATATTTTTTATTATTTTTTAAAAAAAATCTTTTGAGGAATTTAATAATATGTGATGAAGAATACCGAATAAATTATACAAAAATCAATTAAAATACAATATGAGAACATCTTTAAAAGAAGATGTTTTAGGTATCTTTATCTGAGTTTTAATAATATGCATGCTTCCATGGTTTTAATAATAATGCCAATGCATTAACATTGCATTCATTCAATTCATTCTCAATTAAATGCATTAGTAATTAAATATTTCATGCATGCATGCTTTCATTTATCAATTCATGATGCATGCATAAGGCATTAATAATTAAATGCATGCATGCTTTCATTAATGCCTTGGCAAAGTATTGAAATAATATTACTTGCATGCATTCTTTATTAGCATTGCCAATTAATGAACGTTAGCGTTCACTTTTTTTAACGCCATGGTTCATGGTGGCATTAAATAATTAAATGCATGCATAAGGCATTAATGCATGCCATGGCTTGATCGTCATGGGCCACGTTTTTAAAAGTGTGGCTTAAGGTTCCAAAGTATGCTCAATCTTTAAAGTGTGTCTAAAATTTTTCTTTTTTTTTTAGTTTATTTTGTGCTTTTTTTGCTTCCTTTTCTTCTTATTTCCTGCAAAGTTTATAAAATAAAAAGATTAAAGAAATATATCATTTAAGCACAAAAGAATGCAATATTTAAGCACTAACCATCAATTTCTTGTATGAAAAGACATAGAAAAACATGACATGATGACATGTCATCACAACACCAAACTTAAACCTTGCTTGTCCCCAAGCAAGAAAAGAATCATGCAATAAAGATTGACAATCTAAGGTAAGAAGAATAGCAACTCAATATTCATGGTTGGCTAGTTTTCTATGCATGCTATGATGCTTCTATCTAACTCATTTTATGAAATCTTTTCCTTATATTTCTTTCTTGAAACAAGCTTTTCATTTTCTTATTAGCTTCTCCTTTTGGGTGCTTTGCCCCATGAGTTGATAACAAATTTACGACTTCTAAATGCTTTGTTTTCAAGTATTACCACTTGATACATATGCACCACAAGCATTTAATTAGAGGACTTCATTAAGCTCATTTATTTCTTTTATTGACTCTCTAAACATTGATGCTCAGAGCCTTGAGCTTTGAGGGAGTGCTTTTGCACTTGAGCCTAGCCTTGACTCTAAGTGTTTTGTTTTCAGGCTTTTTGCTTGATACATAAACACCACAAGTACTTAACAAATGAAATTGTCATTGGTACTCAGAGCCTTCAGCTTTCTCATTCTTTCCCTTTTGCTTTTCTCGCCGTAACTGTATTTGCTTTTTCAAGGTTTTCATGATTTCCAAAGATTTCACAAGAATATTCTAGATGAAAACTTCAATTAAATAAAATCCAATGCAATTGAGCAACAATTAACCATACTAGCCTTTCAATACTTGTATGCACATGCTAAATTCTTCTTTAATTCCTTATTTGTTTATGATCATGATACTTTACTGCTTTAAATATTACAAAACTCAAGTTGGCAGTCATAGTGGCATAACATGTTACAGATCAAAATTCAGGCTATACTTATTCATACACACATGTAAATAGAGAGGATAAAGACAATCATGCAATTTAAAGTGTTGGAAACAAATGAGAGGAAAAGAAACTTTACAACCTTGTAATTCATCTTCTCTATTGTTGTCATTTTCCTCCCATTCTTCCCCTTTCCCTACCAACTTCAGAATGCTTGCTCATCCTCAAACAGCAATTAAAAAAGTGGTGATGGGGCTAAGATGGATTATGAGTGTCTTACACAATGAAATGTTAGTAGTACATGTGTTTTAAGCAAGCAAAATTAAAGATAACCATGAAGGCACAGAGAAACAGAGACATTGTGTTTGCGAAAACAAGAGGGTGTGCATGACACATTGCATAAAGAATGCGTGGCACACCAAACTTAGTGTGACACTTTTACTTGGAGTTGATGCAAGTATCCAGTAAAGATTGGAAGGAAATTTTGTTGCATAGCAACACCAAACTTAGAATGCAATTACATGTCCATTTTATTTGAACTAAGACTGAATGAAACTGTTATATGTTAAATACAATCACCAAGCCAAGAATCTGTCATGAATAAGGATTTCTTGGTGATGTATTAATGAAAACAATTAATAACATAAAGCATTAAAAACAAGAAAATGACAAACAAAGAGGAAACTAAAATTGTCTAACTAAAAAAAAGATGACACTGCAAGGCATTATGGTTATGCAGACAAGTGGTACTACTGAATAGATTGCATAGGAAATAAGTGGCACACCAAACTTAGAATCTTAGTGTGACACTTTCAATTCAGATTTGATGCAATCATCCATAGAGACTGAAAACAGATTGTTACAGGACAACACCAAACTTAGAATGTAATCATATGCCAATTTATTAAAATTTAAACAAAGCAAAGAAGGAAAATGAACCAAGCAGAGAAATGACATGTTACCTAAGGTTGGGTTGCCTCCCAACAATCGCTCTTTTAGTGTCATTAGCTTGACATGTTGTTCTTCACTTTCTTCCTCTTCTTCCAGTTTGTTAAGAGGAATGACCTCAAGGGAGGAGAAGATTCAGCTATTGTCCCTTGTCTTGGTCTTTCCTTAGCAAGCTTCCTTTTGTTAATGGCTTGATTGAGCTTGCTTGCTGAATCAGAGGTAGGATTGGTGCTCTTGTTAGTTGCCTTCACTTCTTTGGATTCAAGACTTGGTTGCTGTGTGATTATTGGAATTTAATCTTCATCGAGATCTTTTTGAATTGGTGGTTCCATGAGCTCTTTGATGTGCGGAAAACGATCCGACACAAACTCACCGGCAAGTGCACCGGGTCGCATCAAGTAATAATAACTCACATGAGTGAGGTCGATCCCACAGGGATTGAAGGATTGAGCAATTTTAGTTTAGTGGTTGATTTAGTCAAGCGGATCAAGTATTGATTGAGTTGTTTGTAGTTGACAGTAACTAAATTGCAAGGAATGTAAAAGGGAATGGGTAATTTGCATGAAATTAAAGAGAACTGAAATTAAAGTGTTGAATCTTAAAGACAGGCAAAATAAATGGCAGAAACTTAAAGTGCAAGAAATGTAAATTGCAGAAACTTAAATTGCAAGAAATGTAAATTGCTTGAATTATAAAGGGAATTGGGAATTTGATTTGCAGAAATTAAACAAGGAAAAGTAAATTGCAATAAACAGAAAAGTAGAAGATGAAACTAATTGCAATAGATTTCAAACAGAAAATGTAAATTGACTTGAAGAAACATTCAACAGAGGAATTAAAATGAAATTTCAGATCTCAGGGGTCAAGAGACTAGAAAACTAAGTCTAGATCTCACTACCTTCCTTGATCCAATTCAGAAAGCAATTGCAACGAAATTAAAGATCAAAACAGAAGAAAACTTGAATTTAAATCTCAATTCTCCAATGGTGCAGTAAAAGAAATAGAAAGAGATCTCAAGGTGAGGTTGAGACAGAATTTCCCCAATTCTCAACACCCAAGACTCAAGACAAGTGTAATTGAAATTGAAAACAAGAAAACTAAGAGGAAGAGAATTCAATTCTCCTTCCCCAAGACTCAGAAACTTAAAATCACTCTCAAACCAAAAGCTCTCCAAAACTACTCAGCCAAAACTAAAGAAAAGCTCCTTTCTGAAGAACTTAAATTCTAAGCTATTTATACACTTTCTTCAAATGGTCTTCAAGCCTTGAATTGGGCCTTTGATCTTGATGGAATTGGGTTGAAAAAGGCCTCTGTTGATTGCTCTTGGAGTTGGAGAGAAACCCAATGTGAACCGGGCCATGAATCACAAAAGCTTGAGTCAAAGTTTGAGGTAAACTTTGGCTCAAGCTTTTCATATCAGCTAAAGCCCCCTTGCTGTCATCCACGTTTGAGCTAAAGTTTGAGGTCAAACTTTAAGCCAAACGTGGATCCCCTTGTGTGCTTTGTGGCGCCAACGTTTGCCAAAAAGCTTGAGGCAAACGTTGGCGCAAGCTTTTGTTCCTCCAGGGTGTTGGTGTGTGGCGCCAACGTTTGCCAAAAAGCTTGAGGCAAACGTTGGCGCAAGCTTTTGTTCCTCCAGGGTGTTGGTGTGTGGCGCCAACGTTTGCCAAAAAGCTTGAGGCAAATGTTGACACAAGCTTTTGCCTTATCCATGGTGAATTCAACTCTTCCAAAAGTTTGAGCTAAAGTTTGAGGCAAGCTTTTGCTCAAGCTTTTTGTTCTCTCTTGCTCCTTGCCCTTTCTTCTTTCTCTAACCTTCTTCAAAGCTCTTTTCACCTATCATCAATCAACCAAACACATCAAAGCTATGCTCAAAATCATGAGTTTGTTATTCTTTCATAATATATGACAATCATAGCACAAAATCTCATGAAATTGCATTAATTCATCCATGGTTGATTGAATCAAAGGAAACATGAAATTCTACCCAATTGGCTTGCTTATAGCTCAAGAAAGTGCATAAAATCAATTGAAAACAAAAGAAAAAGACTAGTGAAACTAGGCTAAGATGACTCGTCATCACAACACCAAACTTAAAACTTGCTTGTCCCCAAGCAAGAAAGGAATTATTGAGAAGAAAGAATGAAATGGAAGAGGGTGTTCATGTTAGCAGAGTATTATTGGTAGCTCATGGGGTTTTATGTAGATATGTAAATACTCACTTCTTATTGACTTTTAGGCCTAGAAAGTCTCCCTCAAGCATCAAGCAACACACTGCTATGACCTCTCATTATTCCTTTGTCCTTGACTATTATTTTTCTTCATAAGCTTTAGTTCAGTGTCATGTGTAACGAGTTCTTTTCTTCCTTTATGCTTGACACATTATAGACACTTGGCTCACATTCCTTCTTAGAATATTGATGCCCAGCACCTCTTTGGGTTACTAAATGCCTTGTAGTTAGGTTGCTCTTGATAGTAGATTTTCAGCTGATGATCCCGGGTTAGTTAACCCAAGTCATCCGGGTTAGTTAACCCAAGTTACCAAGTGTTGATGCACTCCAAAGAACTTAATAATCCAAGCAGATCCTAGTACAAAGACACCACAGGCATATATTCTAAGGTTCAAGCTATTGGTGTCTAGCTTTACCTCTCTTTTTTTTTTATTCTATTGTCACCTTTTGGCTATTTCTTTTCTCTTTTTGTTTTTCTTTTTAACCAAGGACTTTTATTTGATTGAGATTCATAGACAGTGAGCTGCTTTCTACTTAAAAGGAGACAGCCTAGTTCTTTTATTCACTAAAAGTGAGCTATCATACAATCACACATACATACCACCACTTACTTTTATTGTACTTCTATCTAACAAAGAACTAACTCACTTCACATTCAAAATATTTCTTTTATTGAATTAAAGATGCAGGGGACAAAACATGCTTTTAGTTAAGTGAAAGTAAACACACAAGCACACACTCAGACTAGCTTACTTATTGCAAAGAGTGATTCTACTTGTACTAGATGAACACTTTAGCAAGACATAAGTCAAGGCATTACTCAACAGAAGTAGTTAAGTATAGATACAACCTATTGGTATGCAGTTCTTTTGTCCTTCTTTCTGTTGTGCCCCCTTTTTGAGTTATGATGCATAACGTCTTCAATTGGTGGTTAGTTTCCTGCATAATTATCAAAAGTTGCTTGCTTCTCAAGCCCTTAGGTGACTGATTAGTACATATGAACAGAGTGTGGCTTTTGGATTTAATTTGGTGTAAATCCTTCATTCTCCCTTCAATTGTTTTGGTGTGCAACACCAAACTTAGCTCTTTGCAATGCATACCAATTATTCAACATTTTTATTGAAAAGGCTATGAAAAGAAAACTACCGCAGGTTGGGTTGCCTCCCAACAAGCGCTCCTTTAATGTCACTAGCTTGACACCCTTCAATTTTTTAAGAAGGCCGTAGGCTCTGAACCTCTTTTTCCTTGTCCCATTGTCCTCCTAAGTACAGCTTTGCTCTGTGACCATTCGCTGTAAATTGACTCTTTGTTACTTCGTCTAACAATTCAATATTCCCACAAGGAAAAACTTTGGTTACCAAGTATGGACCAGTCCACTTAGATTTAAGTTTGCCAGGGAATATCTTGAGTTTTGAGTTGTACAAGAGTACTTGCTGGCCAGGTTTGAATTCTTTCTTCAAGATTTTCCTGTCATGCCACCTCTTGGCTTTTTCTTTGTATATCTTGGCATTTTCATAAGCTTCTAGCCTAAATTCATCCAGCTCATTTAACTGCAACAACCTTTTCTCCCCTGCTGCTTTAGAGTCAAGGTTTAGGAGTTTAGTAGCCCAAAACGCTTTGTGTTCAAGCTCTGCAGGGAGGTGACAGGATTTGCCATATAATAGCTGAAAGGGAGACTTCCCAATGGGAGTTTTGAAAGTTGTCCTGTATGCCCAGAGTGCATCCTCTAGCTTCCGAGCCCAATCTTTCCTTGTACTTCCTACTGTCTTCTCCAAGATCTTCTTCAATTCCCTATTTGCTAATTCAGCCTGACCATTGGTCTGAGGGTGATATGGCGTGGCTACTTTATGAATGACTCCATATTTATGGAGGAGTTTCTCCATCTGCTTGTTGCAAAAATGGCTACCACCGTCACTTACAAGACCCTTGGGAACTCCATATCTAGTGAAGATATGCTTCTTAAGGAATTGCAGAACAATTTGTGCATCACAGGTGGTTGTGGCTATGGCTTCCACCCACTTTGAGACGTATTCCACTGCTACCAAGATATATCTGAAAGAATAGGAAGGGGAAAAGGGTCCCATGAAATCAATTCCCCATAAATCAAATAATTCCAATTCTAAGATGAAATTTTGAGGCATCTCATTCCTTCTTGTCAGTCCCCCTGCTCTCTGGCATTCATTACATTGGTGAATATACTCTCTGGCATCCTTGAAGATAGTTGGCCAATAAAAACCACTCTGCAGTATCTTTGCAGCTGTTCTTTCTGGGCCAAAGTGTCCACCATAAGCTGAACCATGGCAATGCCACAAGATATCCCGCATTTCACTCTCAGGGACACACCTTCTAATTACTCCATCAGAACATCTCTTGAACAGGAAGGGTTCATCCCATAAGAATTTCCTTGCTTCATTGATTAACTTATTCACTTGTTGCTTAGAGAACTCTTGAGGTATCTTCCTTCCCACTTTGTAGTTTGCTATGTCAGCAAACCAAGGTGCTTGCTGGATTTGCAAAAGGTGCTCATCTGGAAAACTTTCATTCACAGGCTGGGAGGCTTTTGAATTGTTTCTTGTGGTAGCCTCGACAAATGATCAGCAACTCGGTTCTCAGTGCCCTTCCTGTCCTTTACCTCAATATCAAATTCTTGTAGGAGTAATATCCACCTGATAAGTCTTGGTTTAGCATCCTGCTTTGACATCAAATACTTAAGGGCAGCATGGTCAGTATAAACCACAATTTTGGATCCTATCAAATATGATCTAAACTTATCAAATGCATAGACTACAGCTAGCAATTCCTTCTCTGTTGTGGTGTAATTTTTTGGGTCTCATTCAACACTTTACTTGCATAATATATGACATGATGCAAGTTTCCCTTCTTTTGTCCAAGGACAGCACCAATCGTAAGGTCACTTGCATCACACATGAGTTCAAAAAGTAGTTCCCAATCTGGGGGTGTGATGATTGGTGCTGTTGTGAGTCTGCTTTTTAAAGTTTCAAAGGCATGCTGGCAGTTTTCATCAAAAATAAAAGAATTATCAATCATTAATAGATTACTCAAAGGTTTGGCTATTTTTGAAAAATCCTTGATAAACCTTCTATAGAACCCTGCATGCCCCAAGAAACTTCTAACAGATTTCACATTAGTTGGTGGAGGGAGTTTTTCTATGATCTCAACCTTGGCCTTGTCAACCTCTATCCCTTTTCTTGAAACTTTATGACCAAGAACAATCCCTTCGGGTACCATGAAATGGCATTTCTCCCAGTTCAAAACCAAATTAGTTTCTTGGCACCGTTTCAAGACAAGAGTTGGATATTTTAGGCAAGCATTGAAATTATCACCAAAAACAGAGAAGTTGTCCATGAAGACCTCTAAAAACTTTTCGACCATATCAGAGAAAATGGAGAGCATACACCTTTGAAATGTGGCTGGGGCGTTGCAAAGCCCAAAGGGCATCCTCCTGTATGCAAAGACTCCAAATGGACATGTAAAGGCAGTCTTCTCCTAGTCCTTGGGGTCCACCACGATTTGATTATACCCGGAATATCCGTCCAAAAAGCAATAATAGGTATGGCCGGCCAATCTTTCCAGCATCTGATCAATGAATGGGAGAGGAAAATGATCCTTTCTGGTGACGTCATTCAATCTTCTATAGTCTATGCACATCCTCCACCCAGTCACTATTCTAGTAGGGATTAACTCATTCTTATCATTGGTGATGACCGTCATCCCTCCTTTCTTTGGTACAACTTGGACCGGGCTTACCCATGAGCTGTCAGATATTGGGAATATTATCCCTGCATTCCACAACTTCATTACTTCCTTCTGGACAACTTCCTTCATCGTAGGATTTAGCCTTCTTTGAGGTTGAACCACTGGTTTGGAGTTGTCTTCCAAGAGGATCTTATGCATACACACTGCAGGGCTGATGCCTTTCAGGTCGTCAATGGTCCATCCTAAAGCATCTTTGTGAGCTTTGAGTACATCAAGAAGTTCTCCTTCCTCCTTTTTTGTTAGGGACGAATTGATGATCACTGGGAAGCTCTCTGATGTACCCAGGAATGCATATTTGAGATGGGTGGGTAATGGCTTCAGTTCTTGTTTTTGTACTTCTACCTTCTTGCCTTGTTTTTCCTCTTGTTCATTAGAAATCTCAGCTACTTGTTCCTCTGTTGTCCCTTGATTTCCTTCTTGCTCTTGAGGACTTTCTTCCAGCATTTCTTCCACCAAACTCTCTATCATATCTACTCTCATATAATCCTCTTGCTCAGGAATGTGTTGCATTGACTTGAAAACGTTTATGACCATTTGTTCATTGTGGACCCTGAAGATCATCTCTCTTTTTTCTACATCAATGATAGCTCTTGCTGTGGCTAGGAATGGCCTTCCCAGAATGATTGAATTGTTTTCTTCCTCTTCAGTATCCAAAATCAAAAAATCTGCTGGGAAAATAAACTCCCCAACCTTCACCAACAGGTTCTCCACAATTCCATTGGGTGTTTTGATTGATCTATTAGCCATGACCAATGACATCCTGGTGGGTTTAAGTTTTTCTATGGCAAGCTTTCTCATCATTGAGAGAGGCATTAAGTTGATACTGGCACCAAGGTCACAGAGAGCTTTGTTGAGAACTATTCTGCCAATGGTGCATGAGACTACAAAGCTTCCTGGATCCTTAAGTTTTGGTGGAATGCCCCTTTGAATCACAGCACTGCATTCCTTGGTGAGTAACACGGTTTCCTCCTCAAGTCAACTCCTCTTTTTGTTGATAAGCTCTTTCAAAAACTTGGCATACAGAGGCATTTGTAAGTGCTTCAGCCAAGGGAATATTGATCTCCATCTTCTTGAAAGTCTCAAGGAACTTATGAAAATGTTGGTCCTTAGTTTCTTTGCTGAACCTCTAAGGATATGGCAGTGGAGGTGTGATGCTCTTTCCCACTTGCTGCTGTCCCTGAATCACTTCTTTTGAACTGTGCGGCTGGTTGTTCTTCTCTTTGAGTTTCTCAGTGTCCTTGTTTGGTGTCACAACTTGATCCTCGGCTTCATCTACCTTTGTTGGCTTTTCATCTTCTATTGGTCTTTTGCTGCTCTCCATTTGCTTCTTTGTAGTGTCATTGTTGCTCATCAATGTTCTCCCACTCCTTAATTGTATCGCCTTGCATTCTTCCTTAGGATTTGGGATTGTGTCACTCGGCAGGGAACTTGATGATCTTTCATTGGTGAATTGCTTGGAGAGCTGACCAATTTGCCTTTCCATGCTCTTTATGGATGCTTTCTGGTTCCGTGCTGTCAATTCTTGGTTTTTCATCATCTTCTCCATTAACATTTCCAGGTTGGTGATCCTCTGAGAGTCATGTGAAGTTGCTTGGTTATGGGGTGTTAATGGTTGATGGTAAATGTTTTGGTTAGTGAGTTGGTTATTGGATGAAAAATGGTTGGAGTTGGGGAAGTTGTTTTGGGTTTTTCTGTAAGGGTTTTGACTAGTCTGCTGTTGGTTGTGATTTTGGTTATTTCTTAAGGTGTTTGGGTTTGAGTTTCTCTGTCATGGTTGTTGGTTTTGGTTGTGGTTATCCCCCCATCTGAGGTTTGGGTGGTTCTTCCAAGATGGATTGTAGGTATCACCATAGACCTCATTTGATCCTGGATTGTGCATATATTGCACTTGCTCTTGTTGTTGTTCTTCTTGGTTCTCCTTATTCTGCCCCCAAGGAGTGGTTGGTTGGCTTGTGGCACTCACTGATGCTACTTGTAGGCCATCAATTCTTTTGGCCATTTGCTCAAATTATTGCTGAATCTGTTGCTGCATCATTTTGTTTTGAGCTAAGATTGAGTCCACTCCTTCCAGCTCTATTACTCCTCTTCTTTGTGATGGTTGGCGTTTCCTTTGATGAGCAAAGAAATACTGATTGTTAGCCACCATGTCAATGAGATTTTGAGCTTCTTCTGCAGTTTTCATCAGTTGCAATGATCCTCCAGCTGAGTGATCAAGTGCCTCTTGAGCCTTTAGAGTGAGCCCTTCATAGAAGTTCTGCAGCTTGTCCCACTCAGTGAACATCTCTGGTGGATATTTCCTCAGCAGAGCCTTATATCTCTCCCATGCTTTATACAGATTTTCAGCCTCCATTTACATGAATGTCTGCACTTCAGTCTTCAACCTGGTGATCCTTTGAGGGGGGTAAAACTTGGCAAGAAACTTGCTCACCAGATCATCCCAAGTGTTGATGCTTTCCTTCGGGAATGTTTCTAGCCATTGAGTGGCCTTGTCCCTAAGAGAGAATGGGAACAGCAGAAGTTTGTAAGTTTCAGGTTCACACCATTGGATTTAACAGTATCGCAAATCCTCAAAAAGGTGGATAGGTGCTGGTTAGGATCCTCCAATGGGCTTCCTCCATAGGAAAAATTATTCTGGACAAGTGTAATGAGTTGTGGCTTTAACTCAAAGTTGTTTGCATTGACATTTGGAGTGAGAATGCTACTTCCACAATGTCTAGCATTTGCAAAAGTGTAGGAAGCCAGTACTCTCCTCTGTTGAGGGTTATTGTTAACCCCTCCTCCTGGATTAGATGGATCCCCTTCCATCTCGTGATATTCTTCCTCAGATTCTTCCTCTCCAACAATGCATTTCCCTCTCTTAGCTCTTCTTAATCTCCTTAGAGTTCTCTGGTCAGTTTCAGATAAAACAGGAGTAACTCTCCCTGTACCTGACATACAAACAACACAAAAGAAACACAACCAGTGACACTTCAATCTATTGCTAGAATGAAGTTTTAGTTAGCTTAAGCAAAAATTCAAACAGTTAGTGTGTCAGTCAAAAATTAAAGAATAGAAAGGAAAAAGTACTTGATCTAGATCTCCACTTCACTTAATCATTGTCAATCTATTTCAATCCCCGGCAACGGCGCCAAAAACTTGATGTGCGGAAAATGATCTGACACAAACTCACCGGCAAGTGCACCGGGTTGCATCAAGTAATAATAACTCACATGAGTGAGGTCGATCCCACAGGGGTTGAAGGATTGAGCAATTTTAGTTTAGTGGTTGATTTAGTCAAGCGGATCAAGTATTGATTGAGTTGTTTGTAGTTGACAGTAACTAAATTGCAAGGAATGTAAAAGGGAATGGGTAATTTGCATGAAATTAAAGAGAACTGAAATTAAAGTGTTGAATCTTTAAGACAGGTAAAATAAATGGCAGAAATTTAAAGTGTAAGAAATGTAAATTGCAGAAACTTAAATTGCAAGAAATGTAAATTGCTTGAATTATAAAGGGAATTGGGAATTTGATTTGCAGAAATTAAACAAGGAAAAGTAAATTGCAATAAACAGAAAAGTAGAAGATGAAACTAATTGCAATGGATTTCAAACAGAAAATGTAAATTGACTTGAAGAAACATTCAACAGAGGAATTAAAATGAAATTTCAGATCTCAGGGGTCAAAAGACTAGAAAACTAAGTCTAGATCTCACTACCTTCCTTGATCCAATTCAGAAAGCAATTGCAACGAAATTAAAGATCAAAACAGAAGAAAACTTGAATTCAAATCTCAATTCTCCAATGGTGCAGTAAAAGAAACAGAAAGAGATCTCAAGGTGAGATTGAGACAGAATTTCCCCAATTCTCAACACCCAAGACTCAAGACAAGTGTAATTGAAATTGAAAACAAGAAAACTAAGAGGAAGAGAATTCAATTCTCCTTCCCCAAGACTCAGAAACTTAAAATCACTCTCAAACCAAAAGCTCTCCAAAACT
The DNA here is from genome assembly GCF_000817695.3 of Arachis duranensis. Lineage (NCBI taxonomy): Eukaryota > Viridiplantae > Streptophyta > Magnoliopsida > Fabales > Fabaceae > Arachis > Arachis duranensis. The sequence goes on from NC_029778.3 coordinate 70,298,067, forward strand.
ACTCAGCCAAAACTAAAGAAAAGCTCCTTCTCGATTTCTACTTTCCATTGCTTTTTGAAGCACCTCATTTGGAGCTATGTAGCTCAAGTTATTCTTGTTGGAAGTATACCCCTTCAGGCTGCAAGCCAACGTTTGACCTAAAATTTGAGGCAAACGTTGGCGCAAGCTTTTGCCTTATCCATGGTGAATTCAACTCTTCCAAAAGTTTGAGCTAAAGTTTGAGGCAAGCTTTTGCTCAAGCTTTTTGTTCTCTCTTGCTCCTTGCCCTTTCTTCTTTCTCTAACCTTCTTCAAAGCTCTTTTCACCTGTCATCAATCAACCAAACACATCAAAGCTATGCTCAAAATCATGAGTTTGTTATTCTTTCATAATATATGACAATCATAGCACAAAATCTCATGAAATTGCATTAATTCATCCATGGTTGATTGAATCAAAGAAAACATGAAATTCTACCCAATTGGCTTGCTTATAGCTCAAGAAATTAAAGTGCATAAAATCAATTGAAAACAAAAGAAAAAGACTAGTGAAACTAGGCTAAGATGACTCGTCATCACTCTTCCTCTATGTACTTCTCTGCTTCACTTGAGTGTGAATTCTCTTGATTGACTGCCTCACGTTCTTGTTCCTTCACTTCCTCCTTTACACTCAACATTTGACTTAATAGCACTTTCATGGAGGAGGTTTGTTGTTCTTCCCAAGATTTCTTCATCTTCTCTTCATATCTTTCAATCACAGATTCAAGTGTTGAGAATCTTTGGTTTAGGAAAGTTTGTGAGGGTTGTGAGTTTTCATGTTCCCTTGTCATCTCAAGTGCAGTTTCAGGTTCAACCTCCTCCACCACCTCATTCTTCATTGAAAGTTTGCTTGACACAGATGCCTCTTCTTCTTGTTCTTCCATTTCCTCCTTCACATCCACCAATTGGTCTTCATCTTCCTTACTTAGCAGTTCTGAGTGTTTCCTTATTTTCTCCAAGTGTTCATCCACCTTCTTGAAGAGGATCTCTTGCTCTTTTCAGGATTGTTCTTGCCTTTCCAATAATTCTCTGGACTTTTGAAGGGGATCTTCAACTGTTGGCTAAGAGATGAAGGCTGAGAGTAATTTTGGTGACATGGGTATGTTGTAGTGAAGTTGTGTTGAGGGGTGTGGAATGAGTTTTGTGAGTTGTGGGATGAATTTTGTGACTGTTGAGATGAGTTTTCTGTGTAGTGAAATGAATTTTGTGGTTGGTGAAATGAGTTGTATGGATCTTGAGGGAGGCTTTGTGTTGAGGCAAGATCAAGTGATGAAAAATTTTCAAGTGGAAAACTGAGAGATGATGTTGGACAATTTAGCATGAATGAATTGAAGGTTTGCTCAAGTGATGATGACTCTTTATAGATGGAGTATGAACTGTCAATTGCTTTCTGGTTTTGATCCTCCCATCCACAATGTGAATCATTGTAGAATTCATCAGGGTGTGGATCACTTTGTGGCATTGGGGGGAAATCTTGCATGAATTTATTGAAAGCATAATCAAGAGATGATGTCTCTTGCTAAATATTGTATAGAGCATTCGAATTCCCTTCCCAGCCATAGTTTGTGTTAGTGTCATAGCAGTATGATTCACTTTGTGGCTCTGGGAGGAAATTCCTCTCACTTGATTGTTCACACTCTTGTTGATATACACAGATACCATGAGGATAATGATATAAGTCAATTTGTGGTTCTGGACAGTATCTCATGTGCTTTGTTTGATTAATTTGTGGCTCTAGAGCAAATCTCCATGGATTTGAGTGCTCAGAATTTGCAATTTCTTGGTGATACTCCCAGCCACCATTAGAATAATGACTTGAATCATTTTGTGGTGGTGGGAAGTATCCCATATGATTCTCTGGCTCATCTTGTGGTTTTGAAGCATATCTCCATGGCTTGGAGTGCTCAGGATCTGTAATTTCTTGGTAATATTCCAAGCCACCATTAGAGATTTGTGATGGTGGATAATATCCCATAAAATTTGTTTGATCACAAGATGAGTTGAACTCCATTTGAATTTTATAAAACACAACACCAATGAAAATTGAAATTCATATCACAGATAATAATTTCTTAGTGAGGCAATAACTCAAACACCTTGGTGTCAACTTGAAACAGAAAGCAAAAACAAAGAAAATGCTTAATCTAGACTTCTCACCCACTTAATCATTGTTTATCTAAATCAATCCCTGGCAACAGTGCCAAAAACTTGATGGGTGAAAATTAGATTTTCACAAACTCACCGGCAAGTGTACCGGGTCGCATCAAGTAGTAATAACTTACAAGATTGAGGTCGATCCCACAGGGATTGATGGATCAAGCAACTTTAGTGAGTAATCAGTCTAGTTAAGCTAACATTGGTGAATTGGATGAAATTGAAGCAATCAGAAAGTAAATTGACTGAAAATTGTAAATGGCAGAAAGTAAATTTCACAAAAACTTAAATAGCAAGAAAAGTAAATTGCAGAAGATCTAACTTGCAGGAAGTAAATTGACAGAGGCTTGAAGAACAAGAAATGTAGATTGCAGTAAATGTAAAGGGAATTGGGTGCTGGAAATTAAAGAGGCAATAAATCAAAGCTTGGAACAAGTGATAGAATCTTAAATGACAAGAAAAGTAAATTGCATCAACAGAAAAGAGAATTGAGGTGCAGGAAAATTTAAATTGCTTAAAAATGTAAATCAAGCTCACAGCAAACTCATGTAAAATTTCAGAAAGGAAATTAGCAAGGAGGCGGAGAACTTAAATTGCACAGAAAGCAAACTCCGCTCAAGAAAATTGTAAAAGTCCAGAAAAAGAAATTGCAGAAGAGAATTGTAAAGATTGAAAGTGCATAAGCAAAATTGAATTCAGTGCAGAAAAATAAAATTGTTTACAAGAGCTTTCTATTCTACTCCTACTCCTACTGCTATCTATTAGAGCCAACCTTCTTTCTAAAATGGAACGGATGCCTTTTTATAGACTTTACAAAATGAAAATGAAATTGAAAAACAAATTACAAATGAAAATTCCTAATTTAGTTTCTCTGTGTCCCTTTGAGTCATGTTAATAGGCTTTACTTGCTTTGGATTTGAATGAGAATGGGTCAGAAGCTTGGGTCATGGGCACTTGTTCCAGTGAAGCGCTCCGTTGGGTAAGTGAATTTGGCGTTTACTTTTGCGGCGTGCCAATTTGGTGCTCCTTGTGTGCATGTGGCCTCCTCCAGCGTTCACTTAGTGAATGTCGTGCTCCCTTAGTGAGCGCTATTTCTTGGGCGCTTGGTTCCCTCTTCGAGTCTTGGTTGCTTCCCTTTGTGAGTTTCCTTTTGGTGTAGCACTCAGTTAAGAGATGTGAACGTAGCGTTCACATGCTTCCCTTGCGTGCTTTGCTTCCCTTGCATGAGGGCCCGAAAAAGTTGAAGAAAGTGAGCGTAGCGTTCACTCCTTTGAACGCTAGCCATAGATCTTTACTTCCAAGCCAAGGTCCACGAGAAAGTTTGCTTGTGTGAACACTAGCGTTCATTTAATTGAATGTTCTTCCTTGCCCTTTTGTTCATGGCTTTCATTAATGCCTTGGTATTAATAATATGCATGCTTCCATGGTTTTAATAATAATGCCAATGCATTAACGTTGCATTCATTCAATTCATTCTCAATTAAATGCATTAGTAATTAAATATTTCATGCATGCATGCTTTCATTTATCAATTCATGATGCATGCATAAGGCATTAATAATTAAATGCATCCATGCATGCTTTCATTAATGTCTTGGCAAAGTATTGAAATAATATTGGAAAAGTCTACGGGCAGCAATTTTATTGCATTTTGGCCAGCATGTAACCAGTAGAGAAAGATGAGCTATTAGATAAAATCTCACACCAATTTTACACCATCAAATCATCATTGATGACTAGTTGATAGCTACTAATCACAAATATTGCTAGTCTCCTAGCATTATTCAATAATATTACTTGCATGCATTCTTTATTAGCAATGCCAATTAATGAACGTTAACGTTCACTTTTTTTAACGCCATGGTTCATGGTGGCATTAAATAATTAAATGCGTGCATAAGGCATTAATGCATGCCATGGCTTTATGGTCATGGGTCACGCTTTTAAAAGTGTGGCCTAAGATTCGAAAGCGTGTTCAATCTTCAAAGCTTGTCCAAAATTCTTCTTTTCTTTTTTTTAGTTTATTTTGTGTTTTTTTTTACTTTTTTTTCTTCTTATTTCCTACAAAGTTTATAAAATCAAAAGATCAAAGAAATATATTATTTAAGCACAAAAAATACAATATTTAAGCACCAACCATCAATTTCTTGTATGAAAAAGCATAAAAAAACACGACACGATGACATGTCATCACCCCTAACACTCCTCACACTAATATTATCTCAAAGTTATTTTGAGCTTTGGTCCTCCTAACGCCTGATGACCACATCATAGCCATGTGTCACCATCGCTGTAATGTCGAAAGTGCCAAACCTGTAATAATAATTGACATAAGAATATAACAACATAGCAAAATAAATAAATAAATAAAACCCAGCAACAAGAACAACTAAGCCGCAATAACAATACAACAAAAAGTTCAATAAATTAAATTCAACAAGAAACAACTAACATAATAGCAATTAACAAAATAACTAATTATTAACAAATTAACAAGTAGCATCAAGAAGGAAACAATACAACAATCGCCCGCAATAATAAGTAGGTATCAACAGGAATATGGCAAGAATATATTTAATAACCCCAACATGAAATAACTAACAAAATTAAATCAACGACGATGAACACAATAAGGATCAAAGAGTGGTAGAGGACTAGAACGACTTGAAGGGATTGGAAGGCATGACTGGAAGGCAAGAACAATGTGAAAGAGAGTACGATGCGAAGGCAAAGATGACGAGAAGAAGAAGATGGGAAGGCTATAATAACAAAAGAGCTCGCCGAATTCTAGGAGAGGGAGAACAGAACTTGTGTCTTCAAGGAGAATAATGCAATAGTGGAATTCATAATAGTTGGGACTTAGGAGAAGAGCACTCTACTTGCTGAAAGAAGGGAAAAAGTGAGAACTTTTGGTTTGCTAGGAGAAAAAAAAGTGTCGATGGCTCTAGGAGAAGCATAGGATGAGAGACTAAATTAAGATTTCTCTCTCATTTTTTTAATTTTTTTTTACTTAGTGACATTGTTTTGGCCTTTATTCATTCTAGTATTTATAAATTTATTAAAAATATTTGTAACTTTCTTATTTAACTTATATTCAAATTTGTTTGGCTTGTTAGGGGACAATTTTCTTGAGTCCCAGTCATGACTCATTTTGGACCGTGACACTTATTACTTTTTCACTGCATAATTGCATGCAAAGTTAGGCACTAAATTAGCTCAAGTCCCATTGGGCGTGCTAATTTATTTCACTCAATTTTTATTCGACTTCAACATAAATGTCGATCAAGTTTTATATCAATAATCTCAATTCGAAGAGCAGATATGACTCCTCTAAAGAGGTGAGCTCGACTTGGGACCTATCGATTCCAATATTGATGTTAACTCTAAAAATAATGAAAAAGTAGCAAAATTTTTGTATTACTAATGGTAAATTGATGTGAACAAATGTTATGTTTAACATGAATTACAAAGTGTAAATTAAATTAAATAGATTAAAACATGACATGGATAAAAAGGAACGATAACATGCTAGAATGCTGAAGATAAAAAAATGAACTAACAAAGAAACAATAAAGAAAACGCTAAATAAAGAAATTGACTCCTAACATACACTCACATGTACTTGCACTCTATAATCTCTTTTGGCATTAGTGTGACCAGAAATTCGTAAAAATTTAATATAATTTATGATGTTGAACTGAAGTCCTTCTTAATTCTTTACTTCTCCTATTTATAGAGAAAAATTCTTGTTATGTTGATCTTTCTTAAGAGGAACTAGCCTTGTGTCCATATTCTTGCTTTACTTGATCTCTAAGGTTAACTACCTACATTCTTATCATACATTGAGGGTCAAGCAATATTCTCCATGTTGAGGCTAGTCTTTATCCATTAAGATCAATTTTTTTTTCGAAAATGTTTGGTAACGAAAAGAAATTAGCCAAAAATAGTCAAAACTTATTTTAATAATTAATAAATGTTAAATAAGACAAGTTTTGATTATTTTTTTGTCTGCCTAACATTACCATTTTATTTTATACGTGCCAATTGCACCGCTTTTTATTAATTCGACTTGACTTTTTACACTTTTATCTCTTCCATTTCAATAATTCTGATTAACATTTTAGTCAAGATGCTTCTGCATCGGCATCCGTACTTTATAGTCGAAATGATTGCTATGTCAAACTTTTTGTATCAACAAGAATAAAAATAAAAGTGTGAGAAACAAAATAAATAAAAATTAAAGGTAGGTTGGGAGAATTCGATAGCCGTGTATGAAAAAAGACAATTTTATTGTAAGTAATGTGGTTCAATAATTTGTTGCTGAAGACAAGAAGGTTTAGATAAACTACCACTATAAGAAACATCGTTAAAATTGACGGCCAAATCGACGGCTTAGCCGTCGATAATATTAAATATCGACGGTAAAATGAACGGCGGTGGTGGTCGCTATAAAGCTTGTCGATTTTTTAAAATTCTAATAAAATCGACGGCTTGTCTAGCCGTCGATAATAATTTAATAAAATCGACGGCGTTATTGTCTATAATATGAGTTTGAAAATTTTATATTCTTACTAAAATCGACAACATTTCCGTCGATATTATTATATAAAATCGATGCTATTTTGTCAATATTTGATTCAATAAAATCGACAATACTTCCGTTTATAATATGTTTACTAAAAGCGACAACGTTGCCGTCGATATTTGATCCAATAAAATCGACACACTTGCCGTCGATTTTATTATTTTAGATACCGACAACCTCTTTGTCTATTTTTGGTTTTTCCTTGTCTATTTTAAAATTAAAAATCGACAACCATTCTGTCAATTTTAATAGATATCTTAAAAAACGACAATCAAATGCAGCTGGTATATACACTGATTGCAGCGCTATAGAACTCTTGGAAGTCATTTTTTTTATACGAGAGTGCCTCCATCTTAACATGGAACAGACTATAATACTAAGGCAATAATGCGGGAGTGGAACATTCAACAATTAACTAGGCCTTATCTCATTCGGTAAGACTAGAAACTTCTACACGAGTCAAATAATGCAATTGAGGAAGATTAAAAATTAAACTATCAATTAAACAATTGATCTGATAACACTCCTCCTTTTTTACATTGATCATGTCAAGGAAAAATGCATAATGCACAGGCATTGCAAAATAACAAGACAATGGTGTAATTTGACCATTACAGATTTTAAAACCTTAGATAAATTACATGCAAAATATAAGGCTATTCACTCCTATATCAAACATCCTAAATGAACTCCATAGAAACCTCACTTTCCTGCTTACCAAATAATGAAGAAATCAGTGACACAATGTGCTCCTCCAATTCCTCTTGGTACCTTTCTTTCTTGTTCTTTTTATTGACAGAAATCTGAACAACAAAGCACACAACTTGAATTTCAGTCCCATGGATCCATATTTTACTAAGGTAAAAGCAAGAAAGTCAAGTACTAATAAAGTCACAAATTAAAAATTCTTAAATTATGTGCAGCCCTCTGTACTTCGGTGAAGAAATGGGATTCAAATATGGAATTCGTGTAAATATAATAAGGCATTTCAAACTCCTTGATATTGGCCATATACCTCTGCATGCTTTCAAATTTAGGACTCGTATAACAGAGGGCGGCATAGTTGATGATCCATCAATGTCAACAAGCTAAGATAAATAAATCAGATGATGTGCAATGTTCAATTATTGAAGGAATACAATTATAACGCAACAAAGGCTCAGATAAGGATTTTTTTAAACCTGCTGAAGAAACTCTAAAAGATTAACATCATTTAAGTTGACATCTAAAATACAAGGTACCTACAAGCAAATACATAACAACACACATCTGTAATATGTAAAACATGGAAGGCATTTAGCACTTCTTGCAAATTGAATTCAAATGTTGATAATAATAAATGACGGCCATTGGTTGTCTGTTGAGAACATCCAAATTCCTGCAAGGCAATGAAAATTATATATTAAAAAACCACATCCAACTGAATGAGTTTGATGTAACAAATTATTCTAGTTTAATTTGGGCCAGACAATAAGATGCACGATATAAGCAAATAAAGGCATTTTCTATCTTGATTCATTCCCAAAACGATAAATAACGAATGACTCATTAACACTATTCACCTTCTAAAAACATTGATCTAGGAAGTATACAACTTTTGCAAGCCAGCAGACAAGCATACCTTTTATAGGGTTCAGAATGAACAAGAATGTTGCACATCCAACCCCAATCTTTAATATGTTCGCTATAACTATGAAGTAGTTGATAACCAATCTCTGGCAGCACCTGTATAATGCGTCTTGCTAATGGTGTAATAATTTTAAAGAATCAGGAAGAGAAAAGAGTCTCATAGGCCCTCTAATTCATAAGGTACATACCAGTTCCTATTTAGCATCCAGATAGGTTATTCTTTTTGCTTCTCCAGATAAATGGTTAGTCAAGATTTTACTCTAAAAAAGTTAACATCATAGGTATTTTCGCTTTAGAACTTTAAATATGACAAGGCAACCCTTTCAAATTTTCAAAATGTACATATTAACCATGTTGACATTTTCTCTATCAAGTATCAAGTGTGAAACAAAATATAAATAAGCAAGGTTTAGCATATCAAAGTGCGCATTATTAAAAAAAATGAAATAAAGAATAAGAAGGCAATTAGGTTCTTCTATAATATTGAGATAGATTTATAGGTATTTAAAAGAAAAAATAGTATCAAGGAAGCTAAGTCTTTGAACAAATTATATAACGAACTACAACTTTTTTCTTAAAAAGTTATAAATCCATTGCAAAATCCAAAAAGACTTATGTATTATATTACTCTAACAAAAATTAAAGCAAAGGGTGAATTATATATAAGTCAGTGCTGCATTGGTTAACAATCATAAGTCAACAATCGTTTTTGTTAATGCCGATAGTGATAACGATATAAAATTTACTACAATCATATAATTAATGAGTAATTTTATCTAAAATTGGAATTTTACAGACTATTGGAATTGCGAAAGAAAATCGAAGATAAAGATAATAGACATTAGACAAAGATCATATCATTCCAATTTAGAACAATAAGGGTATTGGAATAAAATAATTGGTGGAAGATAATAATCCAAATCTTGTATTTTGGTTTAAATTTGACAGAAAAGAAAAAAAAGATCTGGCTGGAGATGAGGCTTCTTGATAGACAGAATGCCATTCAGAAGTAAATAACTTATCAACAGTCCCAGAGTTCATTGTTTGTGCTGCTGAATAGTATGAATATGGAAGATCTTCAGCCACTGCTCTAGAGAAAAGATCACAATCTCTAGACAATTTTAATTTTTTCACAACATTTGAACAGCGTTGAGCACCATATAATGGATACTCTTCCAATTAGCCAGAAATATAATGGAAACTCTTCCAAAAAAGGGGGCTAACTTAATTTAAGAATCTAAAAACATAGTTGGTAGCATTCAACAATTAGAAAAGGGGCTAACTTAATTTCAGCTGATATGAACACAATAGATGACTAATAATTATGAACAGAATGGCCATGCAAGTTGCAAAGGTGCAAATTATTACTACATTACTACTACTACTTCATATTTACCTAATAATTTCGTTACAAATTGAAAGAAAGATCTCAGCTTAAATATGGACCATGTGAGTATGAGAATCCACCATTAAGAGTGCTTCTGTTTCCACCAAACAGAGAAATAAAATGAGCTTCTGTGAAATTATGGAATTATTAAACTTAGTCTTAGCTCTTAAAAAAATAGAACCAGAATAAACAAGATGACCATGATTTCTAGATTTAAAAAATAGGATATTACAATTAGCTCATAGTTTACACCTGAAATAGGGGATTTCCAATTGAAACTGAAGTTGGCTTTGAAAATGATACCTGGTTCTTGTGAGCTCGATTGAGAGAGAACGGAGAAGAACCAAAGTAGGAGGAGCCACAGCGGCAACAGAGAGAAGGAGCGACGGCGGCGCAGCAGCAACAGAGCAACAGGCGGCGCAGGCAAGAGGAGCGACAGTGGGGAGTGACAGTGGCACGGCAGCAACAGAGCGCGACGGCGACACGAGTAAACGGAGTGACGGCGGTGCAACCGTGACGCCGATAGAAGAGAATGAGGGTTGTCTCTGAACCTGGTGGCGGATTGGTGACGAATGCAGAAAAGAAAAAGATAAAATGAGGGTTGGTGTTTCTGGACTTGGAAGCGGGAGGTGGGCATGGAGATGGTGTTTTTAGCAATAAAAATCGACAGTATAGTTGTCGATTTTAATTTGAAAAAAAAACAACGGCTTTTGTGTCTATTTTATACATTAAATCCACACCATTTATTTGATTTTAGAATTCAATCTAAACCGTTCAAATTTATCGACGGAAGCTTTGTCGATATTTTAAATATAAAAATAGACGTCAGATCCGTCGATTTTAGAATAAAAGTATTTTCGCCTCCAACCTCGTCGACCCTATAATGGTAGTTTAAAAAAGGTTTAATGCAATATAAAAAAATCGACGGCCAGGCTGTTGATTTTATTAGTTTATTTTTAATTATCTGTTTTTTAAAATATCGACAACAAGCCGTCGAAAAATATCAACGGGAGAAATAGCCGTCGATTTTTTGCGTCGAAAAATACGCTTTTTCTTGTAGTGTACGGAGGTGAATTTATACAAAATTCTAAAGGTGAATATGGGTGGAGGATAGTAATCTCGAGGTGATGTTGATGTATTATTTTTTTATTATTTTTATTTTTTGCAGCTAAAGGCTAGAGAGGAATAATGTGAACTAGTTTATATTGGCAGTGTAAAGAAAATGTGAATGCAATAATCATATTATAAGAGTAACATGCATTCTGGGAATGTTTTAGATGGAGTAATGCTAAGTGCGAGTGTTATGTAGGTTTTTTTTTATGCCTACCAATTAGCATGATGTTTCATATCGTGATGGTAGTGTTATTATTTGTTTTATTTATTGATGACCCTAAGGCCTCTTATGGGATTTGAAAAAAGATTCTCCTTTTAAATGCTACTTTCTCTCTGTAGTTATAGATTTTATATTATCTTCAGGAATTTAATATCCATTAAATGAAGATAAAAATTATTGTAATTTACATATCTCATATTTAGGTATTCCCAATGCTTGCTTTTCCTTGTTTTAAATGAAATAACACATGATGAAATAATTTTTATATTGCTCCCTCTTCTTTGTCGAGTTTTTTTTTCTTTTTGTTACATTAATCCCTACAAATAATGTTCGTTGGCCAGGGAGGAGATTTTATCTCCAAAAATAGGATAGATGTTTAACAAATGAGTCCGATTAAAAGTATTTTTGTAAATTATACCTTTTTAATAAAATAAATAAGGGGAACAAATTACAAAGAATGAATAAGAAAAAATTATTTTCATAAAAAACAAGTAAAACCTCTTAATAATAATGTCAACACAGAATAAAATGCCTTCAAATAGAGAAAATATAGGTAAACAATATAAATATTGAACAACATGAACAACGATTTAAAAAAATGTTAAATTAATTATTAAAATCAGATTCTTAATTTATTAAAATAATCAATTTTTAATTTAAATTATTAGGGTTAGGCAACGTAACATTCTCTGTTACATCACATTTCTATTCCATCTCAACCCTCCTCCCCCTCCTCCAACTCACATTTTCTCTTTTCACCACGATGCGACGAAAACATCGATGTAGCTTGATGAGCGGATAATTTGTACGCTTTTTGGCATTGTTTTTAGTATGTTTTTAGTATGATCTAGTTAGTTTTTAGTATATTTTTATTAGTTTTTAGTTAAAATTCACTTTTCTGGACTTTACTATGAGTTTGTGTATTTTTCTGTGATTTCAGGTATTTTCTGGCTGAAATTGAGGGACCTGAGCAAAAATATGATTCAGAGACTAAAAAGGACTGCAGATGCTGTTGGATTCTGACCTCCCTGCACTCAAAGTGGATTTTCTGGAGCTACAAAAGCCCAATTGGCGCGCTCTCAACGGCGTTGGAAAGTAGACATCCTGGGCTTTCCAGCAATATATGATAGTCCATACTTTGCCCAAGATTTGATGGCCCAAACCGGCGTTCAAAACACCCTCAGAATTCCCAGCGTTAAACGC
>NC_029778.3:70310627-70315048 GCF_000817695.3 Arachis duranensis
GATTGGGTGAATGTCTCTTGGATTCCTGATACACGATGCATGGTTGATTGCCTGACAACCGAGTGCTCGCCTGACAACCGAGCCAGCCATTCCGTGAGATCAGAGTCTTCATGGTATAGGCTAGAACTGATGGCGGCATTCAAGAGAATCCGGAAGGTCTAACCTTGTCTGTGGTATTCTGAGTAGGATTCAATGATTGAATGACTGTGACGAGCTTCAAACTCCTGAAGGCGGGGCGTTAGTGACAGACGCAAAAGAATCACTGGATTCTATTCCGGCCTGATCGAGAACCGACAGATGGATAGCCGTGCCGTGACAGGGTGCGTTGAACATTTCCACTGAGAGGATGGGAGGTAGCCACTGACAACAGTGAAACCCTTGCATAAGCTTGCCATGGAAAGGAGTAAGAAGGATTGGATGAAGACAGTAGGAAAGCAGAGAGACGGAAGGGACAAGCATCTTCATGCGCTTATCTGAAATTCCTACCAATAAATTACATAAGTATCTCTATCTTTACCTTTATGTTTTCGTATATCATCATTCATATCCATTTGAGTCTGCCTGACTAAGATTTACAAGGTGACCATAGCTTGCTTCATACCAACAATCTCTGTGGGATCGACCTTTACTCGCGTAAGGTTTATTACTTGGACGACCCAGTACACTTGCTGGTTAGTTGTGCGAAGTTGTAGTGATCACTACTTCGCATACCATAGCTTCAACGGGATCAACCCGTTATCAATCAAGACCTCAACGCTTTTCACCTTCTCTTTCAACGCAGCCCATTGCAAGGCGGTCCACCCCATTCTAGTCCCTTCCATTAACGTTCGCTCCCCCATCGTCAAACAGCTTGCCATCCCATGCTAGTCCCCTACCATTGCTGCTTGAAATAGCACGTCCCTCTAGTGCAGCAAATCCCCTAATTCCACGTGTTCGTTCTTCATTGCTATCGCAAATGCTATTTTTCCCACTCTGGTTCGCATCGCACCCACATTCAGCTAACAAACTCGCTAGTGTACGAAATTGTAAATCACATTTTTTACAACTCGTACCACTAACCAGCAAGTGCACTGGATCGTCCAAGTAATACCTTACGTGAGTAAGGGTCGAATCCCACGGAGATTGTTGGCTTGAAGCAAGCTATGGTTATCTTGTAACTCTTAGTCAGGATAATAATAATTCTCAGTTTTGATTGGTAGTAAATAAAAAGCATGGATTAAATAATACTTGTTATGCAGTAATGGAGAATATGTTGGAGTTTTGGAAATGCTTTGTCTTCTGAATCTCTGCTTTCCCCCTGTCTTCTTCTTCACGCACGCAAGGTTCCTCCTATGGCAAGCTGTGTGTCGGTGGATCACCGTTGTCAATGGCTACCATCTGTCCCTCAGTGAAAATGGTCCAGGTGCGCTGTCACCGCACGGCTAATCATCTGTCGATTCTCACTCATGCTGGAATAGATCCACTGATCCTTTTGCGTCTGTCACTACGCCCGACCCTTGTGAGTTTGAAGCTCATCACAGTCATTCAATCCCTGAATCCTACTCGGAATACCACAGACAAGATTTAGACTTTTCGGATTCTCAAGAATAATGCCAATAGATTCTACCTTATACCACAAAGATTCTGATTAAAAAATCCAAGAGATACTCATAAAATTGAAGGTAAAATGGAGGTGGTTGTCAGGCACGCGTTCATAGGTTGAGAATGGTGATGAGTGTCACGGATCATCACCTTCTTCATATTGAAGTGCGAATGAATATCTTAGATAGAAACAAGCGTGTTTGAATAGAAAATAGAAACAATTGCATTAATTCATCGAGACACAGCAGAGCTCCTCACCCCCAACAATGGAGTTTAGAGACTCATGCCGTCAAAGAGTACAAAGTTCAGATCTAAAAAAATCATGAGGTATAGAATAAATCTCTAAAAGTTGTTTAAATACTAAACTAGTAACCTAGGTTTACAGAAAATGAGTAAACTAAGATAGATAGTGCAGAAATCCACTTCCGGGGCCCATTTGGTGTGTGCTGGGCAGAGACTTTAGCTTTTCATGCGCCAGTTTACATCGTTTGTCTTCGAGCAAAGTATGGAATATTATATATTTCTGGAAAGCCATGTATGTTTACTTTCCAAAGCAATTGAGAGCGCATCAATTGGACTTCTGTAGCTCCAGAAAATCCATTTCGAGTGCAAGGAGGTCAGAATCCAACAACATCAGCAGTCCTTTTTCAGCCTGAATAAGATTTTTGCTCAGATCCCTCAATTTCAGCCAGAAAATACCTGAAATCACAGAAAAATAAACAAACTCATAGTAAAGTCCAGAAATATGGATTTTGCATGAAAACTAATAAAAATATACTAAAAAGTAGTTAGAACATACTAAAAACTACCTAAAAACAATGTCAAAAAGCGTATAAATTATCCGCTCATCACAACACCAAACTTAAATTGTTGCTTGTCCCCAAGCAACTGAAAATAGGATAAAAAGAAGAGAATATACTATAAATTCCAAAATATCAATGAAGCTTAGTTCTAATTAGATGAGCGGGACTAGTAGCTTTTTGCTTCTGAACAGTTTTGGCATCTCACTTTATCATTTGAAGTTTAGAATAATTGGCATCTATAGGAACTCAGAATTCAGATAGTGTTATTGATTCTCCTAGTTTAGTATGTTGATTCTTGAGCACAGCTACTTTATGAATCTTGGCCGTGGCCCTAAGCACTTCGTTTTTTAGTATTACCACCGGATATATAAATGCCACAGACACATAACTAGGTGAACCTTTTCAGATTGTGACTTAGCTTTGCTAAAGTCCCCAATTAGAGGTGTCCAGAGTTCTTAAGGACACTCTTTTTCTTTGGATCACGACTTTTTTTACCCTTGCCTTTTGGTTTTAAGGGCTATTGGCTTTTTCTGCTTGCTTTTTCTTTTTCTTTTATATTTTTTTGCCATTTTTTTTCGCAAGCTTTTGTTATTCATTGCTTTTTCTTGCTTCAAGAATCAATTTTATGATTTTTCAGATTATCAATAACATTTCTCTTGTTCATCATTCTTTCAAGAGCCAACAATTTTAACATTCATAAAATTCAATATCAAAAATATATACTGTTCAAACATTCATTCAGAAAACAAAAAGTATTGTCACCACATCAATATAATTAAACTAATTTCAAGGATGAATTTGAAACTCATGTACTTCTTGTTCTTTTATTTTTAGAACATTTTTCATTTAAGAGAGGTGAAAGATTCATAGAGTTATTCATAGCTTTAAGACATAGACACTAAACAATAATGATCATCTAGTAAAGACACAAAACATAGACAAACATAAAGTATGAAAATAAAAAAAAACATAGAAAAATAAGAACAAGAAAGTTAAGGAATGAGTCCACCTTAGTGATGGCGGCTTGTTCTTCCTCTTGAAGATCTAATGGTGCTCCTTTATGTCTCTTCCTTGCCTTTGTTGCTCTTTTCTCAAGGCTCTTTGATCTGCAATCAAATGCTCTACCACTGAACTATGGACCCTTGAGATGAACCTCTCCATCTCTCATGACTCAGATGTGGAAGCAACTGCCTTCTCTTTCCTCTTTCTAGAGGTTTCTCTGGCCTTAGGTGCCATAAATGGTTATGGAAAAATAAAAAGCAATTCTTTTTCCAAGGACAATTCCCTTATTCGAAATTTTGTGCCCAAGGACAATTCCTTCAGTCACCATAAAGTGGCATTTCTCCAGTTTAAAACCAGGTTAGTCTTTTGGCACCTCTTTAGAACAAGTGCTAGATGGTCAAGACAGGAGCTGAATAAGTCTCCAAATACTGAAAAGTCATCCATGAAGACTTTCAGAAAATTTTCCACCATATCAGAGAAAATAGAGAGCATGCACTTTTGAAAGGTTGCAGGTGCATTACACAGACCAAATAGCATCCTTCTGTATGCAAATACTCTAGATGGACATGTGAATGCTGTTTTCTCTTGATCCTGGGGATCTACTGCAATTTGATTATAACCTTAATATCCATCCAAAAAGCAGTAGTAATCAAGACCTGCTAGTCTTTCTAGCATCTGGTCTATGAATGGTAAAGGAAAATGATCATTTCTGGTAGCTGTATTGAGCCTTCTGTAATCAATACACATACGCCACCCTGTAACTATTCTTGTAGGAACCAATTCATTTTTTTCATTATGAACCACTGTCATGCCATCCTTCTTAGTGACGACTTGGACAGGGCTCACCCAAGGGCTATCAGAAATAGGATAAATAATCCCAACCTATAGTAATTTAGTGACCTCCTTCTGTACCACCTCCTTCATGGCTGGATTCAGCCGCTTCTGTGGTTGAACCACTGGCTTAGCATCATCCTCCAATAGGATCTTGTGCATGCATCTGGCTGGGCTAATGCCCTTAAGATCACTGATGGACCA
>NC_029778.3:70315555-70323333 GCF_000817695.3 Arachis duranensis
GGGATCTTTAAGCTTCTCTGGTAAGCTTTTCAGAATGACTGCACTGCATTTTTCAGTGAGGTAAACTTTTTCAGTTTCTCTCTAATCCTTCTTATGACTTAAGATCTCTTTTATGAACTTAGCATAAGACGGTATTTGCTCAAGTGCCTTTGTAAACAGAATCTTTATTTCAAGAGTCTTGAGATAGTCTGCAAAGCGGGCAAATTGCTTATCCTGTTTCGCTTGGCGGAGTTTCTGAGGATAAGGCATTTTGGCTTTGTATTCCTCAATCTTAGTTGCTGTAGGTTTATTTCCTACAGATGTGGTTGGAGAAGCCTTTTTAGAGGGGTTGCTATCAGCACTTGTATGTGTCTGATCCCTCACTGGCGTTTGAATGCTAGGGTTGGAAGCTGGATTGGCGTTGGACGCGAACCCCTTACCTGTTTCTGGCGTTTGAACGCCAAAACTAAGCTTCCTTTGGGCGTTTAACGCCAACTCCTTGCCTGTTTGTGGTGTTTGAACGCCAGAACTGAGCATGGGTTGGGCATTTAACGCCAGCTCTCTACCCTTTTCTGGCGTTTGAGTGCCAGGATTATTCCTCTTTGGGCTCTTACTGTCCTCAGAGGGATTTTGGGTAGCAGTTTATTCATTTCTTGGCTTCCTGCTGCCTTGAAGTGATGTATTTAATGTTTTCTCACTTCTTAATTGAATTGCTTGGCACTCTTCTGTTATTTATTTTGATAACTGTTGTTCTGTTTACTTCAGCTGTACTTCCATATTCATATTAGCCATTGTGTCTTGTAGTATCTCCTTGAATTCGGCTAGCTGTTTTGTTAGAAAATCTAATTGCTGATTGAATTCAGTAACTTGTTCTGTAGGACTGAGTTCAGCAGTTACTGTTTTAGCCTCTTCTTTCATGGAAGACTCACTACTTAGGTACAGATGTTGATTTCTGGCAACTATATTAATGAGCTCTTGAGCTTCTTCAATTGTCTTTCTCATGTGTATAGATCCACCAGCTGAGTGGTCCAAAGACATCTGAGCTTTCTCTGTAAGCCCATAATAGAAGATGTCTAACTGCACCCACTTTGAAAACATTTCAGAGGGACATTTTCTTAGCATCTCTCTGTATCTCTCCCAGACATCATATAGAGATTTATTATCTCCTTGTTTAAAGCCTTGGATGTTCAGCCTTAGCTGTGTCATCCATTTTGGAGGGAAATATTGATTCAAAAATTTTTCTGACAGCTGTTTCTATGTCCTTATGCTAGCCTTAGGTTGGTTATTTAACCACCTCTTAGCTTGGTCATTTACAGCAAATGGAAATAGTAATAATCTGTAGACATCCTGATCTACTTCCTTATCATGTACTGTGTCAGCAATTTGTAAAAACTGTACCAGAAACTATGTAGATTCTTCCTATGAAAGACCGGAATACTGGCAATTTTGCTGCACCATGATAATGAGTTGAGGATTCAACTCAAAACTACTGACTCCGATGGAGGGTATACAGATACTACTCCCATATCAAGCAGTAGTGGGGTTAGCATATGACTCCAGAGTCCTTCTGGACTGTTCATTTCTACTTAGGTCCATGATGGAGAAAGGGAGATGTTGTGAATTGGAGATTCAAATAGTATTAAAATATATATATTTTTTCGAAATAATAATAATAAAAATTGGAAACTAGAATAATTAATAAAATAAAAAAATATTTGAAAATTTTTTATGAGGCTTTTCGAAAAATTGAAGAGAGAGAAAGTGGTTAGAAAGTTTTGAAAAAGATATGATTTTAAAATTTTAAATATTGATACTTTCTTAACAAGAAAACACCAAACTTAAAATTTCTCAAACAAAATAATAAATTAGGACCAAAAATTCGAAAATTATATAAAAAGAAAGAAAAAGATTTTGAAAATCAATTTAAAAATTTTTTTTCAAAAATATTAAGAAAAATTGAAAAAGATTCGATTTTTTTGAAAAAAAGATATGATTGAAAAAGATATGATTTTTTTTTTGAAAAATTTCGAAATTTTTGCTTAAAAATAGTTAGAGAAGATATTTTTTTGATTTTTAAATTTTATGATGAAAGAGAAAAACACACAAAAAACACACAACTTAAAATTTTTAGATCTAATGCTCCTTATTTTCGAAAAATTTGGAGGGAAAACACCAAGAAACACCAAACTTAAAAATTTTAAGATCAAAACAAAAGGAAGACTCAAGAACACTTTGAAGACTCACAAGAACAACAAGAACATGAAGATAGAACACCAAACTTAAAAATTGACACAAGATTTAATCAAAGAGAAATTATTTTTAAAAAGTTTTAAAAGGAAGATAGCCAATTACCAAGAACATAAGCACAACACTCTAGCCAATTGAGCTATAAATTTAACATGTTTTAATAAGGTATTTAATTAATAAATTTTTTTTGAAAACTGATATTTTGAAAAATTACAAGAAAAACAAGAAAAGACCAGAACAAGAAAAACTAAAGATCAAATAAGAAAAATTAACAAGAACAACTTGAAGATCAAAGAAGAACAAAGAACATGCAATTCGAAAATTGAAAGACAAAGAAAAGCATGCAATTGACACCAAACTTAAAACATGACACTAACTCATAGAAAAACTAAAAATTAATAAAGAAAAATAATATTTTTGAAAAGAAAATAAAAGACTCTGACTCAAAAGACAAAATTTTCCTAATCTAAGCAACAAGATTCACCGTCAGTTGTTCAAACTCGAACAATTCCTCGCAACGACACTAAAAACTTGGTGCACAAAATTATAAATCACACTTTTCACAACTCGTACCACTAACCAGCAAGTGCTCTGGGTCGTCCAAGTAATACCTTACGTGAGTAAGGGTCGAATCCCACGGAGATTGTTGTCTTGAAGCAAGCTATGGTTATCTTGTAACTCTTAGTCAGGATAATAATAATTCTCAGTTTTGATTGGTAGTAAATAAAAAGCATGGATTAAATAATACTTGTTATGCAGTAATGGAGAATATGTTAGAGTTTTGGAGATGCTTTATCTTCTGAATCTCTGCTTTCCCCCTGTCTTCTTCTTCACGCACGCAAGGTTCCTCCTATGGCAAGCTGTGTGTTGGTAGATCACCGTTGTCAATGGCTACCATTCGTCCTTTCAGTAAAAATGGTCCAGGTGCGCTGTCACCGCATGGCTAATCATTTGTCGGTTCTCACTCATGCTGGAATAGGATCCATTGATCCTTTTGCGTCGGTCACTACGTCCAACCCTTGTGAGTTTGAAGCTCGTCACAGTCATTCAATCCCTGAATCCTACTCGGAATACCACAGACAAGGTTTAGACTTTTTGGATTCTCAAGAATACTACCAATGGATTCTAACTTATACCACGAAGATTCTGATTAAGGAATCCAAGAGATACTCATTCAATCGAAGGTAGAACGGAGGTGGTTGTCAGGCACACGTTCATAGGTTGAGAATGGTGATGAGTGTCACGGATAATCACCTTCTTTATATTGAAGTGCGAATGAATATCTTAGATAGAAACAAGCGTGTTTGAATAGAAAACAGAAATAATTGCATTAATTCATCGAGACACAGCAGAGCTCCTTACCCCCAACAATAGAGTTTAGAGACTCATGCCGTCAAAGAGTACAAAGTTCAGATCTAAAAATGTCATGAGGTACAGAATAAATCTCTAAAAGTTGTTTAAATACTAAACTAGTAACCTAGGTTTACAGAAAATGAGTAAACTAAGATAGATAGTGCAGAAATCCACTTTCGGGACCCACTTGGTGTCTGCTGGGACTGAGACTTGAGCTTTTCACGTGTCTGGGCTGTTTCCGGAGTTAAACGCCAGGTTGTAACCTGTTTTGGGCGTTTAACTCCAAGTTGTAATCTGTTTCTGGCGTTTAACGCTAGAATGGAACATGGAACTGGCGTTAAATGCCAGTTTACGTCATTTATCTTCGAGCAAAGTATGAACTGTTATATTTTGCTGGAAAGCACTGGATGTCTACTTTCCAATGCAATTGAGAGCGCGCCAATTGGACTCTTGTAGCTTCAGAAAATCCATTTCGAGTGTAGGGAGGTCAGAATCCAACAACATCAGCAGTCCTTTTTCAGCCTGAATCAGATTTTTGCTCAGATCTTTCAATTTCATCCAGAAAATACCTGAAATCATAGAAAAACACACAAACTCATAGTAAAGACTATAAATATGAATTTTGCATGAAAACTAATAAAAACATACTAAAAAGTAGCTAGAACCTACTAAAAACTACCTAAAAATAATGCTAAAAAGCGTATAATTATCCGCTCATCAGTCGCCACGGCTCCTAATTGCTCCTCCGACGCTGCATAATGCAACGACGTCCACCCCTTATTTCCACCTTGTTATAGTCAACCCATAATATGCTGGATGCTCATTTTAGTATGTATGCAGACGATTACTTTAATTCTTTTGTGGATGATTATTTGATTGAAATGTATTTAATTAGATACAATTAAAATATGCTGGATGTTCAATTCACTGAGTATACGGATAAATATTTTTATCCTTAAGTGGATGCTCAATTCACTGAGTATACGGGTACTGCTTCCATAAAGTCTTAACTAACAGGCTGCCTGTAAAAGCCCATAACATCCGTCCAGCCGAATCCACAGACAGCTCAGAACTCAGAAAATAAAGTCTTAACTAACAGGCTGCCTGTAAAAGCCCATAACATCCGTCCAGCCGAATCCACAGACAGCTCAGAACTCAGAAGTGAGCCGAGCCAGGGAAGGCACGCTGATCCCCAAAAGGGAGACAAGCAGCCCACGTGTAGCACAATGGCGAAAAGTTCAGGATTCTCTGTACATCTTCACAAACTTGATCTGTACCGTAGTGCAGCCCTAAAATAAAATAAAAGGGGAAAAATCTGCTGGAAATTGGCATCGGATCCGAGACTGAGACATACAAGAGAAGAGAACACCGACTTGACCAACACACGATCGATTCGGAGCATCCGCTGATTGAGGTTGTGTTCCCTACGCACCTCCTCGCCGGTGAGTCACTCACTGCCTCCCTTCAAATCTGAACCTTCTTTCTTGCTTCAACCCATTGTCTACTATTCTTTTAATTTTTTGGGGTTTTAATGAATACCCTTTTATTTTAGCTGTTATAATTAGAACCCAGATACTTTATGTGGGGTTTGAAGCTCTAGGATTTTTGTGGGGTTGAGCTTCAATAAATCCTTTTTTATTATTTTTTTGTAACGTTGAAATGTGTTTGTATGCCCAAAAAAGAAAAGATTGGGACCTGCTTGATTTGTTAGAGGACCTTGCTAATGCTATCATCATGTTGATCTTTGCTTACATTTTAGCTGTAGTTGATTAAGATTGAAACCATTTTTTTGAGGAAGTGTTTTCGTTAATTGATTTGGAGGAGAAATGATGAGAAGCTTAGGTTAATATGATTTGAGCTTAAGTTGCTAAGGACTGAACTTGCAATTTCCTTGTAAACTTCGATTGCTTGCTCGTTTATTTAGTTGTTTGTTTTTCTCTTCAATTACTTCGTGTTATGCATTTCGAAATTAAAAAAATATATATATTTCTAGTTGATCATAGTGTAAAACCTGGGTTGGGGAAGGCATTCACAGTAACTCTAGTCGGATTAGTTAGATTTTCGGTCTAAATACAGGTGGAAAAGACCATAAAGTTAAAAAATAAAATTTTCAGCTAACGTTTTCCCATGTTTATATTGCGAAGGGTTTGAACATATTTATGGTTACTATGGCTGCCTGGTCTTAGCTGTTTAGGTATTCAAGATCTCAATTAGTTTGAGTATATGACTATATATGCTTGTTTCTTGTGCTGTCCATACAAGTTTTTATATTTTTTATTAATTTGTTTTGGTCAACATGTGTATTTTGTTCACCTTGTATGCTTTAAGTTAATTGGTAAATCAATGTCTCTTGGTATGGGTGAAATGGTGGTTGCTTACTATGTTATCAACACTCGTTTATTTCTTTTGCCCATATTTCAATGAAGTTAGTTTGTTAATGTTGACTTGAATGTCTGACAATATTGATCCAAATTCCCCTTCTTTGCTATAGATTCTGATGCTTTCTTTGCTCTGAAATCTAAAGAGCTCTCTAAGTTGTAGTCATTGTTAGAGTGTGGAACTTATTTGTAAGTTGTAGTCATCATTAGAGTGTGGAACTTATTTGCAAGTGTATCGCTAATTCAGTTTCTGTTTTCATTTTCACTGGTCTATTTTTCAAAATTGTGAAAAGAAAAAGAAATAAAAACAGTAAAGTCTTGTTTTCTCTTTTTTATTTCCTGTTTTGACTTCTTTTTCTCTTTTCAAAATTCTGAAAACATACAACTGAAAATGAAAATAGAATAATTAAAGTAGGAATTTTCTACTAAGATGACATATTCTTGAAACTGCAGGTTTTTACACACTAAAGGGCCTCATGTCAAACGTAGAGGATAACAAAGAACAACAACAAATGGATGTCAATGCATCTAATGAGTCGAGTAACATGCCGTCATCCCAGAAGCAGGTGGTATCCATATCAATCTCCTTGCATTCTTAAATCAAAAGTTAAATGTGACCTTCAATGAAATAATCTATTAAGTATCTAAGGAATGTAGGAAATAACACACCTTAAAAGCTAGTTGTTAAGGGGGAAGAACCACTCTCCTTAAATGCAACATCAAGCATTCCATACCACCCAATGCGGGACTTTGGACACCCCATAATACCCAAGTCCCTAAACAATACACCGCCCCTAGAGAACCGACATCCACGGCGGCTTAATTCTATCGACACTGACTCAGTGGTGTCTGGCTTTCAGTATTTGGTATTCGCCTTAATCCAGCCTATAGGTAGCCCTTTCCATGTGCCGACAACCAAGGCTTTGATATCATTGTTAAGTATCTAAAAAAAGTGGGAAACAAGAAACCACATCTTAAAAGTTAGCTGCTAAGGGGAGGAACCACTCCTTAATAAATACAACATCAAGCATCCATGCTACTCAGTGTAAGACTTTGGGCACCCCATAATACCTAAGTCCTTAACATAGTCCCTTTACTATGAGATTATTTACCGCCAAAAGAATTTCTTATTTTCTGCCTTACTAGTTTATAAACCTTGTAGGAGGAAGCTATAAAGAAAAAATATGGAGGAATGATGCCCAAAAAGCCACCTCTCATATCTAAGGTATGTGACTCAAGGATTCTATGAGTAGATTTATTTGTCACTTCTATTTTTGAATTCAAGATGGTCAATACTTGTGATTTTCTTAATGTTCACTGACATATACTTATGTTAATTTTCACTCCAAATCTAACTTCTCATGGCAGGACCATGAGCGCGCTTACTTTGATTCCGCCGATTGGGCACTTGGAAAGGTACTTCTTGCAGACCCTACTATGTAATAATTGCATATATTTAATTTTTCTTACGCTTGAATGTGCTCTCACATTAAACAGCAAGGTGGCGAGAAGCCTAAGGGACCACTTGAAGAACTTAGACCTAAACTACAGGTATTGAACCAATATTCTCATACCTGAATTTAGGATGGTAATGTTGCTTTGTAAGGTTTAGTAAGATTCATTATTCTAATGTGTGTGAATAGTGTGCTGCCTGATGGTTGTTGAATTTATACAAAGCTTTTGTGTCTAATGGCTAAACTGGATTGTATCATGTGGATTGATGAAATGAGCTTAGAGAGGTGAATTTGTGTGTGCTCCCATAGAGGTGAGGGAGAAATTGAGTGAGAGAAGCATGTGAGTTTGATGAAGTGATTTTGTTAT
>NC_029778.3:70324943-70374961 GCF_000817695.3 Arachis duranensis
TATGGTCTCTAGTTGATCTCCTAAGAATGGGACTAATGAGCTGGGAAACTGACTCGGATTCAGGACCTACAGGTGGAGGAGGCAATGATGGGGATGTGTCATGCGGAAAGGTAGGGGTGTGAGATGAGGGGAATGGTGAATCATTTGATTCAAGACCTAATGGAGAGGGAACCTCAGGAGTGTCGTCAGTGCCAAAACTAGTGCATTCATGTAAAGAGAAGTCCGGAGGACGAGAATGAACATTAGAGTCTAATGAAGCTGAACCATGCAAGGGAATGTCATAAGAGAACGGATCTAAGGAAGGGGGATACACCGGTGCAGGGGGCTCGGTGGAAGTTGGTGTGTTGCATGTAAGAAAAGGAAAATGATTTTCATAAAAGATGACATTACGAGAGATGAAAATTTTTCTGGTTCGTAAATCAATTAACAAGTAACCTTTGGTAATTGGTACCCTCTTGATATCCAAGAAAGCAACATTTATGTGCTCTCGAGTCCAATTTAGATTGCTGGGCAGTCAAGGTGCTCACATAAGCAAGACATCCAAATACCTTGAGATGGGAAATATCAGGAAGTTTGTTATACAAAACTTCAAAGGGAGACTGATCTTTAAGAAGGCTACTTGGATATCTGTTTATGAGGTGCACTGCATGCTTAAGAGCATAGTTCCAAAAACAAGCAGAGACGTGTGACTGAAACATGAGGCTTCGGGCCACTTCTAAGATATGTTGATGCTTTCTTTCTACGATTCCAGTTTGTTGTGGTGTTTCCACACAAGAGGTTTGATGAGTAATATTATTTGAAGCATAGAAAGAAAGCAATGTAATTTCTGGTCCATTGTCTGACCGAATGGCCTTAATTGATTTTTCAAACTGAGTTTTCACAAATTGAAAAAATGTTTTAACTAAATTAGAAGCCTCTGATTTTCGTTTCATAAGGTAAATCCAGGTAAATCTACTTGCGTCATCAACAACGGTCAAAAATTATTTGTCCACCAAGGGAAGGTACACTCAATGGTCCCCAAATATCCATATGAACAAGATCAAAACAAAATTTGCTGTACTAGAACTAAGAGGAAATGGCAGCCGTTTTTGCTTACCACAGTGACATGGATCACAAGGATCCTTATGTGCTTTGCAATCTATGAAGGGAAATTTTTCTTTCATTACAAGCATTTTAGTGTAGGGTGGATGCCCGAGCCTATTATGCCATGTGCTACTTGAGACTACATTGTTTATTGTTGGAGGTGCACTAATCTGTGGTGCTATATGGAATGCATGATGTGCAGAGTTTTGTAGAATGTAAAGTCCATCAGCAACTCTAGCTCCACCAATCATCTTCTTTGACAAATCCTGTACTTCACAAACAGTATCAGAAATTTTCAATTCACATTTTAAATTTGTAGTGAGTGATGAAACAGAAATAAGTTTGAAGTTGAAGGTAGGTATATATAGTGTATTTGTGAGGTATAGGTCATTAGTGAAAGAGACAGTCCCCATTATGCTGCTGATAGTGTATGATCCATTGGGGAGTCTCATTATTACAGGTGGGATATGGAAATAAGAATCTAAATCTTGAAGTGAATATGACACATGATCTGTTGCACCAGTGTCACCCAAGATTCCCATTTTTCTGTTTCATCACCACTGTTCTCTGCCAACATGTGTGATTTAAAGTGTAAAATTTGAACCACTCTTTTACCCCTCATTGTTGGAGCTTGTGTGTTAATTTGGTTGGTGCTATGAACATGCTGCACCTCTTGGTGTTGAAGGAGAGCAAGTAAAGCAAGCTTTTGATCCTGAGTGAACTCCAGAACCTAATCATCAACCTTGTGCGTTTGGTCTGCACTGTCTTCATCACAAGTCTCTTCAGTGGCTGCATAATTGAGAGTTGCAGCACCATCACTGTACCTTTCCCTGAGGTGTGGTGGCAGACCGTGCTTCTTATAGCACACATCAATTGTGTCCTGCCTTCCTACAATATGTACATTGCACTCATTCTCGCCCTTGTCCTCTTCCACCACTGAACCTGTCTCGACCTCATCCTCTATAGGCATTTTCAGAATTTCTGGCAGGGTTCCCTTCACTAGTTCGTGCACTGCTTTGGCTCTCTGCTTGGGAGGCATTAAAGAGTATCCTTGGTTCACCATCAATACTGACAAGCTGCCTTTTTTGCTGTGTAAGCAGGGAAAAGGTGGAATCAATGTGTGGCAAAGGATCCATTAACATAATTTGCAATCGAACTCCACTGAACTGTTAGCTTAATCCTCTTAAGAACCGTACCACATAGCCTTCTGTGCTGTATTTTCGCATCACTCCAAGTCCACACTTACAAGTCTCACCACAATCACATGAAGGAACTGGTTGAAAACTGTCTAGCTCTTCGCAAAGTCCTTTCAGTTTAGTGAAGTAATTCATCACTGACAACTCTCTTGCCTCACAGCATATAGTTCTTCCTCTAATTCAGCGAACCGAAACCGATCTCCATGATAATATCTCCTTTTCAGGTCTCTCCAGAGGTCATAAGCCAAATTATTCCAGATTACACTACGTGAGATGTCAGGACTTAAAGACAAGTTTATCCAAGCCACTACGTAAGTGTTACATCTCTCCTATTGTTCAAACATTACATCAGATTCACTAGGTTTCTTGATAGTTCTGTCAACAAATTGCAGAACAAATCGCAGTTTACTTTTAGCATTTAGGGCTAAAGTCATAGATCTACACCGGTCATTATAATTCGAACCAGTCATGATAACAGGAGTGATAGAGATACCAGGATTTGCGGAAGGATGGAGGACATAAGGACTGGCAGGATTTGTGCTCGGATTTGAGGTTCTACGAGCCTTTCGGAGCTCAGATTGCAATTCTGCAATTTGATTCATGAATGCAGCAACTGATTCAGCACTATACGTGCTTGGATTCACCTTAACCTTGGAATTTTGGTGTGACGCTTCCATGGCGCCAAATCGCAGATCAAAAAATCCAAAGAAGAATTCAAAATCACACTCACTAGCCTCGATCTCAAACTTTCTCGTCGCACACCACCTCGATCCACGTCCACTGCACCATGATGAAATGAGCTTAGAGAGGTGAATTTCTGTGTGCTTCTATAGGGGTGAGGGAGAAATTGAGTGAGTGAAGCATGTGAATTGATGAAGTGATTTTGTTATAATGGGGAATCACACCTTTACACTATACAGTTAGACTATATATATAGTAAAGGCCTAAGAGCTACTTCTACTGCTAGCAATGTAACTAACTAGTCCTAGTCAGCATAGAGAAAATACAACTGAGTCCTTAATAAAGATATTAACTTAACTAACCATACATCAAGCTATATCAGTAAGAGTGAAGAGTAAAAATACTCTTATTCCCCAACATGGATAACTAAAATATAAGCAAATAATGGTAATGCGGATTGGATGGTGAAAATTTAATTGTGCGATTCAGAGCTTATTTGTTTAACTGCCTCCTCCCTCCTCCCTCCTCCTCCTCTCCCCCCCCACCAAAAAAAAAATCCTTTCTTCTAACTTCTAAAGGACATTCTATCAAATACCCTTCCAAATATGTAGAGAGATTAGGGAGAAAAACGTAGGGTTGTAACTGTTAGTTGTTGCTTGCTTGTGACTTATATGATTAGCATTTCCCTTTTTCTCTAGGAAACTTCTGATGATAAGATTTTATAAACATAAATAAGTTAATCCAACAGAAACTTAATTTTACAGTTGGGAGCAGCTTCTGCGGCATTTCTGCTTTGTTGTTGCTTTGCATTGCAATGGTAGAATCATAGTTGGTAAATTTCAGATGTCTTCATAGCTTCTGCACACTTCACTATCAGCAAAAAAGAAAATCTAAACAAATTAACCTTGATACTATATTTTTGTTTAGGCATATTGGTTACCACACGTGCTCTTTAGTAATTCAATAAATAAATAAATAAATTGCTGAAAACTTAAAGCCTCAAATCCCCTAATCACCTACTTTTCATATTTGAACAAAGTTAAATCTAATCACACATTTGCCAATTTCAGCCAACACAACAACAAACACGCTACCGGAAATCTCCCTATGCTCCTGAAGGAGAAGGTATGTCTATTATTTCAAAAGCTTAGATTGTTCAATGAAACTGGTTGGTTTTCTTCGATTCCCTTTTTCGAGCATCATCGAAACAAACTGACCAAGCGAATTCCGTTGTTTCTGTAGAAGGGGGAAGCGTTCCACCAGAGGATTCTCCATCTGTAGAAGGGGGAAGCGTTCCTCCAGAGGATTCTCCATCCAACGAGTAAAAGCAGCAAATCAGTCTTTTCATGATGTGCTGACAATCATTGTTCTGATACCTGTGTAGGTATGACCTTTCGTTGTTTTTCAACAATAAAGGAAAGTTGAATTTGTGTATTCATATATTAGCAAAAGACCAATGATTTGAACTTGCAGCTATATGCTGTAAAAGACTTACTGGGATTATGATTCTTGTGTTTGCCTCCTTTTTCACCCTTATCCTCATTGTTTTTTTTTCCCCCTCTGGAAGATAAAAGGCGATAAATTATTAATAGTAAAAAATTAAGAAAAAGAGTGATCCTCTCGTCGTGTCGTTGGCCTTTTTTGTTTTTGGCAAAAATGGTGTACAGATTTTAAATTAAGAACTTATTCTGATATGCACAATTGCGTCATGTAATTTATGTAGTTGATGTTGTAATATATGGTGATCATTGGTATAAATGGTAGAATTAGTATGTATTTGGGAATGCTTAAAAATTAAACTTATTTTAATAATTTTATGGTGAAAATTTACATTTGTCTTCATATAATTTACGAATCGTTAAATAATTTGACAATGCATGTGAGTTGTCTCCTAATTTTATGGATTATCATGTTAGGTGTACACTAAAATCAGCTACTAGTATAAAATATATGTTAGAATATAAAAATACATATTGAAAATAAGTTAAACTATATGTATTTGTACATATAATGGTGGTTAATTTTAGTGTACAAGTAATATTTTTATTTTATTTATATAATTGCTTTTTAAACTAATCGATCATATGAGAACTAATATACTTGGATATCTTAGCTAACAATAATGATTTTAAGATCATGTATTGGTTTTTGAATGTGTGAAAAAATTATTTTTAAGTGGTATAATTTACAAAAATGGATTTGAAATAATAGTTTATATTATTTAATATTTGATACTTGAGGTTAAATTGATAAAATTATTACAATTTAAAAATAAGACTTCTGTTTATAAGTTTCAAAATGTGGTTTCACTTATAAGTTTTTTTCTGCTTAAAATTATTCATTTTGATTATAGTCTGATTTCAAAATTTTTCCAAATATGATTATTTTCTAGCAAAATAGAATATTGAAATGTCTTCATACTATTGGTCATTCTAATTGTTACGTCACCAAATTAAAATTGGTGATTTTATGTCTTACGATTAAAGGTATTCATACGTCGGTTTAGTTTGAATCGGGGGTAAAATGAGAGCTAAATCGATTAAATTTAAATTGAGTGGATCCCAACTAATTAAATCGGTTAATTGAATACCCAATTAAAAAGAAAATTTATAAAAAAATTTAATAATAATAATAATAAAACGTTACATCATCAATTTAAAATTAAATAATTATCATAATTTTAAAGACTTTTGGATTAAAAAATAAAGATGTATATATTTTATTTATTTTTTAATTAATATTAAACTAATCAGATAATTGACATAGTTCGGGTTCCACAATTTTAGAATTAATACTCAAACTCATCTTAATTGGGTTGTATTGGATCTGACTTGATTGTATTGGATTATCCATTCAATTCAAAATTAATATAATCTAATTGGATTGATTTTAGATGGATAATCAGGTTATCCATATCCATAAAAATTCTTTGAAATGTATTTCAAATGTTTGTAATATGAAAAGTTTAAGTATTATTTAAAAGTTATTAGTTTATATTTTTAGAATGTTTAATTTAATTTGATATATTTTAATTTTATTTATTTAGTTACTAAATTATGTTTTATGTTTGTGGGTTTAGGATTTTCTTTGTTTTAATCTAGTAATAAGTTATAAATACTTCATAAACTATTATAGTCATCATATATTGAGTGATTAAAGGTGTGAAAATTTCTTTTTTTTGGTTTCGTGATAAAATCATAGTCTAAATAAATTACATCAACAAATTAAATTAAAAATTGAGTGATTCTCTTTGTATTTAATTTCAATCTATCTTTTTGTTAACTATTAATTTCAATAAATTTTTTTTATTCAATTCCAATTCATGTTTTTTTTTTTTTCTATCACCCTTACCCACAATCATGAGTGTAAATGGACAACGATTTCACTTTTGGAAATGGTGAAGAAAATGGACAGAATAGCATAATGGGGATTGCTTACAGTTTCTCAACGACAATTTATAACCATTTTTGGAAACATTGCTAATCATTTAATCAACATATGAATTTTATCCCTTTTCTATAACGATTTAATAGTTAAATTAGTCTCTTAAAGATGGATTTTTTTAAAATTTATTACTAAAATTTTAATCAAATTGACACTTTAAAAATTATAAATTAATTATTTTTATTCTTCTGTCACTCCATTAACAATTTTTGTCTATGGTTGATAATGTAGAATATTCACTGATAATATACATGACACCTAATATATCTAATTGGACCTTAAACAAATATGTTTATGAAAATTTATCAATTTAGTCTATTTTTTCAATTATATAAACTTTAATCCTAATATAATCTAACGACACTAAATTAGATTTTTTTAAACATATTTATTTAGTGTCCAATTGAACATGAAAGGTATCATATATGTTGTCAATTAATATTTTATATCATTAATTATTGATAGAAACTATTAATAATGTGATGGAAGGACAAAAATAATCAATCTATAATTTTTAAAAGACAAATTTAATTAAAATGAATTTTCACACGAATTTAGAGAACAAAACATCTATTAAGGATTAATTTAACTATTAATCTTTTATATAGCCTTTGGAAATGAAAAAGGTAACAACACTAATGTTGATGGATGCTACATCTGATGTGATTGAAAATGCAATGAAGGATACAAAAATGTGTATTTTCTTTTTTTCTATGGTGTTTTTAAATTTGATAGGCAAAATATTAATTTGTCGGAGATCTAAATTTTATTAAGAGTCTTTTAGTAGTTAATAAATTGTTGCATACATAAAATAGAATTTAAACTCTTGATATTACTTACGCGGATGAGTGAGCTAACCACTCCATTAATGCAAATTGGCTAAAGGTGCAGGGCTTTGACGTTGCACAACTTATCTATTTATCGTGTCGACCTTGGCAAATCACCAAATCAATTAGAACAAGACATGTAATAGATTACTCGGGAATGTGGTTGAACAAAAGATATTCATTCTTTCTTAACCAAATTTTTGAAGGTTCTATCTGTGCCTTGGGTATGAAAACATTTTAAAACATCCAACACGTATTGCCAGTGAAGCTCCCATCATGAACAAAAAGGCACAAGTGAACTATCAAAATATAATCGAAGCCATTGATTTTTTACTTTTTCATTGGAAGAATTTATTTTTGTTATTAATATGAAGAAAATCTCATGCCCTAAGCTGTTCATGGCAGAGGTTTGGTAAGAAAATCAGCAAGTTGATCCTTGGAACGAACTGGCATAAGATGAATGAGATCAGACAAATGCTTTTCACGAACAATGTGGCAGTCCACTTCAATGTGTTTAGTTCTTTCATGAAAAATGGGATTATTGGCAATGTGAATGGATGACTGGTTGTCACAGAATAGAGTGATAGACTTTTGAAGCGGCAAGCCAATGAAATCCATTAAGAAAGATAACCAACTAGCTTCACAAGTGGCAACAGCAAGAGACCTATATTCAGCTTCTGCAGAGGACTTGGCAACTGTGGTTTGCTTTTTACTCTTCCAGCTAATGAGCGAGTTCCCAAGCATGAAGCAATAACCGGAAACGGAGCGACGTGTATCGGCACAGGTAGCCCAGTCAGCATCGGCAAATCCAGTGAGATGCAGATTAGAAGTAGAGGAGAAGAAGAGACCAGTTGCAGGTCGGCCTTTTAAATATCGGAGTACACGAAAAGCAGCCTGTAGGTGAGAAGTTGTTGCACAGTCCAAAAATTGGCTCAAACGTCCCACAGCATAGGAGATATCGGGTCTAGTATTTGTGAGGTAAAGGAGTCGGTCGATGAGCTGTCTGTAAACAGTGTTGTCTTTTAAAATGGTACCTGATTCCTTTGAAAGTTTCTGACTATAATCAAATGGAGTAGAGAGAGACTTGCAATCTAGATAACCAAAATCTCTGAGAAGGTCCATGGTGTACTTCTGCTGATAAATGTGAATTTGATAAATGTGAATTCCAGAGTTAGAGCGTGCTACTTCCATTCCCAAGAAGTATTTGAGATCACCAAGATCCTTTATTTTGAATTTGTCATCGAAAATTTGCTTGATGGTATTGATTTCACCAATGTCGTTCCTGGTTAACCAACTCATCAATATATACTAGAATGGCAGTGAAACTTTCAGATTGTTTCTTAATGAAGAGTGAATGATCATCAAAAAACTGCTTATAACCAGCATCCACAAGAGTCTGAGTGAGCTTAATGTTCCATTGCCTGCTTGCTTGCTTAAGCCCATATAGAGATTTTTGCAATTTACAAACCAAACCTGGTTGTGACACAGCCAAACCGGGTGGTATCTTCATATAAACTTCTTTGTCCAAATCTCCATGAAGGAAGGCAGTGTTGACATCCAGCTGTTTCAAATGCCATTTCTTTGCCGCTGCTAATGCTAACATTACTCGTAGGGTAGTCATTTTGACAACTGGACTAAAAGTATCACCATAATCTACTCCTTGCACTTGAGTGAATCCTTTTGCAACTAGCCTCGCTTTGTGTCTCTCTATGGTGCCATCGGGATTGAATTTTACCCGAAAAACTCATTTGCAACTCACAGCCTTCTTGTCTTTTGGGAGTTCAGTGAGACACCAAGTTCTGTTCTGATCTAGAGCTGTCAATTCATCTTGTATTGCCTTTCTCCAACATTCATGTGCAGCCGCTTCCTCATAAGTGCTAGGTTCTTGATTTGAGGTGATGGCTAGAGAAAGTGACTTATATTTCGGGGTTAGTTTATCATATGACAAGTGTTGTGAGATAGGATATAAAGAGTTAGAGTTGGAAACATTGCTAGAGTGAGTTGTGTGGGTTGTCATACAATGATAGTCCTTTAAATAAGCAGGCAGTTTCTTGACTCTTTCAGACTTTCTAGTAATACAGTCATGTGTGATGTCACAATGTTGTGATGCAGGTGCATTGTTAGTATGTGGTGTGGTAATGGGTGCAATGGTGTGTGAGAAATTGGTGAGTGCATTGAGCTTGAGAAATGTTCATTTGAATCTATGAGTGTGGTATGTGTGGGTGATTGCAAATGATGTGTGGATGGTGTATCATATTGAAAAAGATCAATGCATTGTGGAGTACGAATGGGCACTACAGAAATGTCAGTGCTAGTGGAATGTAAAAATGGAAAATGAGTTTCATAAAAAATTACATTTCTGGATATGAAAATTTCCTTTGATTTTAAATCAATAAGTCGAAAACCCTTTGTTCCTAATTTAAAACCAAGAAAAGCTGTTTTTCTGGCTCTTGGGTCTAATTTTGTTCTTGAATTTGTTAATGTGGAGGCATATGCAAGAGAACCAAGTACTCTTAAATATGAAAGGTCAGGTAAGTTGCCATACAAAAGCTTATAAGGACTAGCATTATTCAGGTTAGTGCTGGGCAGCCTATTAATTAGGTGAATGGCGTGAGCAACTGCGTATTGCCAAAAACAATGTGGAATACCTGATTGAAATAGCAGTGCTCTAGCAACACCTAAAATATGCTGGTGTTTTCTCTCTACAATCCCGTTTTGCTCTGGTGTTTCTACACAAGAAGTTTGGTGTAAAATTCCAGTTGATGCAAAAAAGGATTTTAGAGTGAATTCTGGCCCATTGTCGGTCCTTAAACACTTAACTTGTTTTTCAAAATGTACTCTGACAAAATTCACAAAATTAATAACCAATTGTGATGCTTCAGATTTGGTTTTCATAAAAAAAATCCAAGTGAATTTGCTCTTACCATCCACCACAGTCAAAAAATACCTATGTCCTTCATTGGAAGGGACAGAAATAGGACCCTAGATATCCATATGAACTAAATCAAAACAATCTTTTATTTTAGTTGTACTAAGATTAAAAGATAATTTCTTTTGTTTTGCAAAATGACATGAATCACAAGGAAATTTTAAAGCAATACTATCTATAAAAGGATAATACTTCTTCAGAAAAATCAATTTATGCATGGGTATGTGTCCTAATCTAAGATGCCAAATGTTGTTGTGCTCACTGTGTGAAGGTGTGGTGGGATGAGTAGTAGTCGTAGTTGCCACCAATGAAGCTTGCTTTATTGGAAGAGGGAAAAAGTGAGAGAATTCTGGTTCTCTACTCATTGTATATAACCCTTCTATACACTCAGCAATGCCAATCATTTTTGATGTGGATCGATCTTGTATCTCACAACACTTATCATTGATTAATAATTGACAATGTAAGTTTGAGGTTAACTTTGACACAGATATCAATTTAAAATCAAAAGAAGGAATGTATAAAACATTTTTGAAAAAAAAAATTTAGAGAATGTGATTGTGCCAATGATGGTGCTAACAGTTTTGGTCCCATTTGGCAATATCACATTGATTGGAGTAATATTTTGAAAACTTGCAAAATCTTTTAAGTCAAAAGTCACATGATCTGTTGCACGAGAGTCAATGACCCATAGTGCAAATTTTGGAGTGATAATGCTCATAATTCTCGCATTAAAATGTAATGCAATGGTTTTACCTGGAGTGGAAGTGTGAATGGAATTAGTCAAAATTTGATTTGCATTATGAGGTTGTTGCTGCACACTTTTGTCTTTGATCAACTCTAACAAGGCAAATCTTTGCTCTGGAGTGAATCCAGATCTTGATATTCCAATGTTCTCTTGGAGTCAATTGAGCTGGAATTGTTTGTCACTGAGTATATCATCATGCCCCTTAGTGATCACGTGATTGATGGTGGTGTTATGTTGCTGCCATTGGTAGAAGTGGGAGGAGTACCCATGCTTCTTATAGCATACATCTTCTGTGTGGCCTTGCTTGTTGCAATGAGAGCAAGCCAATGTAGCTCCACGACCTCTGCAATGGGAGGATCTGTTTGTCATGTTTGCCATTTTGAGAAATCAATGAATCACAGAGTAATAGGGATTCAGATCTTCTTCCTTCCAACTCGTTGATCGGAACAGCTATGTTCACCAAGAAAGAATCTTGCGAAATAGCCTCTCATCAAACTCTATTGGATGAGTTTGAAGGAAGAGGTAAGAATGGGGGAAAGAAAATGTCGAAAGAAAAATTAGGGATAGAAAGAGAATGGCAAAATTGGATTGATCTCAATTCACAACTTTTTTTTTATTCACAGCTTGGTTGCTCTCCACGCTCACTGCACCATGAAGAAAATCTCATGCCCTAAGCTGTTCAAGCTGTGATATTGATGGTTTGATGAATCAGAAGGGATTAAGAGAGGGAGAGAGATAGGTTCTTCTCATTGTTGGAGAGAATGAAAAATCCCCCTTAGAAAATATTTGTTGAGTTATTACACCTTATATACTATGTACTTTTTTTTATGTACTCTCACTAAAAAATAATTACAATGGTAAACCTATTATTGATAAAGAAATAATCTAGGTAACATAATAAATTAGAAAAAGAACTAATGAAAAAAAAATTGATTTGTTATTCATCAAAGTAGAGTAGAGTTTGATTTGTTATTCATCAAAGTAGAGTATAGTATCTTTTTTGTCTTTAATGTTTGGAGTAAATTTTAAAGTTGTTTCTAACATTTAAATTGTCCTACTTAAATCTTTAATATTTTAAAATCGTCTCAATATTGTCTGTTGTAGTAATCTGTTAACAGAATTAACAGTAAGACAATATTGAAACGATTTTAAAATGTTAGGGACTTAAATATGTTGAAAACATTAGGGACAAAAACTATATATTACTTTTAGAAGAATTACCAAATCAAGTAAAATGATAGTAAATTTTAACGGAATCAATTGCATTATGAATTCAAGATTTTTATTTATGATGTAGAATGGTTAGTAGATAAATTTTTCAGAAAAGAAAAAAAAAGGTACATATACAATAAAGTATAAATTATACCTTTATTGTATATGTATTATGCTTTGTTTTTCTTTTTTCGCTAGTTCATGTACTAGCTATTTTACAAGCATTTCATGATAAGTAAACATCTTAAAGCGTAAAATTAAAAAATATAAATTTACTTATAATGAAAGTAATGTGATTAAGAGTAATTTAGTTAGATGTAATTAAAAAATAATTGAATAATCATGTACCGTAAAAAAATTAGTATTATTGAAGAATAAAATCAAAATTTATTTTAAAGTTAAAAATAAAATAAAATTTAAATTAAACATTAACTAGTTCGGTACATTAGAGACAAAAAGATATTATTTAAACTTTATTGTATATGTATCATACTCTTTTTTTCGTTTTTCCCGAAGTTTATCTATTAGTCATTTTACAAATATTTCATGATGAATACAAATCTTGAATTCATAATGCAATTCAATCCGTTAAAATTTACTTTCATTTTACTTGATTTAGTAATTCTTCTAAAAGTAATGTATCACTTTTTTTTCCAACGATTTCATCCTATTTAAGTCCCTAACATTTTAAAATCATCTTAATTATATCCCACTATCAACTCTGCTAATAGATCACTAACGACAGGATAGTATTAAGACAAATTTGAAATGTTAGGAACTTAAATAACACTACTTAAATATTAGGGACAACTTTAGGTCTAATCCCAAACGTTGGGGAACAAAATGATACTTTACTCCATCAAAGTATTATTTACTTAATGACCAGAGTTAAACGAGAAAATATAGCTCGCAAACACAGGCGAAAATACGTTTAATTACATCAAGCTTTCAGGGAGCTCATTCAAGACTTACTGGAACTATTACTTAAAAGAAAATCAAAGTGTCGATTTCAGCTAATAGGGATAGAAATAGAAAAAAAAAATATTTTACTGTTTGTGGATCCATTGAATAAATTCAATAATTGGTAGAATAACAAAAAAATAATACAATGGATATAATAAGGGTTAAGTATGATTTTGGTCTCTAATGTATAGGTCGAAAATTTATTTCATCCCGGCCTTTTTTTCGCTATAAAATGGTCCCGAAGATTTGAGTTTGTTTTAAAATCGTCTTTTTTACCAAATTTATTATTTTTATTACCAAATTACCCCTAGCTAAAAAGATTATAAAATAAAATAAAACAAAAAGGAAAAAAAGAAAGAAAGGGACGAGGGAGGGAGAAAGAGAATCACGAGGGGAGAGGGGTGGTTGTTTCCAGGGAAGAGAGGGGGAGGGGGAAGGTCGCTACTTCACGCCGTCGCCGCTGCTTCTTTCTTCCTCAACACATACACTAACGGCAAGAGAGGAGGGAGTAGAGGGAGAGATAAAGAGAAGAGAGGAACGAAGCCCTCCACAGTGCCGCCGACCACCACAGTGTCCTCCTCGTGGCGATATGTAGCCCGCCAACACCGCCGCAGCCCCTCCTCCCCCACCACCACTGTAACCCTTTCCCTTTGTTTCAATTTTTTATTTTTTTTAATTTTTCATATTTAAAAGATTCTATTGTTGTTGTTGTTGTTAATGCTTCTGGTTGCTTCTGTTTATTCCTTTTATTCCATTGTTATTGTTCATGCTTTGGTTGCTTCTGCTTCTGCCTGCTTCTATTTTTGCTTCTGCTTTTGGTTCTGTTTTTGTTGTCACTCTGATTTCATTATCCATTGTTATTATTGTTGTTGTTGTTGTTGTTGTTGTTTTACTGATTGTTGTTGTTTGATTGTTGTTATTCTGCTTTGGGTTTCTGCTTTTGCCTGCTTCTGTTTTTGTGTTTGCGCTTCTGCTTCTACTTCTGCTTCTGGTTAATGTTGAGGAAGAAGAGGGGAGGGAGGGGTATTTTTGTCCGAAGGAAAATTTTAAAATGAAGTTAAACCTTTGGGACCATTTTGTAGCGAAAAAAAAGTTGGGGACGAAATAAATTTTCGACCTCTACGTTAGGACCAAAATGCACTTAACCCATATAATATTTTATCATACAATATGTACAAGGGACAATTTCTTCTTAATAGTAAAATAGTAGAACATGTCGGGAAGCTCATTAACATAACAGGATGAGAGAGATAAGAAAGAGAAGAAATAAATCCTACTTTAAGAATGATTGGAGCTTTCGTGATGGAGAGGGTGGACAAAAGCGACAGACGAGGCGACTGGCATATTTAGTGTGGAAGGAGAGCTCAAATGTCAAAGATCAAGACAAACAGTTGACAATTACAAAAGATCGATAGGAGAAAGGGAGGCAAGGTGTGGGAAAAGATGGAAAAGACTATGCACTCGATGTTCGTTGATAACCTACCAGATGAAATAAGCAGGAGTGCTCTATATAGGGATTTTGGGTGAGCAGGAGGCATCGTGGATGTGTTTATTTGAAAAAAAAAAAGGAAAGGACACTTACGGCCATTTACTTTTGTAAGGTTGATCCTTTGGGGGAGGTTTCAAAGGTAGTAGCATGAATGAACGATGTGTCCATTAAGGGCAGAAGGAACGAATTTTTGAATGCAAGGTTTGTGCAACATAAATAAGATAAGTGGGATGGAAATAGCACACGGTTGAATGCATAGAGAGCTAAGAAGAACGATGATCGGAGCGAAAGAAAGATTAACCACCACTAGAACGAGTCGAAAGACTATGTAGAGAAGAAAAGGCAGATAGAGAAAAATAACATGTTGGGGACAGTTAGGAACGGGACGAAGAACGCTGATGGCTATAGAAAGGACAGGAAGGTTGTGGAAAGGGTAATTAACCTCCAAAAAGCAAGTTGATATATTGAGCAGAAGTATTGTATCATTAAAAATTGACCATATCAAGCTCAGTTCATTGATGAATATGCTGAGGAAGGAATGAAGAGGTTCAGAGAGGATTAAGAGTAGAGTGTAACACCCCAATTACCCTAAACTTTACCTCTAGCCGTAAATCAAAGGTTAATCAGATGTTACGACAGTTCTAAGGCTTATACATATATATATATATATAGAAGAAATAATATAATCTAGAAGCCTGATGAAGGATATAGCTCAAACAGAGGATTTAAAAGCGCAAAGCGAACTAACGAAGCGTCCAACTTAAAACACAAGAACAGATGTGATATAAACAAAGATAATAGTATAATAGCGTAGTATCATAAGAAACTAGCCATGGCTCGCGGAGTTTAAGCCGGCTAGCCAAACATACAGACAAGAGGAAACTGAAGTTTAAAATGGCTTATACAAGCTTTGTTCTCTCTCAAATACAAGCCTCTAGGCCAAAACAAAAATACAAAAGCGAGAGACAAATACAAAACAAACCAAAAAGACTCCAAAAGGTATCCGGATCCTCCGCTTCTGTCACCAACCAAACAACTCACCGAGGTGGATTGTGACCTGCATCTGAAAAACAACAACAAAGTATGGAATGAGAACCGGAGGTTCTCAGTATGGTAACAGTACCCAATAATGTAAAATGTAAGGCTCCGGGATGCCGAAGGCAATCCTAGAACTTCACATCGCATACGGGTATTGAAGCTTAGAACAAAATAAATAAATACATAAAGGACTTAAACCATAAACCGAGTTATCTAAACTTAGGGGGATTCTAACTAATACTAATCACACCGCTGTATCCCACAGCCTTCGCCACCCTAACCTCCGTGCGATCCTATCGCCACCGCCTACCTAACCTCCTCAACACCAGACAATCACAATTAATGCAAACAAGTAAAACACAGATAATATTCAAGTATATATAAGTAGTTCAAGAAGCAAGTAGGCATATTATACATTTAGGCAAACTCAAGTAGTCAAAGCAAACAAGCACATAAGAAATACATATGATGAATGCCTGTCCTATTAGCTCGTGATATCATTTGTCGGTCTATGAATGCCAACTCGACACATCCTTTCGGATGTCGCCTTTCTTGCACTTCCGAGGATATAGCACCTAGCTCGCTCTTGTTTCGAGGATATAGTGTCTGGCTCACTATTGTTCCAAGGATATAGTGCCTGGCACACTCTTGTGGCAGAGAAGGAAAACAACAACGCATACAACTTATCACAAATCATTCCAAGGATATAGTGCCTGGCTCACTATCTACATCCACAATTCCATCAACCTCAAATCATCATCATTTCTCATCTTAAATCACTTCCAATTATCAACTCTCAATATTCCAAGGATATAGTGCCTGACACACTCTCTTTCAAACATTATCATTCCAAGGATATAATGCCTGGCACACTTTCCACATTCAACAAGATCATCATTCCTCTTTTAATCATCAACTCATCATAACCATCATCATTTCCATTAACATCCTTACACATTCATATCCTCAAGTCCATCAGTTTCTCACTTTATTGTCAACAATCATCAAATTCACTACTCCTCCTTCCCTCTCAACCAAACTCATCCTCAATCCACCAGAAACCTAAACCTCCATTTGCTAACTTTTCAGAATAAAATCGAACCAAACCTCCTAGGACCCTTCCCATGTTTTAATGCCCAAAACTAGGCCCAAGAATCATAAAATGGGGTTATAGAAGCTTACAACCTTGTCGGGAAGTTGAAATAGTTGAAAACAAAGTTAAATTTGTGAAACAGGGCGTGTGTGTCCGCACA
The DNA here is from genome assembly GCF_000817695.3 of Arachis duranensis. Classification (NCBI taxonomy): domain Eukaryota; kingdom Viridiplantae; phylum Streptophyta; class Magnoliopsida; order Fabales; family Fabaceae; genus Arachis; species Arachis duranensis. The sequence continues at coordinate 70,341,807 of NC_029778.3, forward strand.
GGGGTGTGCGTGCGCACGCCCAGGAAGATTTTGAAAGTGTGCGTACGCACAGGGGTGCGCGTCCGCATAGGTACTAAAATTTATAAAGTCTGTTCACTCGCACAAGCTGTGCAAGCGCCCCTAACAGACGACCCTTCCCGACTTGTGCGTGTGCACATGACTGTGTGTCCGCACAGGTCGTAATTCCTCATTGATGTGGGCATGCACAACCTATGCTAGCGCTGCTACCAGAGCCTTTTTCCCTGCCTGTGCGTATGCACAGGTTTATGCGTCTGCACAGAATAACATTTTCGCAGGGTTGTGCGTGCGCACAAGGCTGTGCGTTCGCACATATCAGAAAATCCTGAAATTCTGCAACTTTGCAGAATTTCAGATTTTTAACACCAACTTTGAATGATCATAACTTTCTCTATAAAATTCTAATTTTCACAAACTTTATATCGATTTAAAGATTTTTCAAAGATCTTTAATTCTAGATAAGTTTCATTAAGTTTTAAAAACCAAGGCAAAAGTTATGATCAGACAAAGTTCACCAAAAATCTATTCTTACTAAAGGCCTCAAAACACCAATTTTTCCAAAACTCACAATTCAAAATCAAACCAACCACAACCCAACATTACCAAAACAACATAGAAGCCCATACCCTTCCTTTTCTAACTCAACCATCCATAATTCCAATTACATTACTCAATACCATTAAGTTCCTTACTCATCAACATCCAAAACCATCATAAATAATCTTTAACCAACATCAAACATCAACAACTACTTTAAATCCTCATCACTTAACCTCAACATTATCAATCATTATCCACATTCATATTACCATACTCAACATACACACTCACCAACATCAACCAACATCACAATTTATAATTAGCACCAATAACATCAATATTTTTCATCAACCTTTATAATCATTAAGTACCAACAACATCATTAATCATGCATCAATCCTTAAACACCAACAATCTCATCAACAACACTAATCATTAATACTCATCAACACCACAATTCCCAATAATTACCCTCAACCACAATAATCCAATACAATCCACAATTATCATCAATTCACATATAATTATTTATACACCAACAACATTCAATCCTATCTTAGGGTCAACTAGCCTAAGTGTCCATGAACATTACATATTACATAAAGGAAATCGAAACCATACCTTGGCCGATTCCCAAACGCACCAAACACCAAAACGAAACTACCAAGCTTGATCCAAAGACTCAACCAACACCAACAAACACCAAGGCTCACACTAACAACACATATATCATCAAAATCAAAACCTAAGATACACAAAACAACTAAACACAAGGGTTTAGTATATCCTTACCTTATCAAATGAGAGTAGGGGTAAAATCCATCAATTACCCGCTACTAGAGATCACCTAAACAAGCAAAACCACAAAATCTACTCAAAACTCATAACCAAAATCGCGTAGAACTTAGGGCAGATAACTGGGAAGATAGTCACGAGTTCTTACCAGATTTTTTTAGATAGAAACGTAGAGCTCGACAAGAGCTTCACGTGGCCACAAACGGCTCGTCAATCGGAGCTCCAGATCAAAAGTTATGGCTTTCGAAAGGTGGAGGTGAAAAGAGCACTCTCTTCTTCCTCTCCTCTCTAAAAACCGCGGCCCTCTCTCTCCTAGGGCTGAAAAAATGAGCTCAAAGCTCATTTTATATATGTTGGATCTTGGGCCCGGTTTAGGCTCGGTCCAACCCGTTAGCGTTTTTCGTCCATTTGACCCACTTTGGGTCAAAACCTTTAAGATTAGTGTCCGGTTTTCGATTCTAAAATTTTTTTTATCCTTTCAAAATAACAAATCAATTTTCTAAATATTATTTTCTAAAATATGTGGTACTGGACAATCTAGAGCCGGTATTGCCAGCTTAAGCACCAGTACACATTTTACAAAAATCTTTTCGAAAAGGTACATTTTCCAACTCAGAAAAATTCACTGAAATCAAATTTCACATTTTTATTTTCAAATTAAAACTTTTAAATTTTGAATCTATTTCGGGTACTAAATTATTTTATTAAAACGATTTTACGTGAAAATGCGGGTTCTTACATAGAGATATTGGACCCTATAGATGTCTGATTACGCTTGAAAGCATAAAGTTCAGGGACAACGCTCTTGATGATCTGATGCTTAATGAATTCTTCGATGATATCAATTCCTATTAGGGCTTCACGTGGAATTTATCTAGAAGAATTTGAGTGGAGCTTATTGGACTTTCAGTGCACTTGTGATTTGAGAAAATATTCTGGAATATTAGAAGGATATAGGGCAATCTTGTCACAATGGAAGACTTAACAGAGAATAACTGTTCCTTTTGTGCTGCAAGAATTTTGATAAATTCCTATTAGTGGGAACTAATATATGAGTGGGTCTTGGAAGGATTGGAACAAGGAATTTGATGTTTTTGTGAGGGAGTTTAGATTGAAATCTATAGTACGCAGATCCACCCTAGAACCACAATATGTGATGGTGAATTTGGACTTGAGAGTAATCTTGGTTCAAGCAAAGTTCTTGGCAATAATGATGCTTCAAAGGAGTCTTCCATGGATTCGGCAGTCTAAAAGTCTAGTCTCTTCGAAGAAGAAGGAAGACTACGTGTTGGGTGAGACCCACTTGTCAGTAATTTAATGCAGAGGTGACTGGATGGTATTAGTAAGGATGTAGGGTATAGTGCTTAGTGGAGATATGATTATCTCCCTGAAGAGGTCATTAACGAAAAAAATGGTGTGAGATTAAATGATGAAAAGGTGATTTGGGAGGCTAATTCAAATTTAGAGTTGCAGATGGTTGAATATATTGGTTTGGGATGTAGGGAGACCTAATGTTATAGAGGGTATGATAACTTCAGATTGGGCTGGAAAAATAGTGAACCTAAAAAGAAAACTGTCGAGCGGGTCTTGCCCTTACTCATCAGGTTTGGGTCATGCACTTCTTCTTACCATATGCACTAGAAGACTATTATTTTAGAGTATAATGATATCATTGAGTTTGGTGAATCTGGTGAGAAACAGGGGGTGAATGAGAGTGATAATTGTTCCCCAATTGGTTATCCATGAGAGAAAATCTTCAGGTCCTTTGAAGAAGTAGTGACCGTGAAGAAAATTTGTGTGGAGGCGGGCATAGTGTTTGATGAAGTGAGGAATACATGCCATTGGCTTCTCTTGTTAAATCTGGGCAGTAAAAGAGAGGAAAAACATATGATCTAAGGGCAAGAGGGAGGAAGGCTAAGGCAACTCCGGAGGGACATGGCAGGGGCCGTCGGAGCTCTCAAGAAATAGAGGTAAGATCTTTTCTAGAATGAAATTAAATTTTTGCAACGTTAATGATGTAGGAAAAAATGAAAATTAGAGACGGTGAGAAGGTTCTATTAAAAGAATAAATTGATTTTATTGGGTCAGTGGAAACAAAAAAAAACTGCAATAAGAGTTTCTAAAATTATGGGCCCAGAACTTGTCTGAGTGGGCATGTGTGAGATGTAGTGGGCAATGCTAGGGGTTTAATCTGTGTATGAAAACCGGACTTTGTTGAGAAATTTTATATCTTTAAAGGTACCATGGGTCTAACTATTTTGAATTTTGTCAAAGAAATAAAAATGAATGGTTGATTTGTACTGTGTACGAAACCCATGATAGAGGGAGAAGTTGGAGGTTTGGTCTAAATTATCTGAATTGAAATTGAAATTTGAGGTTCTTATGATTATTGGTGCTGATTTCAATGATATTCTGAGGCCTGAAGATAAATTAGGGTGCAAAGTGTTGTTGCAGAGCGGGTGCGAAATTAAGAAATGGGTGGATGACATGGAGTTAGTGGAGTTGGAGCTAAGTGGAAGAAAATACACATGATATGGGGAAGAAGCTGTGGTAGAATTGACAGGTTTTTATAGATAGTGAGTGGCAAGAGGCTTATAGTTCTTTGATCCTGAAGGGTTTACCTCGTGCTCTCATATCATTGTGCTCTATTAGTCGATTCCGAAGAACAAGACTGGGGCCTGAAGGCATTCTGTTCATTAGATGCTTGGTTGTCTCATGATGGTTTTATGTTAGCAGTCAAGGGTGAACAGAGTAAAATGAAGGGGTCTAATTTGACGCAAAAATTGAAAGCGGTGAGAAAGCCGTTAAAGTTATGGAACAATGAATGCTTTGGCAGTATTGAGAGTAACATTGAGATATTAGAGGAGAAAATTCAAAAGGTTAATGAAAATATTGAGAAAGGTAACAATGATGAATGCTTATTAACAAGGGCAAAAGCGATTAGAAGCTTGGTTGAAGTATGGTGTGGGAAGAGAAAGACATATTGGAGGCAGCTGTCCCGATCGAAATTTGCTTCACATATGGATAAAAACACTATGTTTTTTCACTCGATCGCTAAAACTAAAAATCGGAGCAAAATAATGAAGGAGATCCACATTAATGGTAATTACTATAGAGGTGTTGGTAGAAGAAAGGAGGAAGTTCGAAGATTCTATAAGAAGCTGCATGAGGAAGAGGAAAGACTCGATGTTCATTTTGATGAGTCTTCGGTGGAGTCTATTATTACATCGGAAGCGACATTGATGGAAACAATCCCATCTAAGGAATATATTAAGGCTGCTGTTTGGAATTGAGAACCGAGTTAGGCTATAGAACCAGACGGGTTTAACTTCAAGTTCATCAGGAGGTTGCAGGAGGTAATTGGGGATTATTTTTGCAAGTCAGTACACGAGTTCTTTGCTGATTATAGGCTCCGAAAAGAAGCAAATTTGACATAGGTGGCTTTGGGACATCAAAAGGGGGATCGAATGAGCTAAAAGACTTCTGACCTATAAGCATGATGGAATTATATAAAGTGATTTCAAAGATCTTAGCTAGTCATCTTCACCCGCTGATGCTGGAGTTGGTAGGAGAAGTCCAATCTGCATTTGAAAGTGGAAGAAAGATTCACGATAGAGCATTGATAGCATGTGAAATGATTCATTGGCTAAAGAAATAAAAAAATCTAGCTTGTTTGATTAAGCTTGACTTTCAGAAGGCATATGACAAGGTAAGGTGGGACTTTGTTTATAAAATCCTACATGGGATGGATTTTGGGTGTATATGGCAGCGATGGATACATCTATGCTTAACAACAAATTTTCAATGTCGTTTCTTATCAATGGAACTACGACAAAGTCGTTACAGAGGGGTCTATGTCAAGGTGATCCACTTTTTTCTTTTCTCTTTGTTCTTGTTGGGGAAGTCCTGAAATAAAATATTAGATAGGTTGTGTAAAAAGAATTTTTTGAAAGAGTTAGAGGTGGGTAAGGATAAAGTTAAATTGTCACATCTATAATTGGTAGATAATACAATTCTCTTTTTCCCTTGCAATGTGAAGACAATTTTCGATTTTATATGGTTTTGAGTTGTTGTCTGGATTAAAAATAAATTATGATCAATCTGTTTTGATCAGGTTGAATGATGATTTGGAGAAGATTCAAAATAATATGATGTTTTAGGATGTAAGGAAGCAAATCTTCTGATTAAATACTTAGGTGTACCCTTAGGAGCTAATCCTAAAAGGTTCATACTTGGGACCTATAATTAAGAAAATTGAGGAGAGATTGAAAAGGTAGAAAGACAAATATTTATGAAAAGTTGAAAACTTATATTGATTAAGTCAATTTTGAGCAACCTACTAATATATTACTTTAGTATTTTTGGGATGACAAAGTTAGTTGTAAAGAAGATTGCTTCTCTTCAATTGCGGTTCTTTTGGGGCAATGCGGAGGGAGGGAGAGGTCTAGCAACGGTTAATTGGGACATTGTATAGTGACCTAAAAGTCAAGGAGGCCTTCGAGGACATCGTTCTTAAAAATATGCCCTTATTCTAACAATGGCTAATTGGGAGGTTGTACAGCGACCTAAAAGCCAAGGAGGCCTTTGGGGACGTTGTTCTTAAAAATATGTCCTTATTATTTAAATAGTGATGAAACTTTGATAAGGAAGAATGCCCCTTATGAAAGCAAGTTCTATGTCCATGCAACAAGTTTAGCTTAGAAAAGAGGCTATAAGATCAGAAAAGGAGGGATTATACGGGTGTTTGGGAGCGATTGGTAGTTTATAGCAAAGTAAACCTAGGTTGGCTAAGGTTTATGAGAAGAGGATGCAACTTTTGATTGGTGATGGCACAAAAACTCAATTTTGGCATGATTTATGGCTTTAAGAAGGAATGATGAGGGAAGTCTTTCCTCGACTATATAGAATCACGAGTAACAAGGACTACTATATTTGTGATTATAGGTTGTGGGCCAGTTACAATTGGGTTTAGAGCTCAAATTGGAGGAAATTGTTGGGTGGTTTGGAAGATCAAAAGTTAAATATTATGATGCAAATCCTATCTAAGGTCATTCTGAAGGCTGATGAACTGGATAAATTGGTGTAAAAATTTGATAAACATGGAGAGTACTCCGTCAAGTCTTTCCTTAGTGTTGTATACAAGGATAGGAGTAGGGACATTGATTGCAACATGTATAATTTCTCACCATACTTTAGTTAGGCCTTGTTTTTCTTAGGCTTGAGCTTCTCACTTGGTTCATCATTTTAGAAAAATTGAATACAAAAGATAAGCTTTGCAAATTAAAGGTGATACGGGAGGAGGAAGTAAGTTGTGTTCTTTGCGGAATGAGTATGGAGATGGTTCATCATATCTTCTTCACTTGTGTTTGGTCTTGGTATATTTAGAGTGCTAATTGTAAACTCCAGTTAATTAATAAATAATTAACTAATAAATTAATTATGAACAAAAAAGATCAAGAAATTAAAATTTATAATTTGAAGAAGTAAAAATATTTAGAATATGAATTAAAACACTAATTTTAAAAATTTTGTTCTAAAATTGGGCCAATGGGCTAAATCGGTTGAACCGGGCTCAAGTTGGGCTCAAGCCCAACCCATATAACCATTAATTAGCCAAGTTTCAACACTCCAACCCTTTTCATTTTGAGTTCCACGCTGAATTGAAGAGAAGAGAATCAAAACCTAAGAACACTATTTACCATCTCACCAAATTGCTTATAACTTTCAATCCGGAACTCTGATCACTGCACCATTTGTGACCACGTGATCGTTTCGCCAAGCTCTTCTATTCTATCTAAACAAACTAGTAAGAAACTCTGAATTTCTTGCCCAGTTCTTTCTTTCATTTAGTTTTTGGGTTGTGGACATTGAGAAATTTTGTGTTTTTAATTGTTTAGGTATTATCTAGCTTCGGTAATTATTGAGTTTCAAGGTATAATTTGATTTCTTGTAGATAGTATATAAGGTTGTGTGAAACTTAGGCTAGTTATCCATAAGATAGGTTGAATTATGTGAATTATTGATTTATTTGAGAATTGAGAATGTATGTTGATTAAGGGTAAAATGAGTTGTATGATAGAACTTTAATATGATGCTATATGAATGAAAGTTGTGGATGTAATAATAATTGATAATAATTATTGGAATTGGTAGAATTATGGGTGAAAATGTTTTAATGAATTGAATAACTTAGGTGTTGGAATGATTGTGAACTGATTGAAGAGCATGTGATAATGTGTAGGAGTATTGGTATTGATTTTGGTGTGATTGGTTTGGTTTTGAATTGAGAGTTTTGAAATAAAGAGATAGATTAGAATTCCTAGATGGAATCACTCTATTTCTGGTTTAGTGAGAACTTTAGACTTGATCTAGAATTATGGAGTTTAGGATTGCCTTTGGCTTTCCAGAGCCTTATATCTTATCTATTTGGGCACTGTTACCATACTGAGAACTCTCGATTCTCATTCCATACATATTTATTATTTTTTTCAGATGCAGGGTGTGAGACACTTCGCGGAGTGTGCTGGGTGATTCTTGGAAGCAAAGATATACTTTTTGAGGATTTCATACTATGTATTTAATTTATGTGTGTGTGTGTACATTCTCCACTTTTATATAAAACTTGTATTATATCTCCTAGAGGTTGACTTCAGAGAATTAGGAATTGTATTATATATATATTTTCTCTTCTGTTTCATTGATATCTACACGTTTTATTCTTAACCGTACGAATGTGATGCGATTTTCTATTTTAGTTTTGTCTAACCTTTCCTTTAAGGCTCCTAGTTAAACTATCTTTCATATATATCTATGTACGTATTTTTGTTTTAGAGGTCGTAGCACCTCACCACATTTGATTTATGACCTAGGCGTAAAATTCTGTGTGATAGGGTGTTACATTATGGTATCAAAGGTTTTGGCTTCTTGTAGATAGTTGAAAGAGCAAAACCGTCGGCTTAGAATTTTTTTCTCGGTTAGAGGAAATAACTTTGTTGCAAGTATAGTTCCAAACTGACAAGTAATGCTCAAATCAAATTTTAATTCTAAGAGATGTCACAATCAATACAAAATAACCAGGAGTTTTAAGTCCCGGATCGTCTTTCCTAGGAGTTGCAATGAAATGCTCTATTATTGGCTCTGAGGGATTTGAGGGTTTTAATTATAAGAGGCAAGAAATTAAAATGGCAAGTAATTAAATGAGAAGCAAGTAAAAGCAATGAAAATGGAAAATAAATGGCAAAAAGGGCTCTTGCCATGAATTGGGGAATTCAAGATTCTTATCCTAGTTATGGACCATAAACATGGTAATTGTGTAGAATTAATTCCAATTAGTCAATCCTAACATCGAGAATTAGTCAAAAGGGCATAATTGATCTCAATCCACAAGTCCTAGCCACCTCTATTAATGGAAGGCTTAGAGTTAGTGGAAATCAAATCAACTAACAATCCTCACACAATGTAGAATGGACATCCACAACTCAAGTTCACCTAGTTATCCAATTTCCTAATTAAGAGTGTGAAAAACTAGGCAAAAATCCAACCAAGCATTTTATCAAACACTTGGAAGGTATAAAAGAGAAGGTAAAATCACAAGAGATAATAAAATCTACAACTACCAATTGCAAGAAAACAATAATAACAACTAAATTAAGCAATAAGAAACACAAAACATGAATTGTATTAACTAAAATTAAAAGTAACAAAGTGTCATAAACATAAAAGAACAAAAGAGAAGAAATAACAAATAAATGGCAAGGAAAACTAAATGAAAACAAGAATTAAACCTAAATCTAAGAGAGATCTAACCTAATCTACCCTAATTCTATAGAGAAGGGAGAGCTTCTAGCTTCTCTCTCTAGAATATAGCCTAAAGCATGTTTCTAATCTACACTAATTGCTCTCCACTTGACATGGAGTGATGCCCCTTTGATATAGCACTCAATCAGCTTTAGAAAGTCCAAAACTAGGCTTTGGAGACCCAGAAATCACCCCCAGTGATTTGTATTAATGAGGTCACGTGCTGGGACTTGTGCGTATGCACAGCCGCATAGGATGTTGTGCATGCGCACACATGGATGTGTGCTCCTTCTTTGATTTCTTCATGTTTTCCTCTTGCATGCTTTTCTTCCACTCTCATCAAGCCATTCCAATCTATTATACCTGAAATCACTCATAAAAAATTATCAAGGTATCGAATGGAATGAAAGTGGAATAAAATTAGTTAAATTAAGCACAAAATAACATGTTTTCACAATTAGACTCAATTAAGGGAGAGAACACAATAGTATGCTATTTGATGAATAAATGTGGGTTTATATGATGAAATCCACTCAAGCAATCCAAAACTTATCGTCAAATATGAACTCATCAATTCCACCACACTTAAACAATAGCATGTCCTCATGCTAATCATAATCAAAGGAGAATGGTAAAAAGGGTTAGCAACTTATTTAATGCAACTACTTACATGCATGCAACTATACTAAATACTATCTATCTATATTTATACTCTGGTTCCTATTGAGTTTAGCAAAAACAAACAAGAGAATTCCAATCAATCCAAAATAAATCATTAGGGCCAAAACAAGGAATTAATGCAATATGATCCACATCCAAAGATTTGATTTGAAATTTTCAAAAACTAACAAGCAACTTGCAAGAAGATATAGGATAAGAGATGGAAACATATAATTGAGTAATTGAACCCCTCAACAGTTGTGTATACACTCTAGTCGCTTAGTCTTTAGGGCTTAATCACTCAATTCTCTTTTAATCATGTTTTATAAGATTTGCTAGTCATCTAGCAATCAACAAATACTTGATTCATTAATGCAAATATCATGAGGTCTTTAGAGGGTTGTAATGGGGTTAGGGTAAGGGTAGGATTAATATGGTTAAGTGGACTTAGTGAATTGGATCTTTGATTAGCTCAAGTATCCCACCTAATCCTATATCATCCTATGTACAAAAGAAACCAACCTAACTTCCCATTCATTTCTTTTTCTTATTCTCTCATGCATTCTTCTTTCTAATTCAACCACATATGCATTCTTTTATTTAACATTCTTTATCTTTTCTAATTCAACCCATTCATTTTTTTAACATAAAACATGAATTGCATTAATTAAAATCAAAAGTAACAAAGTGTCATAAACATAAAAAAGCAAAAGAAGGGAAATAACAAATAGAATTAAAGAACAAGAGTGCAAGAACAATAAATGACAAGGAAAACTAAAGAAAAACAAGAATTAAACCTAAATTTATGAGAGATTTAGCCTAATCTACCCTAATTCTAGAGAGAAAGGAGAGCTTCTCTCTCTAGAATACAACCTAAAGCATGTTTTTAATCTACCCTAATTGCTCTTCTCTTGACCTAGAGTGATGCCCCTTTGATATAGCACTCCATCAGCTTCAGAAAGTCCAAAACTGGGCTCTGAAGGCTCAGAAATCGCCCTCAGCATTTTCCTTTAAGTGAGTCACGTGCCAGGACTTGTGCGTACACACACTTGCTGATCTTTCACTTGTGCGTGCGCACACATGCTGTTGTGCTTCTTGCGCATACGCATAGTAGGTTATGCATACTCACCCTCCAGTGTGTGCTTTTTTTTTGTTTTCTTCATGTTCTCTCCCAATTGCATGCTTTTCTTCCACTTTTTTCAAGCCATTCCAACCTATTACACCTGGAATCACTCATCAAAACCATCAAGGCATCGAATGGAATAAAAGTGGAACAAAATTGATTAAATTTAGCTCAAAATAGCATGTTTTCACAATTGGACATAATTTAAAGAGAAAACACAAAAGCATGCTATTTAGGTGAATAAATGTGGATTTATATGATGAAATCTACTCAAATCAAACCAAAAGATATCATCAAATATGGATTCATCAATTGAAAACTTGATGTGAAAATTTTTTTCGTTTTAGAATTAATCAAATTAAAAATCACTTCGTTAATAACATAGTCCAAACCAACAATGAACTCTCAAAATCAAAATTTAAATCAAAAAATTGTCACAATCCAAAACAAATGTAAACCGGGAGTTTTAAATTCCGGGTCGTCTTCCCTAGGACTTGCGAATGAAATGCTCAATTATTGGCTATTTGAAAAATGGGGTTAATGGCAAGAGAGCAAGTAATGTAAATATCAAGAAAGTAAATGAGCATGTAATAACTAAATATCAAAGCAATTAAACTCAAGGCAATTAATCAAAGAAAGGGGAAATTCAAATACTAAAAAACCTCTTGGCAAGGATTGAGAGTTAAGTTTGCCTATCCTAGCCATTGACCACAAACATATGATGATTATGAAGAGTTAATCCTACTTAGTCAACCCTACATCGAGGATAAGTCAAATAGGCATAATTGATTTTAATCCATAAGTCCTAGTCAACTCTATTAATGGGAGACTTAGAGTTATTCGAAATCAAATCAACTAACTACTCTAATATATCAATCAAAAATGGACATCAATGACTCAAGGGTCACCAAAGTTCTCAATTCCAAGCCAAGAGTGAAGAAAAACTAGGTAAAAACTAAGCCAAGCATTTTTATCAAATACTTGGTGTACATGAAAATAAAAGCATATTAAATTGTAATAATAATAAAATCCAAAACTACCAAATGCAAGAAAATAATAATAACTAAAGAAAACAATAATAACATAGAAACATAAATTTGCATTAAATGAAATTAAAGTCAACAAAAGTGTTCATAACATAAAAGTGACAAAAGGGTCACCAAAGTCCTCAATTCCAAGCCAAGAGTGAAGAAAAACTAGGTAAATACTAAGCCAAACATTTTATCAAACACTTGGTGTGCATGAAAATAAAATAATATTAAACTACATAAAAATAAAATCTAACTACCAAAAGCAAGAAAATAATCACAATAACCCAAACAAGCATTAAATGAACATAAAACATAAATTACATAAATAGAAATTAAAATTAACAAAGAGTGCAAATACATAAAAGTGGCAAAATTGAGAAAATGACAAGATAAACTAAGGAAATTAAGACAATAGAATAAAGAAAGGTAAAAGAAACTAGATGAAGACAAGAATTAAAATGAGAAATTACAAAGAAATTAAACTAATAACCCTAATTTCTAGAGAGAAGGGGGAGCTTCTCTCTCTAGAATGACCTACAACATTATACTAAGCTAAATTTAATTGCTTCCCATTCATTTCTTTTCTCACATTCACTCATGCATCTTTTTTCTAATTCACACACATATGCATCATTTATTTACATTATTATTGTCATTTCTTTTCTTTTTTTTCTTTTCTTTTTTTTTCAGAAAGTATATACACCAAAATTTCTCTTTTCTTTTATCATCGAAAAGAGATGCATATATTTTAAGTAATAAATGCATGAGTGTTTACCCATTTTCCTAAATTTTCTCAATGAACACCCAAAATAACCTTCTACCAATGTTTCCCACAAATTCCCCCACACTTGAGTAACACATTCTTCAAACCCAAGTTAATCAAAGATACAATTTATGGACATTAATGGTTTTTCGCTTAGAGCAAATGATGTGCTTAAAATTAGAATAAAAGGGGAATTAAAAGGCTCAAAAATAGTTTACAAAGGTAGATATAAGGGTTGGCCATATGGATTAGTGAGTTTAATTTCAATAATGGCCTCAATCATACAATATGCATTCAAAACATCAAATATAGGACATAAAGACTCAAGCAAATCTAAGATCACAATCATAAAAGAGTATAGCACACAAAAACAAAATTTATGGTTGAAAATGTGAAACCATACAATTAAAGCTCAAATCTCACTTGGTGTTTTGTTCAAACTCTTTTCTATGTTTCATAAGAATACTTCAAGCAAGTTGAAAAACAAGTTTTAAATCTACTCAATGGAATGTCCTAGAAGGGATTTCTTGAAAATTCTTTGTTGTTTTACCAATCTTATTTATTCTGACATGCAACATGCAAATATTTACTACTATAAAACTATAACAAGCTAAGATATATATGTATATAAATGCAAACTAAGAAAAGTGCAACGCAATGAAATATTCACAAGTATTCACAAAGAACATAATAACTAAGAACTAGAAATTAATGCAAAGTGTTCAGAAAGAGAAATTTACGCCCCGAGAATTGCGGATCCTACATTTTCCAACACTTAAATGTTGCACGGTCCTCCGTGCATGCACTCAATCCGGGAATGAAGAACTATGAGGCTCCACCTTCAACTGGTGGGTACTCGGGCTCGGGTTACTGTAGAAAACAAATAAATAAGAATTGAGGAACAAGTCATAGTAGTGTGGTATGATAAAAGACAATGTGCGTATCCTAAGTATGCACGGTTTAGAACACACACATTGGCCGGGTAAAAATAGAAACCACACAAGCAAAAAAAATAGCATGTGTTCCTCAACTAAGTGGCCCCGGTTGCAAGTAAAGAGAAGCAAAGGAGTAAAGCAAAAGCAAACCTAGGTAACCACAACTAAAGTGAATTAAATATTTGAGATTTTAGATATTGAAATTGTGCAAGTGAAGGCGCAAAATTGATATAGGAGCACAATAAACAATAACCAATCCAATAATGAACAGAAACTCCTTATTCATCATGAAACATAATGAAAAAGTCACATGGTAAAGGTACTTGTTGCAAAAAGTGATAAGCTTGATAAGAATCAAGTTAAGTCACTCAAACAAATACAAAGCATTAACAAGAAACAAGTACCGGACATGTGATGAATTTGATATGAAAATCATGATGAATAAAAATTTTCAACTCAATTCACTTAATTCAATGCACTTACATAATTTGTCCTAGGGTGCAATCAAAACAAGAATTATCAAACCCACTAGGTACTAGTATTTAAAGCAAAGTATAAGTGCATTGATGAAATTCAATCAAAAAGCAACCCAATCAACATCAATCAAACATTTGCAATTTATTCAATTAACAACTAAACCAAACCTAATATAATTACTAAAACGAAAATGAGATGCAATAAAAACTAAGTAAAACAAGTAGAAAAATAAGGGAAAAGCAGGAGAAGAGAAAGATGGAGGTGGCGGAAGTGCGTTAGGGCTGAATTCAAAGTGTAATAAAAATTTTACACAAAACAGTACTTGTGCGTACGCACATAAGGTGAACATTGGAAGGTGTGCGCTCGCACAAGGGTGTGTGAACGCTCTGAACAGAGAGGGAATCAAGAAGTGTGCGCACGCACATGACTCTTTTTTTTTACTTGGGAAAAGATCACGTGTGCGTGTGCACACAGGGACAAAATTGAGCAGAGGTTCATAGGCACAGGGTGTGCCAACACTCCCAGTAGAAGGAGGGCAGGCGAGTGTGCGTACGCACAAGGTGGTGCGTACGCATACAGCGTGCAAAAATAAGGTTGTGTGCGTACACACAAGGGCGTGCGCACACACAAAGCGCAAAACAAAGGGAGATGCGTGCGCACAAGGCATGCAAGCACTCCCAACAGAGGGCATACATGCTGGTGTGCATACCCACAGGGTGGTGCGTACGCACAAGACGCGAATTTTAGTGATTGTGTGCGTACGCACAGTGGTGTGCGCACGCACAGTGCAAATTTTCTTCAAATTCCAAGGCACTAAGCCTTAGCTCAACAAACGCTCAACCCCAAAACATCCAAAACCCATAAATTCATGATCCATACAGAAATTAACTTAACAAATCTCAAAATTAAACTAATTCTAAGATAACTAAAATAAGCAAAATGCAATAAAGTCAAATTATAAACAAAAAGAAAAGGTAAGAACAATGTTACCATGGTGGGGTGTCTCCCACCTAGAACTTCTATTTAGAGTCCTTAAGTTGGACTTTATTGAGAAGCTCTCATCAAGGAGGCTTGTGTTTCAAACCTCTTTGAAATCCCACCCAAGCTTGTATTCTCCAAGGCTTTTGAGATTCCAAAGCTTGTGCACCCAAATCTTGTTGTGAATTCCTTTCATTCCATCTAGGTAACAAGCATTTGAAATTTCCAATTCCTATAACACAATAGCAACAAAACTCATAATGCGATGGGAGAGAATTCATAGGATAAAAAGAAAATAAAAACCAAAGGTAAGAAGAACAAATAAAATGAACTCCTAAAACTAGCAAAAACAAGCAATCAATCAAAAATAAACTATTTACATATTCACATATTAACAATTGCCAACAATATAACACCATTGCAACTCCCCAGCAACAGCGCCAAAAACTTGAAAGAGCAAAACCGTCAGCTTAGAATTTTCTTCTCGGTTAGAGGAAATAACTTCGTTGCAAGTATAGTTCCAAACCGACAAGTAATTCTCAAATCAAATTTTAATTCCAAGAGATATCACAATCAATACAAAATAACCGGGAGTATTAAGTCTCGAGTCGTCTTCCCTAGGAGTTGCAATGAAATGCTCTATTATTGGCTATGGAGGATTTGAGGGTTTTAATTATAAGAGGCAAGAAATTAAAATGGCAAGTAATTACATGGGAAGCAAGTAAAAGCAATGAAAATAGAAATTAAATGGCAAAAAAGGCTCTTGGCAAGAATTGGAGAATTAAAGATTCCTATCCTAGTTATGAACTGTGTAGAATTAATCCCAATTAGTCAATCCTAACATCGAAAATTAGTCAAAAGGGCATAATTGATCTCAATCCTAAAGTTCTAGCCAACTCTATTAATAGAAGGCTTAGAGTTAGTGAAAACCAAATCAACTAACAATCCTCACACAGTGTAGAATGGACATCCACAACTCAAGTTCATCTAATTATCCAATTTTCCAACCAAGAGTGCGAAAAACTAGGCAAAAATTCAACCAAGTATTTATCAAACACTTGGAAGGTATAAAAGAGAAGCATAGTAAAATAACAAGAGATAATAAAATCTACAACTACCAATTGCAAAAAAACAATAATAACAACTAAATTAAGTAATAAGAAACACAAAACATGAATTGCATTAATTAAAATTTAAAGTAACAAAGTGTCATAAACATAAAAGAACAAAAGAGGGCAAATAACAAATAGAAGTAGAGAGTGAAATAACAATAAATGGCAAGAAAAACTAAATAAAAACAAGAATTAAACCTAAATCTAAGAGAGATCTAACCTAATCTACCCTAATTCTAGGGAGATGAGAGAGCTTCTCTCTCTAGAACATGACCTAAAGCATATTTCTAATCTACCCTAATTTCTCTCCACTTGATATGGAGTGATGCCCCTTTGATATAGCACTCAATCAGCTTCAGAAAGTCCAAAACTGGGCTCTGGAGGCCAAGAAATTGCCCCCAACGATTTGCATTAATGAGGTCACGTGCTAGGACTCGTGCGTACGCACAGATGTGTGCGTATGCACACTTGCTGAATTTTTCTCTTGTGCATACGCACAGGATGTTGTGCGTACGCACACATGGTTGTGTGCTCCTCTTGTGATTTCTTCATGTTTTCTCCTTCTTGCATGCTTCTCCTCCACTCTCATCTAGTCATTCCATCCTATTATACCTGAAATCACTCATCAAAAATATCAAAGCATCGAATGGAATGAAAGTGGAATAAAATTAGTTAAATTAAGCAAAAAATAGCATGTTTTCACAATTAGGCTCAATTTAGGGAGAGAACACAAAAGTATGCTATTTGAATGAATAAATATGGGTTTATATGATGAAATCTACTCAAATCAATCCAAAATTTATCGTCAAATATGGACTTATCAATAGTACATATGGTTATGTGAAAGTTAGGTTGGTTCTCCGTAAGATAGGTTAAATTGTGTGAATTGTTGATTTATTTGAGAATTGAGAATGTGTGTTGATTGAGGGTGAAATGAGTTATATAATGGGACTTTAATATAATGCTATGTGAATGTAGTTGTGGATGTGATCATGATTGATAATAATTGTTGTAATTAGTGGAATTATGAGTGGAAATATTTGAATGAATTAAAGAACTTAGGTGTTGGAATGATTGTGAAGTGATTAAAGAGCATCTGATAATATGTAGGAGTATTGGTATTGATTATGGTGTGATTGGTTTGGTTTTGGAATGAGAGTTTTAAAAACTAGAGGATTTGAAAAATTTTGGTGAAAACCTATTTTTAACCAACTTCAATGGTCATAACTTGGTTTCCGGTTCTCCAAATTTAGTGAAACTTATTTCAAATGAAAATTGGATCCGTGGAGTTTATAACGATTGAAGAATGGATGGAAATGATTTTTCACAAAAAAGTTATGTGTGTTTGAAATTTTGTATAAAAAGTTAAATTCTGCAGCAAAATAGCTTTTTAAGAAAATTGATAGCGGGAGGGTGTTCGCGACGCAAGCATTGGGCTCTACCCAGTACTTTTGCGTACGCAGACAGATGCATGCGTACGTGGCACTGTCATTCTTCAAATCTTGCGTATACGCATGCCACCCTATTTTACCAAAGTTGTATTTTTGAATTTTCAACCATTTCTGTATCTTTCCAAACCTTTGTAAATCCAATTTAAGGTTTGATAGCTAGTTTATAGGCTTCAGAATAAGAGCGAACATACGGAGAGAGTTAGATTGACAATGAGAAAGATTTGCAAAGTGAATAATTGAATTAACGAGGTGTTGATAATGCTGAATAAGATATGATTGATGGCAATGATGATATTGATGAATTATAATCTAAAAATCTAAATGGCATGTGCATTTAAATATCTGAGATACGAGTTTTCCTGGGTAGATGCAGTGGTTTGCCCCACTTGCTCCAGGTTGAGACTCAATACTCTGTTGACGCTTCGTCGCAAGATGTGGCCAGACACTTTAACTTTCTGGATTATCCCCCCAGTGAGAAGATAAATGAATGAACATGTATATGAATAACTCTTGGGGATGCACGCACGCAAGGATTGTCCAAGGTTTACTACTGGACATGTTGATTTTGGCTGTATAACTGACAGATGAGCTCATTGGCCATAGGGCAGACATGCATCATGTGCATTTGTATGAGTTGTTTGAGTATGCAGTTTGTGTTTTGGCTTTCCTAATCATTTATCTATATCTATATGCTACATGACTTAAATGCCTTATCTGTTTTCTTAATTGTGTATTACTTGTATGCCTTGTATGTGTTTGCTTTTGAGAGATCCCTTATGCTGGCGGAGGTGACGCTGAGAGTTGTTCCATATTGGTGATTGGGGGATTTGCAGAAAACTGAAAATGAAGAGATAGATTAGAATCCCTGGATGGAATTATACTATTTCTGGTTTATTGAGAACTTTAGGCTTGATCTAGGATTATGGAGTTTAGGATTGCCTTTGGCTTTCCAAAGCCTTATATCTTATCTATTTGGGTGTTGTTACCATACTGAGAACCCTCGATTTTCATTCCCTACATATTTCTTATTTTTTTTCATATGTAGGATGTGAGGCACCTCGCTAAGTGTGCTGGGTGATTCTTGGAAGCGAAGATCTACTGTTTGGGGATTTCATATTATGTATTTAGTATGTGTGTATGTGTCTGTACATTCTCCACTTTTGTATAAAACTTGTATTGTCCCTCCTAGAGGTTGATTTCAGAGAAACAAAAATTGTATTTATCTTTTGGTATCATTTGTGTTGTATATATAAATATTTTAGCTGGCCTTTGCTTCACAGGTCGAGGCTGGAGCTTGATATGTATTTCCTTTGGAACTCTTTATCCTATATATATATATATATATATTATGTCTTCTATCTCATTGTTATCTACACATTTTATTCTTAATCGTACAAGTGTGACGCGATTTTCTATTTTAGTTTTGTCTAACCTTTCCTTCAAAGCTCCTAGTTAAACTATCTTTCATATATATCTACGTACGTATTTTTGTTTTAGAAGTCGTAGCGCCTCACCACCTTTGATTGACGATCTAGGCATAAAGTTATGTGTGATAAGATGTTACACTATTGTTCAAAGGTGGAGAATGTCTTAGGTTTGGCCACAATTTCCAAAAGATTGCTTTGAATGCTGGATGGATCTGGGTATTAGAAAAATACAAAAATGGGAATGAATGATATGCTTTTTCCCTGTTCTTTGGGCAACTTGGAAGGAGTGCAACTGTCGTATTTTTCATAAGAAGAAAGGAACTTCTGGTGTACGTGTGAATGAGTTCAATTCCTTACCAACCAATGGTGGGGGGATAGGAGAAAAGAATAATTGGTGATATATATACAAGAGTTGAAACCTATGAATGCTAAATGAAACTGATCATCACGGGATACGCTGGTCGAAGACTTGTTGAATTTAAGATGAAGGTGTTTATGGCCTCTGTTTCGCGGGTGCTCCTTGGTGTTTACTTGCTTTTAAGGTCTTTAGGGAATTAATATTATATTGTTTTATTCTAACTTTGGTTGCTTGTTTTCATGTTTGTATTATGCTTGTTGATTGAGGATAGCTCTCACTTCCTTCATTAGGAACTTAGTGAGTTCAAAATTTATGGAGAAAAAAGGTAGTAACAAATATGGATATTTTAAAGGAGAATTATCTTTTATGATTGCTAACGAAATCGTAATATAAAATAAGTATTCCTCAGACAATGAACTTTGAAAAAGTAATAAAGTAGACATTCATATGATAAATTCATCAAAATGAACAAGTACAACTCAATTAAAAAATTTGATTCTTTGTTATTAATTATCCTTTATCTTAAAAGATAACAATCAAAATTGGATTCTCACAATTTTAGTTTTCGAATAAAACATCAACCTGCATTTGCTTTGAGTTTTAATTCCAATTTGAATTCAATTGAACAATAACTAATAAGAAGGGTTGACAAGTAATGCACAAGCAGATATTGGAATCACCCCCTATATTATTTTGTACAAATAGAATAAAACATTTGTACGAAATGGTAAAGGAGCCCTCCTGTGGTCCTTGATCATAAAAACAAACATGGAAGAAAAACTTTAAACTTACCTTTACTTACCAACTTGATCTTGTTGCACTAAACAACAAAGATGCGTTAACCATTCCATGAAGTATGTGTTTAGATAACCCAAAATTCTAATAATTTTCTCTTGGTCTTCAATCCAAAAACGACGTCGACAAAAACGTGCAGATTTTTTTTTTGTGACTGAAATAAATTAAACAAACAAAACAAGGAACTACTTAAATAGAGGGACAGTCCCGTTTAAGACTACTCTTAAACTCCTCCCAAGGTGAAAGAAGCTCCACATGCAAAAGTTGTAACTTCATCGCGATCTTTGTTATAGTATCTGCCATCGTGTTTGCATCTCTCATAATCAAACGAAAGTCAACACGCCAATTCCAATGCATGATATCTCTTATTTTGAGCACCAATGGATCAATAAACCCAAAACCATCTTGAGTAATAAGATTAAATGCTTTCACACAATCCGTCTCACAAATAACATCTCGTTGACCCACATCCCAAGCTAAGAGATATCCTCTCCAAATAGCAAACAATTCTCCTTGAAGAATACTATTACTCTCAATCATTTCCAAATACCCCATTTGCCAGATGTACTGTTAAAACGTGTAGATTTACTGTTACACAATAATAATTCTAATTTTTCATGAATTTTCCATTGCTGACTTAATGATGAAATTTTTGCTTATTTCTTTTTATGAGGATCAACAATCAAGTAACATTTTTATTCTATTTTTTTTTTCTCTTCTTCCTCCTCTGAAATTAAATTTTTCCTTGTCATAGTAGTTAATTTTCTATTAGTATTAATCAATCATACAAATCGAATCTTAGTCATAGAAATATAAGTCAAAATTAAATATAAAGGTCTATAAACCACTTTTTCTATAGAAAAAAAGGATGTGAATACAAATAAAAAAAAATTACATTAACCAAATTTATACCATGTAGAAACAATAAAAAATGTTGCATAACTAAATATATAACCTACAAAAAAACCTACAAAAAAAAGTAGATTAATGCAACCAATTCCACTTCCACTTGCACAATAGAAAGAGTCACAAGATTCTCTCTCTAGCGAATCGAATTAGGCAAAGGTGGGCATCAATAAGCCCATGCTAAAATTTCAATTAATTACTACCAATATCCTTGCCAGAAAATTTAAAACAGAAATTCAATAGCTCAATCAAGATGTCCAAATAAGAACTTTTATGTCTAAACGATAGACTTTTCATAACAAAAAGGATATTCTCCTTTTATTTGAGGAAACGCACAAAAAAAAACATAAAAAAAATAAAAAAAGGGAAAGAAAACAAAAGGAAAGATGTACACTATGACGGTGTTTGGTTAGTGGGTGTGTCCAATCTAATACATAAAAATTGGCACACGTCTACCATTTGATTGGAGAGAGAATTTTTTAAGACACCATGGTACACAGTTACACACAATAGACGTGTATTCTGTATCTCTTCAGCAAGTTGAGACAGATTTTCGATTTTTTTTATTGATATATGTATGAAAAATTCTTTATTTCTCCTAATACGCATGAATGAAAATTCCTTTCAAATTGCGCATGGCCAATTCGTAACCCTCACCCATGAAATAGAAATAGGCACCATTTCATATAAGGTGGCCACAAAAGCCATGCCAAACTCACCAACCACGAAATGGAGCATTTCAAGGCTAACACACACGAAGTGGCCAACTCAACACATACGAATTGGCCCATTCCACAACTGAAATTATATTATATAATTTTATTACATTATATAACTTTATTATTTAAAATCAAATCATTAATGATGATAAAAAAATACTAAATAGTACAATTTTATATTATATAATTTTATTATTTTGAATCAAATTTTCAATGATAATAAAAAATACTATATAGTACAAATTTACATTATTATATCATACAATTTTATTATAAATAGTTGACTCACGTGAACTAGAAGTGTAACTAGCATAGAGAAAGAAAAAATTAAAATTGAGAGAAAAAAGAGTATAAAGAGGATGCTATGATTTAGCTGAAATCTTAGAAGTTGATGTATAGAGTTTGAATTTTGAAGATAATGATTATAATGATAAAAATATATTAACAACAAAGATTACATTTATGCTGAGATTTTAATTCAAACAAAAAAAAGACTTTTCTTTGAAAAAATAACATTTATCAATTAAGCGCCACTGTCTATTACCTTATGCCTATAATTGATACAAGTCCGTCATTTATTTTGTTGTGGTCAGGTTCAGGTTGCGCCAATCTGAACAAGCAATGTGTGGTACATAAGGCTTCAAATATAACATTAAAGGAGTTGTAATGGTTTATCATCTTGAGTTAATCAATTTTATTGTGAAACTAATTTTAATTAAAAAATTACTGAACATAAATGATATTTTTCTATTTTTAAATGATTGTAGTTGATTAATAAATAGATTGCATATTTTTAGATATTCAGAAATCCATGACATATCTACTATTCTATATCACTTCATGTGTGCCTTGAAATGCTCCATTTCGTGGCTGATGAACTTGCCATGGCGTGTGTCAGATGTCAGCACCCAATTCTTGGCCACCTTACATAAAATGGTGCCTATTTTCATTTCCTGGATAAGGGTTACGAATTGATCATGTGCAATTTGAGATCAGTGTTCATATTATGAGAAATAAAAAATTTTCCATGCATATATCAATAAAAAAGCCCAAATTTCCTACGTTGGACACAAATCCTTCCCCCAAATAGTACCTTCCTTCTCCTTTACCCTCACCAATATGTTGTCCTTCTCGTTTACTCTCACTTTTGCTTCTCTCTCATGACAGCATTTAATTGAATATGCTGTCTTTTGCTTCTCTCTCATGACAACATCTAATCGTTCCTTCCTTCTCTCTCTCCCTCCCTCCCTCCTATTTAAGCCATTTACGGTGTTTTCCATACCATCGTGCAAATCTAATCTCCTTTTGAAAAAGAAGACATCAACACCATCATTTCTTGGAGAAGACATAGCAACTTCCATAACTTTCTTCTTTTCCTTTATTTTCATTTTTAATTTTTTTATAATAATTTATATCTGAATTTTGTTATTTCTATATTTGAATTGTTGAAAATATTTATAATGACTACGCCAATCTTAAAATAAAAGTAACAAATTAAGATGGGACCGCAAATGTGATGTTACTGGGATATGGTGTTGATGATGGAAAGAGAAAAATAATATTGACATTTTAATATAATTATGATTTGTGTATTGTGTTGTCTATTATTTAAACAAACCAAAAAAAGTTGTGTATAGTCATATCTATGTCTATTTGTGTATTTATGTGTCTTATTTTCTTCCGGCCATAACCAAACACAGTCTATAGGTACATTGTCAGATTACAATTATTTGTAAACGAAGAGAGTTCTTCACCACTGGCTGACATTTATCTATAATCCTACATCAATTTCTACACCTCAACAAGGCTTTTGATGCAACAACTTTTATTGGACTTATGAAAAACCAATCCAACATCTAATATAACATCAAAACTGGAAATGAAGATTGGAGAAATATCCAATATAAAATAATGGCTTTAAATATGCATACAAGAATGATACTCATTTCTCGGAGAAGGAACTTAAGCCCTGTGACAAACAGACGTCAAGCTGGAGAATCTTCCACATCCAACATGTGTGTGTTTCAATTAACTTGTTTTAAACTCAACAGCTTATAATCAAGGGTTTCATCAGACAGCTTTAAAAAAATATATTAAGAAAAATAGTATCATTTCTCCAAGATGTGTGATTACCAAACATGCTGCAAAGCTTCATTGGTTACTCAGTGGGTTCTTAAGAGTAATTTTGAAGGTCTTTACACATTTGAAGAAATTGCAATTTATGTCATACATAGAAAGGCCCAAGTTCCAAGCCATTTAGATTTCTATTTTCTAAGCAGCAAGTCAACAACAGAGCTTCTCAAGGGCAGGGGGCAGCTGCCCTGCCAAAAGCTTCTCGTCAAAAAGCTTCTTATCATCCTACGTCACTGTTTCTAAGAGACCATTTATGCAAAGTCCAAGTTCAGTTGTTTTTCGTATCTATTTTTTTCACATCTATGTCCCTTGTAGCCATTTTTTTAATTACACATCAGGGAATATACTATATGAAAACAAGAACACTCATAACAGCATTAAACATCTAACTGAAAGGTTCTCTATTTTATCATGGACAATACTGAGAGAGACAACCAGAACAAACCTTGCACATGGATGCTGCTGACTCAGATTCCAGAGTCTGCACTGGAAGATGTCCAAGTGACTGGAAAGAATCCAGAGCTTCCAAAGTCAGCTGCCAGCCACACAGAGCTATGGTACCAAGACCAGAACTGGAGGTAGGATTATGACAACCAGCAGCAGCAACATCCCCATTCACCCAAGGACAGCAATCATTATGCAGTTTGATGGGGTCAAATTCAACACCCCCATTTATGTTCTCTCTATAAGGAGTCCCTGAAGATTAGAGCCAATTGTTATTGTTAAGGTACACTGCCACTAGAATAGGAAGGCAGACAATCACGTGCGAGATGTCTTAGATGAATTAGTCAGCATTATATGAAAAATTTGTAGCAAAAAGAGAGGTTCTACAAATAGGGGCAGAATGTTTGGGTATCCGCAGCACTTGATTTCAGCACAAGATTAGAGACTTTGCTAGTGTGCTTAAACAAATGAAGTTAACTTGTTTTAAGAACAATCCACAATTGACTCCGTAATTATTAATGCAACCACCAAGAAATCAACTTAATTCACAATGAAGTTATATTTCATATTTCATAATGTAAGAACATTATAAATAATGAGTCATGAATGTAAAATCAATTATTAATATGTAATATTGTCCGATATCAACAATTATATGGCACTATAAATGGGATGGAAGAGAGGGGGAGGGGGAATCATTCCAGCCATCCAAATTGCACAATGAAGGAGAAGGATATTGATTAACAAAATTTTCAAATGAAATATATCACCAAGAGCAATTTTGAGAATTTTCTGTCAATAGAATTGATCGGATATTATGACAGAACATTAACAGAATATCTGCCTCCATATTAGTAGAATATTCGCTCATTCGAATCTGCAAATTCTACGGGATTTGCATCTATAATTATGCATTCAAATTCTGTGGGATTCTGCAGTTGTAATTATCTATTTATCAGGTTAAACCAGCTGTAGGTTAATGAAGCTTTGCAGGAGTACAAACTCTGTTCTCTTAGGTAAGTGTTTGGTGGAGAGATAGAGACGGAAAGACTGAGACTGAGAGACAGAGACTAAGAAACAAAAATTAAAATAAATCTCAATATTCTGTTTGATGCAAAATAGGAGACAGAAATTGAAACAAGAATGAAACTCTAATTTAATTTACACAAAGGGTAAAATTGAAATTAAGTAATTGAAATAAGGGTATTTTAGGTATAAAATGTTATTAAAGTTTCAGTCTCCATCTCTAAAAATTTTAGTCCCCTGTGTCCCTACTTTTTAGAGGTACTGAAATTTTGGAGACAGAAACAAGAATTTTAGTACCAGTCTCTAAACCAACAAACATAATACTGAGTCTCAGTCTCTGTCTCAGTACCTCAAAACAAATGCTACCTTATGTATGACATAAATTGCAAATTTAGCATTCTAATCTGCAACATTACCCTTGTTCCTCATTTTGGATAGGTTATTTCCACTTCACTCAACCATTTACAGAAAATAGCAGAATAGCTAAACCAAAGCAAAATAACAGTTAATGCAGTTTTAATAAATGTTATAATGGTATCAAATAGGTATAAACTTGTATAGTAACAAACATGGGATTGGGAAGAACACCAGATGCCCAGATTACTTTCCCTCTCCTGGTATGTTTATTTTCTGTATAAATCATATGAAAAAAGTGCACACCAAGTATTTGGCACCCTCCAAGTTTTGTTCTATTCCAAAATTCTAAGATAATCTCCTCACTATCTCTCCCCTTTCACTTGTATGCCTCTCACCTCTCCCATAACAGAATACTTTTCTCACTCCACTACTTTGCCAGCTTGACAAATTAGTTACAAACATATGTCATTCTGAAATTATGTTACTTTTGAAATTGACCTTAGAATTTTCTAATAGCCTAATAACTTTGTATAATTGAATGGGAACTTTGGGACAACAGTTAAGTTGTCTCCGTGTGACGTCACGGATTCAAGCCATGGAATCAGTCACTGATGCTTGCACCAGGTTACAATGCCTAAATTATTATACCATTTGGATGCAACCCTTCCCTTGAAATTACATAATGCAGGATGCTTTGCATTGGGCTGGCCTTTTTTCCTTTAAATAACTTTGTACAAATGAGCATCACATAATTTCTTCACTAGAGAAACTAGTTATCATATTACAGTAAGATTCAAAAACTCAGAGTGAATAACAAGCAAAAGAGATATCATCATCTTCAGTATTGAGTGAAAGAGAAAAAATAATCAAAATATTATAATTAGACATACCCACAACATCTGCAAGTAAAGAGCTTGATTCATGGCATGCACCATCATCCTTCCCATTCTGAGTGACTTCTTTGGATACTTCATAGGCAGAACACATGATAGCATTGCAAGAAAGTGATGGGTGGGCACCATTTTCATGGCCAAGCATCTGCAGACTGCTATTTGTCTTCTCACCACTTGCAATGGATTCTACCTTTGTTAAAACTAATATTTTTGAGCCACTATCAGTCCTTGGGGTAGATTGAGACACCACAGCTTGACTATCTCCTTGAGGATCTCCTTTACTAGCTTCCTCAGGCACAAAATCGACAATAAGGCCATTTGAACGTGCAAATTCAGCATCCTGGCCCTGATTTTCAACTACTTCAGCAATTGGTTCAACATCACCTAAACTATCACCTCTATGAACTGAGATATCAGTTCCATGAATTTCAGTTTCATGACTCGTACCCATGCCAACACTTCCTCCACTAATACCAAAGCTAGGCCCATCCCTAGCTAATGCAGTTAACATCTCAGTGTTCAAAACTTCTCCACAAGCATTAGAACTGCTAACACCTGTCTCACCTCCTGCTCTTTCTAAAAGTGGTTGTAAACAACCACTCTGCTGTCCTTGATAACTGCTATTTAACTCTGATGTTTCATTCAAATCAACAGAAGGGAAGTTGACGTCATTAACATCTACAGGACAATTATCAACACTTTCCATAGATTCCTCATCTGAGCTGTGATAAACTGTATTCATCGCAATAATAGAGGAAGCATGGGTGGAATCTCTAGTAGATGGATTGCCAACAACGTGATCCCTTTCTGGATTTGCTTCGTTAACCATATTAGCATCACCTTCTATTTGAACATCTAATGAATGGTTGGGTAGAGAACGAGAAGGTTTTCGCGGTGGAATTAGGAATGCCTCTGAATGAGTAACATCACGGGCTCGCTTAAAAGGGCCAGCTGAATGCTGTTGACCACCAGTGACTTCATTATTATCACCGTCAATTATAGTTCTTTCAGCACTGCCCACCTGTTGTGGCTTGCTAGATGTGGTTACACCATCGTCCAACTTGCGCTTGCGGGCATTTGGGCCTTGTGGTTCATAAGATCCAGAGCGACCACCGACCTCACTTCCAGAAGGACGTCCAGCCATTAAATCTCTTCCTTCGCTGGTATCTTGCACATGTTCCAAGGTTGAAGTCAAATTTATTAGTGAACCAGATGGCCCACTAGCCATTTTAAGATTTAAATCTAAGCTTTTATTGTATAAAAGTTGCCTTTTATCAGATGTTGTAGCCTCATCATGATCTCCAAATGGCTCTTTTTCAACAGCATCCACAGCAGCCCATTCATTGATCCCACTCGCAGCACTTATTCCTCGTGTTGATGCCATTTTCTTGCTTGTTTGAGGGGTATCAATGACACAGGGAGCCAAATGAACAGGCCGAGGGACAAGTAAGAAATCCCACACTCTAACTGTGGCTCCGCACAAGCTACAATCTAACAAAGGTGACCTAGATTCACAATTGAATTCTGAACCTAGTGCATCGTTGTCCCCAGCATCTATCCATGAAGTTGAAAATTCCTTCTTGCTTGGAGCCGAGCCTTTGGCTGGACCAGAGCTGCAACCATTTTTAGCAGATTCGGCAGACTGCTCTTCACAGTCAAGCACATTTGGAAGCCACCTTGGCTCCCATCCACAAAGACTTATGAGTTTCTGGGCCTATTGAAATGGAAGATTAATTTATAAGGATGGAAATAATAAAACAAGGGGGTAAAAAGGCCAGAATAGAATACACTTTAATAAACAATTAGATGGAAAAAGTTATCACAATAAAATCTTACATAAGAATATGAATGAAGAGCCTGTTCTCCAGCAAATCCCATTCCAGAAGCACTTTCTCTGTAGCCTATTTCCCCAGCTGTCTGACTTTGCGATTGAGCAAGAAACCGGTCAATTTGAGAGTTATGTGTAACTCGCATATGCTCAACAGCAGCCGGCGATACAACCGGGAGGGAGTAAAACTGCAGGAGTCCATCACACCGATCCTTATAACCTCCAATTAGAGCCGAAAGTGAAGTCGGAGGGAACTGCACCAAGCTTTCTGGACAGCTATTACCTCTCCAAGGACAAGTGGCTTTGTGAGCTCTATCAAGCTGTTTAGAAAGTTCTTCATTGGAACCATCAGCTTCAAAAGATATACAAAAAGCAAAAATCAAAACCCAGAAAGTACCAATGGAATCAAATGACATAAAAAACAATATAAGGCAGTAAGAACCTAAAAATTATGGGTAACAAGAAGGATATAGTAAGGTGATGAAATCAAATAGGAAATTAATGCAAGTCCAGTTTCAGCTATATTGTCAAGTGTCATCCCCGAAAATAGATGAGTGTCCAGAAAGATAGAACCAAGCTTGAGCTCCCAACCAAAACATGTCATGTTTCCAAAAAGCACCCCAGACTCACCAGAAGCTTGCAAATTATATCTCATCTGATATATGTAACACAATACTTAACCGCTGCTAGCAAACTAGCCAAAAGTGTCATTCAGAAGAAATAGCATACCTCACACTCAATCTTGGCAACATCAAGATTCACCCAGCCCCTTTTGGCACAAGCC
This sequence comes from Arachis duranensis, assembly GCF_000817695.3. NCBI lineage: Eukaryota > Viridiplantae > Streptophyta > Magnoliopsida > Fabales > Fabaceae > Arachis > Arachis duranensis. Next base: position 70,371,157 of record NC_029778.3, read on the forward strand.
AATGAGCCAGCAATCTGCAAAAGAAATATAATGATGTTATATGGCTGTTACAAGAATGTTATGTAGTGTTATTGTATTAATAGATAAAATTATTTATTTATCTTTAACAAATTGTTTAAGCTTCTACAAAATCATTGTATAACATGGTATAAAAGTCTCTATGGCCAAGTATTGAAGATTTCAATCCTTGTTAACCCTATTCTTCTGAATGATAATGTATATTTTAGAATGAGACAGGTTAAACTGTGCATTGTCCACGAAGCTCTTGTTGAGGGGGCATCTTAAGATACAAAGCTACCCATGTGCCTGTATTCAATAACTTAAAACACTCTTAAAAAGTTTATCCATGACAAGTAGTTAGTGATTTGTTACACATAGCAATAGGATGGTTAAACCTCTGTTGATATGGTTAAACCTCTCTCAAAATTCTCGTCTTGAATCATTTCTCACAGTTCCCTCTTGTCTCTCGAATATCTTTTTTTTCTTCACCACAATACAACAAACAACCAACCTACATAGAATCTTCTGAACACAAGTATAAAAGTCACAGCTCCCAAACTATTGCTCCCAGCATAACACTCAGTTCTAAAACTTCCACGAACGTCAGTAACCATGCATTTTGCTTCAATTAATTTTTCCAAATCACTTCTTTCCATTGTAAACTTTATTCTCATTATGATTCTGACCACAAACTATCACCAACAATACAAACTAATTGAAACCACAAGCTAAACAATTCAATCACACTATAAGACCCCAAAAACAGAGAAGAATCTAACCGAACCTTGGGCATTTTTCCGGCGTGTTTAAAAGTGGAAAGGCGCCGGAGCAAATCTCCACGCTCCCAAGGCCTACACGAAAGGTTTGAATCCGAAGAGAAGCCGGCGGCAGCTGCCAAATCCGATTCGGCGCTTGATTTGCCATTATGGCGGCCCTCTCCGTCAGCAACATTCGCCGGAACGGCAGGCCACGAAGCCCCAGCAGAGCTGAAAGACATAAAAAAACAAAATAGTAATAAAAATTACAAATTAGCACAAAAGAGGAAAATTGAAGAACCCTAGAGAAGAAATTAGAGAGTATGAAATTGAATTGGAAGTTTTTAAGGATAGGGCTAGAGAGAGAGAGGACCTAGCAGCAGGAGTTGGAGATGAAGAGGGAGGTTTGGGAAGAGAGGAATTGGGATTCGCAGAGGTGATACCATCTTCGTTCATCTTCTTCTACTACTTTAATTTTGATGCTTTTTTTCTCGTGTGGGTTCTTGCTTCCCTCCTGGTTTGTGTAGTTACCTCTCATTTTTTCTTTAGTTGTACGGTTATACCCCCTGTTGTTCTTCTCCCCGGCTACTTCTGCTTGGACGCTTTTACCCCTTATGGACAAATTTCCCTTCTAAGTCAATTATAGGAAAATTTTTTAAAATAAAATAATTAATTAATAAATTAATCCTCATAACAAATTAAATTAATTTCATTTACATAATTTTTTAGTGCAATTTCGGGATTACTCCTACATATCTATTTATTATAATATATTAAAAAATGTCTAAAGTAGTATTATGATAAATAAATGACACAATTTTAAATTTCATATAAAATTATCATATCATTTATTGTAATAACATAGAAAAAAGTATTTATCTTAAAATTACATTTATATTATTATAATGACTAGCATTTATGTAATGAATCTAGCATTAATCTTATAATTTTTCATATTAAATTATTTAATTTTATAAAAAAAATATGACACAAAAAATATAATATAAAAATTGTTAATTTATATCAATTGTCTATTATTTTATTTGAAAAAAATTATGTTATAAAAATTTTTTATTTATCTATCAATTTATTTATAATGTATAAAAAAATCAAATAATAATACATAAAACTCTTAACATATTACATAACTGCTAATATTGGGATATATACATTTTAGTTAAATTGTCATTTTATAATTTTTCTACCATCATATTATTTTTTATTCTTCTTATGTAGTGTTTAATCTTACCTTTTAATCTTTTTTACTCTTTATTTTTATGTAGGTTACTTTATACATTTAATAGTAATGTCATTTCTCTTTAATTTATATAAATTTATTGATAAAACTGAATTTGTTTTTTCTTTTTATTCTCACTTCTACTCATATTTACTATATAAATTATCATTTATTTTACACATTTTTTTTATCTCTTCTCACATAATCTTATGTTGCTACTCTTTCTCTTCTATCTTTGCTAATGTGTTCCATAATTATTCAAAAAATTTGGTTGATGACCATAATTCTTTATTTTATTTTACTAAACAATTTGCTCACTATATATTGAATGATGCCTAAAATACTATAATGTATTATATCCTTACAATGTTTTTAAGTTTTTTTTTTATGAGAAATTATTGGAGACCAGCACAAACACTAAATTGTCTTTAATAAATAAATTTTACAAATTCATGTGTGCAAATTTTGAAAAACATGGGTGCAAATCGTATTGATTCAAATGTGCAAACTCTAGTAAATATAGATGCAAAGGGTAAAGTACTAAATTGGTCCCTTACATTTGGGGTGAATTCTATTTTAGTCTCCAACGTTTAAAGTGTCCTATTTATGTCCAAAATAGTTTTGATTTGCATCAATCAAGTCCTGCCGTTAAGTGGGAGTGAAATAGTTAACGTCGTGTCCGACGTGGCAAACAAGAGGGGGCAAGGGTTAATAGACGTGTTGTGGTTTCCGCGTTTGGACAGAACGCATACTTACTCTGACTCTTCTTCTTCTTCTTGAGAAGTACGAAACGATTAAAGAAACCCATAAACCCTACCGATCGTCACCCAAGGGTTGCAATTCACAGCTAGAGAGGTGACATTGTCCTTCAGTAACATTAAAGGTCCATAGAAGCAGTTAGTTTGAAACCCTTCCTTTCCTAAAGAAGATCGTGTCAGGTATTCCGTTATCAAATCTCCTCAACCCATTATTTGGTTTTCATCTTAATGCATGTTGATATGTAATGATGCTGTATGTGTGATTGTTTTATTTTATAGTTCCATATTGGTTTCTTGTTTTGTTTGGGAAGTTTTTATTTTGCCCTAGTTATTGCATTTATGCATTTTTGTTGTTTTTGATCAATGAATTTTATAAAGTTTGTTATGTTTGTCTGATAGATTGTTCAGAGAATGAGTTATTTTAGTGTCAAGATACATCGTGGGGAAAGTTTGGGTTTGGTGGTTGATGAGCGGATAATTTATACGCTTTTTGGCATTGTTTTCAGTATGTTTTTAGTATATTTTAGTTAGTTTTTAGTATATTTTTATTAGTTTTTAGTTAAAATTCATTTTTTTGGACTTTACTATGAGTTTGTGTGTTTTTCTGTGATTTCAGGTATTTTCTGGCTGAAATTGAGGGTCCTGAGCAAAAATCTGATTCAGAGGCTGAAAAGGACTGCAGATGCTGTTGGATTCTGACCTCCCTGCACTCAAAGTGGATTTTCTGGAGCTACAGAAGCCCAATTGGCGCGCTCTCAACGGCGTTGGAAAGTAGACATCCTGGGCTTTCCAGCAATGTATAATACGCGCTCGCAACGGCGTTGGAAAGTAGACATCCTGGGCTTTCCAGCAATGTATAATAGTCCATACTTTGCCCGAGATTTGATGGCCCAAACTGGCGTTGCAAATCAGCCTCAGAATTCCCAGCGTTTAACGCCGGAACTGGCATAAGAATTGGAGTTAAACGCCCAAACTGGCATAAAAGCTGGCGTTTAACTCCAAAAAAAGTCTCTACACATAAAAGCTTCAATGCTCAGCCCAAGCACACACTAAGT
>NC_029778.3:70375113-70375357 GCF_000817695.3 Arachis duranensis
TCTTTGTGTACTTCCTACGGCATGAGTCTCTAAACCCCATGGTTGGGGGTGAGGAGCTCTGCTGTGTCTTGATGGATTAATCCAATTACTACTGTTTTTCATTCAATCATGCTTGCTTCCATTCTAAGATATCACTTGTTCCTAAACCTGATGAATGTGATGATTTGTGACACTCATCATCATTCTCACCTATGAACGTGTGCCTGACAACCACCTCCGTTCTACCTTAGATTGAGTAGATATC
>NC_029778.3:70375490-70376861 GCF_000817695.3 Arachis duranensis
ATTCAAGGATTGAATGACTGTGACGAGTTTCAAACTCCTGAGGGCTGGGCGTTAGTGACAGACGCAAAAGAATCACTGGATCCTATTCCAACCCGACTGAGAACCGACAGATCATTTCTGCACGTCATTTATTATGCTAGCCGTGTTCTAAATGATGCACAGAAGAATTACACAACCACAGAAAAAGAGTTACCTGCAGTGGTCTATGCCATTGACAAGTTTAGATCCTATCTAGTGGGATCAAAGGTGATAGAGAGATGTGCAGACGGAATAATCCGCAGATGTGTACCCAGAGAAGAAGCACAAAGGATCCTGTGGCATTGCCATGGATCACAGTATGGGGGACATTTTGGAAGTGAGCGAACTGCAACTAAGGTCCTCCAATGTGGCTTCTACTGGCCTACTCTCTATAGAGATGCCTGAGAGTTTGTGCGTAACTGTGACAGCTGCCAAAGAGTTGGTAACTTGCCTCACGAATACGCCATGCCTCAACAAGGGATCTTAGAGATTGAGTTGTTTGATGTATGGGGAATTGACTTTATGGGCCCATTCCCACCATCATACTCAAACACTTACATTCTGGTGGCAGTGGACTATGTATCTAAATGGGTAGAAGTAATTGCTACACCCACTAATGATACTAAAACCGTGCTGAAATTCCTCCAGAAACACATCTTCAGCAGATTTGGTGTTCCCAGAGTCATAATCAGTGATGGGGGTACTCATTTCTGCAATAAAACAGCTTTACTCTGCTATGGTCAGATATGGAATTAGCCACAAAGTGGCAACCCCGTATCATCCACAGACAAATGGGCAAGCTGAAGTCTCTAACAGAGAGCTAAAAAGAATCCTAGAACGGACTGTGATAGCCCAAAGAAAGGATTGGGCAAAGAGCTTGGATGATGCTCTGTGGGCATACAGAACAGCATTCAAGACTCCAATAGGAACCTCACCATACCAACTTGTGTATAGCAAGGCCTGTCATCTGCCCGTGGAACTGGAACATAAAGCCTACTGGGCAACCAGATTCCTAAACCTGGATGCTAAGTTAGCTGGTGAAAAGAGATTACTCCAGCTAAATGAGTTAGATGAATTTAGACTCAGTGCCTTTGAAAATGCAAAGATTTATAAGGAAAAGGCAAAGAAGTGGCATGACAAGAAGTTGTCATCCAGAGTCTTTGAGCCAGGACAAAAAGTTCTACTCTTCAACTCTAGGCTCAGACTATTCCCAAGAAAACTGAAATCCCGATGGAGGGGCCCGTACGTGATTATAGGAGTGTCACCATATGGATATGTTGAGCTTCAGGATAATGATTCTGACAAGAAGTTCATTGTTAATGGACAGAGGATCAAGCATTATCTTGAAAGCAA
>NC_029778.3:70376971-70377269 GCF_000817695.3 Arachis duranensis
ACAATAAAGAAGCGCTTGCTGGGAGGCAACCCAGTCATTAGCAGGTTATATGTTTTGTTTCTACAAGGGCAATTATCAAAACTGAAGGAATTCACAGAGTTACAGAAGGATTCAGTGCAAAAAGCAGAGAAAAAGAGTTTACTGGCGAAAAAACGCCAGTAAGGGGTACTTTGGGCGTTAAACACCAGTAAAGGTGCCATTTTGGGCGTTAAACGCCAGAATGGGCACCATTCTGGGAGTTTAACGCCAGGATGGCACAAGAGGGAAGATTTTGTTTTTAATGCAAATTTTTTTCAAG
>NC_029778.3:70377809-70379414 GCF_000817695.3 Arachis duranensis
ACCAATCCTGAAATAAAGGTTGGAAGGAACATGGTTCAGGAATTCTACTCTAATCTGTGGCTGACAGATAAGCAGAGAATGACTGGAACTGCTTTCCATACTTACAGAACCATGGTCAGAGGGAAAGTTATATACTTTCATCTGGACAAAATAAGAGAAATCTTCAAATTACCTCAACTGCAAGATGATCCTGAATCCTTTAATAGGAGAATGGTGAGAGCAGATAAGGGGTTGGATCAAGTTCTAGAGGACATTTGCCTCCCTGGAACTAAGTGGATAACCAATTCAAAAGGTGTCCCAAACCAACTCAAGAGGGGAGACCTCAAACCAATTGCAAGAGGCTGGCTAGACTTCATTGGGCGCTCCATATTGCCCACTAGCAACCGTTCTGAGGTCACCATCAAGAGAGCAGTGATGATTCATTGCATTATGCTGGGAAAAGAAGTGGAGGTTCATCATCTGATTGCTTATGAGGTCTACACAATTGCAAATAAGAATTCCACTGAAGCTAAACTGGCTTATCCAAGCTTGATCTCCTTGCTCTGTAAAGAGGCTGGGGTGAAGATAAGAGTAGATGAATTCATACCCATTGAACATCCAATCACCAAGAAGTCAATGGAAGGACAAATGCAAAACAACTCTATCAAAAAGAGGACGCAGGAGTTCCTCCCTGAATTTCCTGAAATTGACTACTGGGCCAGCCTAGAAGCATCTATCACCAAGTTGCAAGAAACTATGGAGCAACTTAAGGAAGAACAGCAGAATCAGAACTGCATGCTCTGCAAATTGCTGAAGGAACAAGAGAAGCAGGGGCGTGAACTTCAAGAATTGAAACGCCAAAAGCTCTCCTCTCAAGTTGAGGGAGCATCCACTTCTCAAAATCAAGGTTGTTGAGTCCTAACTCTGTGATAACCTCTATCATTAGGAGCCTATTTAAATTTTTGTTTTTTTTATTCCTACTAGTCTCATCTTATGTCTATTTTTGAGTCTTGTTCTTAATTTATAATTAATAAAATTTAAAGTTCATGTCTTAAAGCTATGAATGTCCTATGAATCCATCACCTCTCTTAAATAAAAAATGCTTTAATCACAAAAGAAAAAGAAGTACAGGATTTCGAATTCATCTTTGAAACTAGTTGAATTAGTTTGATGTGGTGACAATACTTTTTGTTTTCTGAATGAATGCTTGAACAGTGCATATGTCTTTTGAATTTGTTGTTTTAAGAATGTTAAAATTGTTGGCTCTTAAAAGAATGAGGAAAAAGAGAACTGTTATTGAGGATCTGAAAAATCATCAAATTGATTCTTGAAGCAAGAAAAAGCAGTGATTCAAAAAAAACAAAAAAAAAGAGAAGAAAAAGAAAAAAATAATAAAGTTGTGATCCAAGGCAAAAAGAGTGTGCTTAAGAACCCTGGACACCTCTGATTGGGGACTCTAGCAAAGCTGAGTCACAATCTGAAAAGGTTCACCCAATTATGTGTCTGTGGCATGTATGTATCCGGTGGTAATACTGGAAGGCAGAGTGCTTTGGGCCACAGCCAAGACTCATAAAGTAGCTATGTTCAAGAATCATAATTCTTAACTAGGAGAATCAATAACATTTT
>NC_029778.3:70379559-70380113 GCF_000817695.3 Arachis duranensis
TGGACTTTACTATGAGTTTGTGTGTTTTTCTGTGATTTCAGGTATTTTCTGGCTGAAATTGAGGGTCCTGAGCAAAAATCTGATTCAGAGGCTGAAAAGGACTGCAGATGCTGTTGGATTCTGACCTCCCTGCACTCGAAGTGGATTTTCTGGAGCTACAGAAGCCCAATTGGCGCGCTCTCAACGGCTTTGGAAAGTCGACATCCTGGGCTTTCCAGCAATGTATAATAGTCCATACTTTGCCCGAGATTTGATGGCCCAAACCGGCGTTGCAAATCAGCCTCAGAATTCCCAGTGTTTAACGCCGGAACTGGCATAAGAATTGGAGTTAAACGCCCAAACTTGCATAAAAGCTGGCGTTTAACTCCAGAAAAAGTCTCTACACATAAAAGCTTCAATCCCAGCCCAAGCACACACTAAGTGGACCCAAATGTGGATTTTTACGTCATTTACTCATTCCTGTATACCCTAGGTTACTAGTTCACTATTAATAGGATCTTTTGACATTGTATCTGTACCTCATGACACTTTACATGTTTCTTTGTGTACTTCCT
>NC_029778.3:70380293-70400079 GCF_000817695.3 Arachis duranensis
CCGTGACACTCATCATCATTCTCAACTATGAACGTGTGCCTGACAACCACCTCCATTCTACCTTAGATTGAGTAGATATCTCTTAGATTCCTTAATCAGAATCTTTGTGGTATAAGCTAGAATTGATGGCGGCATTCAAGAGAATCCGGAAGGTCTAAACCTTGTCTGTGGTATTCTGAGTAGGATTCAAGGATTGAATGACTGTGACGAGCTTCAAACTCCTGAGGGCTGGGCGTTAGTGACAGACCCAAAAGAATCACTGGATCCTATTCCAACCCGATTGAGAACCGACAGATGATTAGCCGTGCTGTGACAGAGTGCGTTGAACATTTTCACTGAGAGGATGGGAGGTAGCCATTGACAACGGTGAAACCCTACATACAGCTTTCCATGGAAGGAATCTTGCGTGCTTGAAAAAGAAGACAGTAGGAAAGCAGAGATTCAGAAGATAGAGCATCTCCAAAACCTCAACCTGTTCTCCATTACTGCAAAACAAGTACTTATTTCATGTTCTTTCACTTTTCACAATCAATCTGATAATTATTGATATCCTGACTAAGAGTTACAAGATAACCATAGCTTGCTTCAAGCCGACAATCTCCGTGGGATCGACCCTTACTCACGTAAGGTATTACTTGGACGACCCAGTGCACTTGCTGGTTAGTTGTGCGAAATTGCAAAAGTGTGATTGCAATTTCGTGCACCAAGTTTTTGGCGCCGTTGCCGGGGATTGTTCGAGTTTGGACAACTGACGGCTTATCTTGTTGCTTAGATTAGGACTGTTTTATTTTTGTTGGTTTAGAGTCTTTTATTTGAGTCTAATTTCATATTTTAAGTTTGGTGTCAATTGCATGCTTTTGTTTTCTTTTAATTTTTTTTTCGAATTTGCATGTTCTTAGTCCTTTCTTGTTCTTCAAAAATTCTAAGTTTGGTGTCTTCTTTGTGTTTTACCTTTAAAATTTTCGAAAATTTGTGTTTGATTTTCTAAAAATTTGAAGTTTGGTGTCATTTTGTTGTTTTTCTCTTTCCTAATTTCAAAAATCAAATCTCTTTCAAAATAATTTTCAATCATATCTTTTCTATTGCTAATTCCAAAATTTTTTTAACTAATTAATTGATTCAGTTTTCAATTTGCTTTGATCTTATTTTCTTTTAGGTTTCGAAAATTTATTTTGTTTTCCTTTTATTTTATTTTATTTTTTCGGTCAATTCAAAAAAAAAATATTTTACTTTACTTGTGAATTCATATCATATTCCCTTTCTCCATCATGGACCTAAGTGGAATTGAACAGTCCAGAAGGACTCTGGGGTCATATGCTAACCCCATAACAGCTGCATATGGGAGTAGCATCTGTATACCTCCCATTAGAGCAAGCAGCTTTGAGCTAAATCCTCAACTCATAGCTTGCTTCAAGCCGACAATCTCCGTGGGATCGACCCTTACTCACGTAAGGTATTACTTGGACGACCCAGTGCACTTGCTGGTTAGTTGTGCGGGATTGCAAAAGTGTGATTGCAATTTCGTGCACCAGTGGTGAACCTTTTACACTATGTGGGGGTGAGACTTCGATAGTGGACTAGTGTGATAAAGATAGGTGAAGTGGGTTCGAGGCAACTGAGATAGTGGTCGAACAAGGATATGTGGCAGAGAACATCGCTGCAATGTGGTATAAATCTCTGAATAATGAAACAGATGTAGGACTGAGGATGCTTGGTGGACGAAATTGTGATCATCAACAATGGCTCCAAAGACTTGGTGCTCTCAAACATAAATCACACTTTGTCACAATTTCGCACAACTAACTAGCAAGTGTACTGGGTTGTCCAAGTAATACCTTACGTGAGTAAGGGTCGATCCCACAGAGATTGTTGGTATGAAGCAAGCTATGGTCATCTTGTAAATCCCAGTCAGGCGGATTCAACTATATTAAGAGATTATTGGATTTTTGAATAATAATAATAAATTAAACAAAAAATAAAGATAGAGTTACTCATGTAATTCAATGGTGGGAAATTCAGACAAGTGTGTGGAGGTGCTGTATTCCTTCTGAATCTTTACTTTCCTACTGCTTTTATCCAATCTTTGTCACTCCTTTCTATGGCAAGCTGTATGTAGGGCATCACTGTTGTCAATGGCTACATCCCATCCTCTCAGTGAAAATGGTCCAAATGCTCTGTCACAGCATGACTAATCATCTGTCGGTTCTCGATCATGTTGGAATAGAATCCCTTGATTCTTTTGCGTTTGTCATCACGCCCAGCAATCGCGAGTTTGAAACTCGTCACAGTCATTCAATCCCGGAATCCTACTCGGAATACCACAGACAATGTTAGACTTTCTGGATTCCCATGAATGCCGCCATTAATTCTAGCTTATACCACGAAGATTCTGATTAAGGAATCCAAGAGATATGCGCCCGGTCTAAGGTAGAACGGAAGTGGTTGTCAGTCACGCGTTCATAAGTGAAAATGATAATGAGTGTCACCGATCATCACATTCATCATGTTGAAGTGCAACGAATATCTTAGAATAAGAATAAGTCGAATTGAATAGAAAATAGTAGTAATTGCATTGAAACTTGAGGCACAGCAGAGCTCCACACCCTTAATCTATGGTGTGCAGAAACTCCACCGTTGAAAATACATAAGTGATGAAGGTTCAGGCATGACCGAATGGCCAGCCCCCAAACGTGGTCAGAAGATTGAAAAATACAATCCAGGATTTCAAAATATAATAGTAAAAAGTTCTATTTATACTAAACTAGCTACTAGGGTTTACAGAAGTAAGTAATTGATGCATAAATCTACTTCCGGAGCCCACTTGGTGTGTGCTTGGGCTGAGCTTGATCTATCCACGAGCTGAGGCTTCTCTTGGAGTTGAACGCCAAGTTGTAACGTGTTTTGGGCGTTCAACTCTAGTTCGTGACGTGTTTCTGGCGTTTGACTCCAGAATGCAGCATGGAACTGGCGTTGAGCACCAGTTTACGTCATCTAATCTCGAACAAAGTATGGACTATTATATATTGCTGGAAAGCTCTGGATGTCTACTTTCTAACGCCGTTGAGAGAGCGCCATGTGGAGTTCTGTAGCTCCAGAAAATCTATTTTTAGTGCAGGAAGGTCAGATTCCAACAGCATCAGCAGTTCATTGTCAACCTCCTGTCAGAATTTTGCTCAGGTCCCTCAATTTCAGCCAGAAAATACCTGAAATCATAGAAAAATACACAAACTCATAGTAAAGTCCAGAAATGTGAATTTAGCATAAAAACTAATGAAAACATCTTTAAAAGTAACTAGATCACACTAAAAACTACCTAAAAACAATGCCAAAAAGCGTATAAATTATCCGCTCATCGCAACACCAAACTTAAATTGTTGCTTGTCCCCAAGCAACTGAAAATCAATTAAGATAAAAAGAAGAGAATATACTATAAATTCCAAAATATCAATGAATATTAATTCTAATTAGATGAGCGGGACTTGAAGCTTTTTGCTTCTGAACAGTTTTGGCATCTCACTTTTTCCTTTGAAGTTTAGAATGATTGGCATCTATAGGAAAATAGAATTTCAGATAGTGTTATCGATTCTCCTAGTTAAGTTTGTTGATTCTTGAACACAGCTACTTTTATGAGTCTTGGACGTGGCCCTAAGCATTTTGTTTTCCAGTATTACCACCGGATACATAAATGCTACAGACACATAACATTTCCTTGGGCCCTCCTATCCATTGATGCTCAAAGCCTTGGATCCTTTTTACCCTTGCCTTTTGGTTTTAAGGGCTATTGGCTTTTTCTACTTGCTTTTTCTTTTTCTTTCTATTTTTTTGCCATTTTTTTTGCAAGCTTTTGTTTTTCACTACTTTTTCTTGCTTCAAGAATCAATTTTATGATTTTTCAGATCATCAATAATATTTCTCTTTGTTCATCATTCTTTCAAGAGCCAACAATTTTAACATTCATAAACAACAAGATAAAAAATATGCACTGTTTAAGCATTCATTCAAAAAACAAAAAGTATTGTCACCATATCAATATAATTTAACTAAATTCAAGGATAAATTCGAAATTCATGTACTTCTTGTTCTTTTGAATTAAAAACATTTTTTATTTAAGAGAGGTGAAGGATTCATGGAATTATTCATAACTTTAAGACATAGTTACTAACTACTAATGATCATGAAGTAGAGACTCAAAACATAGATGAACATATAACATAAAAATCGAACAACAGAAAAAACTAAGAACAAGGAATGAGTCCACCTTAGTGGCGTCTTCTTCTTGAAGGACCAATAATGTCCTTAAGCTCTTCTATGTCCCTTCCTTGCCTTTGTTGCTCCTCCCTCATTGCTCTTTGATCTTCTCTAATTTCATGAAGAATGATAGAGTGCTCTTGATGTTCCACCATTAATTGATCCACATTGTAACTCAAATCTTCTAGAGAAGTGTTGAGTTGTTCCCAATAGTTGTTGGGAGGAAAGTGCATCCCTTGAGGCATCTCCGGGATTTCTTGGTGATGAGCTTCTTCATGCGTCTCTTGGGATCCATGAGTGGGCTCTCTTGTTTGCTCTATCCTTTTCTTAGTGATGGGCTTATCCTCCTCAATGGGGATGTCTCCTTCTATGATAACTCCAGCTGAGTAACATAGATGGCAAATAAGATGAGGAAAAGCTAGCCTTGCCAAGGTAGAGGGCTTATCGGCTATTTTGTAGAATTCAAGGGGGATGACTTCATGAACTTCTACTTCCTCTCTATTCATGATGCTATGAATCATGATGGCCCGATCCACAGTAACTTCAGATCGGTTGCTAGTGGGGATGATGGAGCGTTGGATGAACTCCAGCCATCCTCTAGCCACAGGCTTAAGGTCCAGTCTTCTCAGTTGAACTGGCTTGCCTCTTGAGTCTCTTTTTCATTGAGCTCCTTCCACACATATGTTTATGAGGACTTGGTCCAACCTTTGATCAAAGTTGACCCTTCTAGTGTAGGGGTGTTCATCTCCTTGCATTATGGGCAAGTTGAATGCCAACCTCACATTTTTCGGACTAAAATCTAAGTATTTCCTCCGAACCATTGTAAGATAATTCTTTGGGTTCAGGTTCTTACTTTGATCATGGTTCCTAGTGATCCATGCATTGGCATAGAACTCTTGAACCATTAAGATTCCAACTTGTTGGATGGGGTTGGTTAGAACTTCCCAACCTCTCCTTTGGATCTCATGTCGGATCTCCGGATACTCATTTTTCTTGAGCTTGAAAGGGACCTCGGGGATCACCTTCTTCTTGGCCACAACATCATAGAAGTGGTCTTGATGGACTTTGGAGATGAATCTTTCCATCTCCCATGACTCGGAGGTGGAAGCTTTTGTCTTCCCTTTCCCTTTTCTAGAGGTTTCTCCAGCCTTAGGTGCCATCAATGGTAATGGAAAAACAAAAAGCTTATGCTTTTATCACAGCAAACTTAAAATATTGCTCACCCTCGAGCAAGAGAAGAAAGAAGAGAAGAAGAAGAAGAAGAAAATATGGAGGAGAGGGGGAGAGGTGTATTTTGCCAAGAAGGAGAAGAGAGGGTTGTGTTGTGTGAAAATGAAGAAGAATGGAGGGGTTTATATAGTGAAGGAAGAGGGAGTAGGTTCGGCCATTTAGGGTGGGTTTGGATGGGAAAGAAATTTGAATTTTGAAGGTAGGTGGGGTTTATGGGGAAAAGTGGGTGGATGTGAGTGGTGAAGGGGTGATTGGGAAGAGAGATTGAGGTGATTGGTGAAGGATTTTGGGGAAGAGTATTTATTGGAAAGAGAGGATGAATGTTGAGAAGAGGGGAGAATATGGTAGGTGGGGATCCTGTGGGGTCCACAGATCCTAAGATGATCCTGTGGGGTCCACAGATCTTGAGGTGTCAAGGATTTACATCCCTGCACCAATTAGGCATGTAAAATGCCTTTGCATGTAATTCTGGCATTTAAACGTTGAAGTGATGCATGTTCTGGGCGTTCAACGCCCATGTGCAGCATGTTTCTGGCGTTGAACGCCAGTTCCATGCTTGTTTCTGGCGTTCAGCGCCAGCTCTCCTCAGGGTGCATTCCTGGCGTTTGAACACCAGGGTGTTGCTTGTTTCTGGTGTTCAACGCCAGATCCATGCTCTGTTCTGGCGTCGAACACCAGCCAGATGCTCCTTACTGGCGTTTAAACGCCAGTAAGTCCTTCCTCCAGGGTGTGATTTTTCTTCTGCTATTTTTTATTTTGTTTTTAATTTTAATATTTTTTCGTGACTCCACATGATCATTTACCTAATAAAACATAAAAGAACACTAAAATAAAAAATAAAATTAGATAAATAAAAATTGGGTTGCCTCCCAATAAGCACTTCTTTAATGTCAATAGCTTGACAGTGGGCTCTCATGGAGCCTCACAGGTGATCAGGTCAATGTTATATAGTCCCAACACCAAACTTAGAGTTTGGTTGTGGCCTCCCAACACCAAAATTAGAGTTTGATTGTGGGGGCTCTGTTTGACTCTGTACTGAGAGAAGCTCTGCATGCTTACTCTCCCTTGTTACAGAAGGATAGCCGTGTGCTTTAAACACAAGGTAGTCCCCATTCAATTGAAGGACTAATTCTCCTCGGTTAACATCTATCACAGCTTCTGCTGTGGCTAGGAAAGGTCTTCCAAGGATGATGTATTCATCCTCCTCCTTCCTAGTGTCTAAGATTATGAAATCAGCAGGGATGTAAAGGCCTTTAACCTTTACTAACACGTCCTCCACTAATCCATAAGCTTGTCTTACTGACTTGTCTGCCAATTGTAATGAGAATAAGGCAGGCTGTACCTCAATGATCCCCAGCTTCTCCATTACAGAGAGTGGCATAAGATTTATGCCTGACCCTAGGTCACACAGAGCTTTCTCAAAGGTCATGGTGCCTATGGTACAAGGTATTAAGAATTTCCCAGGATCTTGTTTCTTTTGAGGTAAAGTTTGCTGAACCCATGTATCTAGTTCACTAATGAGCAAGGGAGGTTCACCTTCCCAAATCTCATTACCAAACAACTTGGCATTCAGCTTTATGATAGCTCCTAAATATTGAGCAACTTGCTCTCCAGTTACATCTTCATCCTCTTCAGAGGAAGAATAGTCTTCAGAGCTCATGAATGGCAGAAGGAAATTTAATGGAATCTCTATGGTCTCTATATGAGCCTCAGATTCTTTTAGGTCCTCAATAGGGAACTCCTTCTTGCTTGAGAGGCGTCCCGTGAGGTTTTCCTCATTGGGATTCACGTCCTCTCCTTCCTCTCTAGGTTCGGCCATATTGATTATATCAATGGCCTTGCACTCTCTTTTTGGATTTTCGTTAGTATTGCTTGGGAGAGTACTAGGAGGAGTTTTAGTGATTTTATTACTCAGCTGGCCCACTTGTACCTCCAGATTTCTGATGGAGGACCTTGTTTCATTCATGAAACTTAAAGTGGACTTAGATAGATCAAAGAATAAATTTGATAAGTTAGAGGAATTCTGTTCATAATTCTCTGTCTGTTGCTGAGAAGATGATGGATAAGGCTTGATATTGCTGAGCCTATTTCTTCCACCATTATTAAAGCCTTGTTGAAGCTTTTGTTGATCCTTCCATGAGAAATTTGGATGATTTCTCCATGATGAATTATAGATGTTTCCATAAGGTTCACCCATATAATTTACCTCTGCCATTGCAGGGTTTTCAGGATCATAAGCTTCTTCTTCAGAAGATGCCTCTTTAGTGCTGCTGGATGCATTTTGCCATCTATTCAGACTTTGAGAAATCATGTTGACTTGCTGAGTCAACACTTTGTTCTGAGCCAATATGGTATTCAGAGCATCAATTTCAAGAACTCCCTTCCTCTAAGGCGTCCCATTATTCACGGAATTCCTCTCAGAAGTGTACATGAATTGGTTATTTGCAACCATGTCAATAAGTTCCTAAGCTTCTGCAGGCATTTTCTTTAGGTGAATGGATCCACCTGCAGAGTGGTCCAATGACATCTTGGAAAACTCAGATAGACCATAATAGAATACATCTAATATGGTCCATTCTGAAAACATGTCAGAAGGACACTTTTTGGTCATCTGCTTGTATCTTTCCCAAGCTTCATAGAGGGATTCACCATCTTTTTGCTTGAAGGTCTGAACATCCACTCTAAACTTGCTCAGTTTTTGAGGAGGAAATAATTTATCCAAGAAGGCCGTGACCAGCTTATCCCAGGAGTCCAGGCTACCTTTAGGTTGTGAGTCCAACCATGTTCTAGCTCTATCTCTTACAGCAAAAGGGAAAAGCATGAGCCTGTAGACTTCAGGATCTACTCCATTCGTCTTAACAGTCTCACAAATCTGCATGAACTCAGTTAAAAACTGGTAAGGATCTTCAGATGGAAGTCCATGAAACTTGCAGTTCTGTTGCATTAGAGCAACTAATTGAGGTTTCAGCTCAAAGTTGTTTGTTCCAATGGCAGGAATTGAGATGCTTCTTCTATCAAACTTGGACGTGGGTTTAGTAAAATCACCAAGCATCCTCCTTGCATTATTATTGTTGGGTTCGGCTGCCATCTCCTTCTCTTGTTCAAAAATTTCAGAAAGGTTGCCTCTGAATTGTTGTAATTTAGCTTCTCTTAGTTTCCTCTTCAGAGTCCTTTCAGGTTCTGGATCAGCTTCAACAAGAATGTCTTTTTCCTTGTTCCTGCTCATATGAAAGAGAAGAGAACAGAAAAAGAAGAGAAATCCTCTATGTCACAGTAAAGAGGTTCTTTATTATTAGTAGAAGAAGAAGGGAATAATGAAAGGAGAATCCAAACACAAGGATAAGGATAGGGGTAGTGATTTGAGATGAAGAGAGGTGAAGAGAAGTGTTAGTAAATAAATAAATAAATAGAAGAAGATGAGAGAAAGAATTCGAAAATTAATTTTGAAAAGGAGTTAATGATTTTCGAAAATTAAAGGTGAGATAGAATTAAAATTAAAATTTAAAATAATTAGTTAATTTAAAAATAATTTTGAAAAAGGGATGAGATATTTTCGAAAAGTAGAGAGAGAAAAGTAGTTAGGTGGTTTTGAAAAAGATAAGAAACAAACAAAATGTTAATTAGTTAGTTGAAAAAGATATTAAAATCAAATTTGAAAAGATAAGAAGATAAGAAGTTAGATAAGATATTTTGAAATCAAATTTTTGAAAAAGATATGATTTTGAAAAAGATATGATATAAAAGATATGATAAAAAGATATGGTTGAAAAAGATTTAATTTTTAAAATTAAATTTGATTACTTGACTAACAAGAAACAAAAAGATATGATTCTAGAATTTAAAGATTGAACCTTTCTTAACAAGAAAGTAACAACTTTCAAATTTTTGAATTAATCACATTAATTGTTGGTAAAGTTTTCAAAATTTTGAAATAAAGATAAGAAAAAAATTTTGAAAATAAATTTTTAAAAATTTCGAAAATAATAAAAAAATTGAAAAAGATTTGATTTTTGAAAAAGATTTTGAAAAGATAAGATTTTTAAATTTGAAAATTTGACTTGACTTGTAAGAAACAACTAATTTTAAAAGATTTTTGACTAAGTCAACTCAAGTTTTCAAAAATTATCAGCAAATTAAGGAAAAGATATTTTTTATTTTTTGAATTTTTAATGAAGAGAGAGAAAAACACAAATATGACCCAAAACATAAAAATTTTTTATCAAAACCAATCATGCATGCAAAAACACTATGAATGTCAAGATGAACACCAAGAACACTTTGAAGATCATGATGAACATCAAGAACATATTTTTGAAAAAATTTTTATGCAAAGAAAACATGCAAGACACCAAACTTAGAAATCTTTAATGCTTAGAAAATATGAATGCAAAGATGCACATGAAAAACAACAAAAGACACAAAACAAGAAAAAATCAAGATCAAACAAGAAGACTTACCAAGAACAACTTGAAGATCATGAAGAACACCATGAATGCATGAATTTTCGAAAAATGCAAGAATTTTTAAATCATGCAATTGACATCAAACTTAAAACATGACACAAGACTCAAACAAGAAACACAAAATATTTTTGGTTTTTATGATTTTATGAAATTTTTTTGTATTTTTATTATTTTTTTTTCGAAAATATTCTTTAGGAAAACGAAAAAGAGAAAAATTTTTGAAAGATTTTTTTGAAATTTTTTTTTGAAATTAAAACAAAAAGAAAATTACCTGATCTGAGCAACAAGATGAACCGTCAGTTGTCCATACACAAACAATCTCCGGCAACGGCACCAAAAACTTGGTGGACGAAATTGTGATCATCAACAATGGCTCCAAAGACTTGGTGCTCTCAAACATAAATCACACTTGGTCACAACTCCGCACAACTAACCAGCAAGTGTACTGGGTCGTCCAAGTAATACCTTACGTGAGTAAGGGTCGATCCCACAAAGATTGTTGGTTTGAAGCAAGCTATGGTCATCTTGTAAATCCCAGTCAGGCAGATTCAACTATATTAAGAGATTATTGGATTTTTGTATAATAATAATAAATTACACAGAAAATAAAGATAGAGTTACTCATGTAATTCAATGGTGGAAAATTCAGACAAGTGTACGGAGGTGCTGTATTCCTTCTGAATCTCTGCTTTCCTACTGCTTTTATCCAATCTTTGTCACTCCTTTCTATGGCAAGCTGTATGTAGGGCATCACCATTGTCAATGGCTACATCTCATCCTCTCAGTGAAAATGGTCCAAATGCTCTGTCACAGCACGGCTAATCATCTGTCGGTTCTCGATCATGTTGGAATAGAATCCCTTGATTCTTTTGCGTTTGTCATCACGCCCAGCAATCACGAGTTTGAAGCTCGTCACAGTCATTCAATCCCGGAATCCTACTCGGAATACCACAGACAAGGTTAGACTTTTCGGATTCCCATGAATGTCGCCATTAATTCTAGCTTATACCACGAAGATTCTGATTAAGGAATCCAAGAGATATGCGCCCGGTCTAAGATAGAACGGTAGTGGTTGTCAGTCACGCGTTTATAGGTGAGATAGATGATGAGTGTCACGGATCATCACATTCATCATGTTGAAGTGCAACGAATATCTTAGAATAAGAATAAGTCGAATTGAATAAAAAATAGTAGTAATTGCATTGAAACTCGAGGTACAGCAGAGCTCCACACCCTTAATCTATGGTGTGCAGAAACTCCACCGTTGAAAATACATAAGTGATGAAGGTTCAGGCATGGACGAATGGCCAGCCCCCAAACGTGGTCAGAAGATTGAAAAATACAATCCAAGATTTCAAAATATAATAGTAAAAAGTTCTATTTATACTAAACTAGCTACTAGGGTTTACAGAAGTAAGTAATTGATGCATAAATCCACTTCCGGGGACCACTTGGTGTGTGATTGGGCTGAGCTTGATATATCCACGAGCTGAGGCTTCTCTTGGAGTTGAACGCCAAGTTATAACGTGTTTTGGGCGTTCAACTCTGGTTCGTGACGTGTTTCTGGCATTTGACTCCAGAAGGCAGCATGGAGCTGGCGTTGAGCACCAGTTTACATCGTCTAATCTCGAACAAAGTATGGACTATTATATATTTCTGGAAAGCTCTGGATGTCTACTTTCCAACACTATTAAGAGCGCACCATTTGGAGTTCTGTAGCTCCATAAAATCCATTTTGAATGCAGGGAGGTTAGATTCCAACAGCATCAGCAGTCCTTTGTCAGCCTCCTGTCAGAATTTTGCTTAGGTCCCTCAATTTTAGCCAGAAAATACCTGAAATCACAGAAAAACACACAAACTCATAGTAAAGTCCAGAAATATGAATTTAGCATAAAAACTAATGACAACATCCCTAAAAGTAACTAGATCATACTAAAAACTACCTAAAAACAATGCCAAAAAGCGTATAAATTATCCGCTCATCAATGCTTCACACAGACAAAGATGCAATGGACATGGCCAGAATTGGAATGAGGGAAAATATGGTGGAGCTTCTTGTAGTTCACAAAGATGGTACTTGACGATCAGATTTCTATCAGTAAAGAAGTTTAAAAATATAATCTCGTTGTAAGTATAGTTTCTAAACCAACAGAGAATCCTTTCGTACAAAAGTTTTGTTTGTCACTTAAGCAAACCCAATAAAAATAAATAACCGAAGTATTCAAACCTCGGGTCATCTTCTCAAGGAATTGCAGGGAGGTGTTCTTATTATTGGTTATGGAAAACAGTATTTTTGGGTTTTTGAAAGGTTTAAACAAGAGAAATAAATTGCAGGAATTAATAAATTAATAACTAATAAAGCTCTTGGCAAGGTATGAGAATTAGAAGTCCTATCCTAGTTATCCTTATCAATTGTGATGAGAATTGGCTTTTGCTCCCACTTGGTCAACCTCTAACTATGAAGGTATGTTAGGTGGATAAACCAATTTGATTCCTCAAGTCATAGTCAATTCCTAAGAAAAGACGAGTGTTAGGGGAATTCAAGTCAATCAGCAAAGAATTCCAATTTTCAATCATCAGCTGAGTTTGATAACTCAAGAGTCTCTAATTACTCAACCAAAGCTAAGAGTGTAAAAAGCTAAATTAAAATCATATATCTGAAATACCTCAAATTGTATTAATAAAAGAAATCAAATCTAACATGGAAAAGTTTCATAAATTAAATTGGAAAAATAAATAAAAGAAACATTGAACCTGTAATTTGAAAAGAAGTAACCTAAACATAATAGAAATCCTAAATCATAATCCTAAGAGAGAGGAGAGAACCTCTCTCTCTAAAAACTACATCTAAAAACCTAAAATTATGAATTAGCAGCTCATGCTCAGTACGAATTGAGTCTCTACATGTTCCCTGGCTTTATTCTGTGTTTCTGGACCAAAAACTGGGTCAAAACGCGGCCCGAAATCGCTCCCAGCGTGTTTTGTTAATTCTGCAGATCGCGCATGTCACGCGTACGCGTCATCCACGCGTGCGCGTCATTCAGCATTTTCCTTGCCACGCGTACGCATCGTCCACGCGTTCACGTCATTTGTGCAGATTCCAATCCACGCGTTCGTGTCAGGCACGCGAACGCGTCACTGCGATTTTTTCCATTTCACGCGGTCGCGTGAGCCATGCGTTCGTGTCGGTATTCACTGGTCATCTCCTTAGTTTCTTATGTTCCTTCCATTTTTGCAAGCTTCCTCTCCATTCTCTAAGTCATTCCTGCCCTATGAATCCTGAAACACTTAACATACAGATCACGGCATCGAATGGTATAAAGGAGAATTAAAATACGCAATTAAAAGATCTCTGGGAAGCAAGTTTTCAACCATAGAACTAAACTAGGAAGGAATTGTAAAATCATGCAAATCATATGAATAAGTGGGCAAGAATTTGATAAAAACCACTCAATTAAACACAATATAAACCATAAAATAGTGGTTTATCAACCTCCCCACACTTAAACCTTAGCATGTCCTCATGCTTAGCTTAAGGAGATAAAATAAATGAGTAGGAAAAAGCAAGACTCATGCAATGCAACCTATGAATGTGAATGCAACTACATGCTAAGACGTCTCTATCTACTTGGTTAAAAACAAACAAGTTCTCCAAGATAAATACAAACCAAATTCCACTAATTCAAATCTTACAATAAAAAACAAGTAAACTTGTAAGAAGATAGCTCATGAAAGCAGGGAACATAGAATCAAGCATTGAACCCTTACTGGTAGTGTATATCACTTTAACTCTCAAGTGTCTAGGATCAATCACTCTACTCTTCCCTAGTCATGCTTTCTAAACCTTGTTTTCATCTAACCAATCAACAAATATTTAGCATACCAATGCAAACATCATGAGGTCTTTTCAGGATTGTAATAGGACTGAGGTAAAGGTAAGGACATATGTATGGCCAAGTGAGTTATAATATGAATCTTTGACTAACGTAAGCTCTTACCTAACACACACACATACTCTATGTAATTCTAAAAATCACACCTAGCTACCCATAATTCCCACTTTTGTATCACATACTCATATACCAAATTTTTTATATTTCTTTATCACATGTGCATTGATCTTTCTATTAAAGCTTAACATTGGGGTATTTTTGTCCCCTTATTTATTGAATATTTTTGGATTTTTTTGTAGAAAAATAAACATAACTTATCAATACAAATGGATTTTCCATTATTTAATTATTTTGGTTTTTCATGAGTAGGTTCCCAAATTCCCAATATTCAAATAAATTAGAAACATGATACATTCCCTTATTAACCCATGTTCCCACAGTTTCCCCACACTTAGTTGATGTACAACCACTATCTTAAGCTAACCAAAGATTCAATTGGGATATTTAATTTATTTTTCTGCTTAAGGCTAGTGATGTGGTTATAGAACAAAAGGGAATTAAAAGGCTCAAAGTGGCTAACAAGGGTGACATAAAAGGGTAGGCTTATTTGGGATAAGTGAGATAATAATCAAATATGGCCTCAATCATATGCAAGCATGTAAATATACTAAACAATGGACATATAGACTGGAACAAAATACAGATTGCAATCATAGAGAAGAAAAACACACAAGAATGAAATATTATGGTTAAATAATGTAACCATATAAATAAGCTCAAAATCTCACGGGTTGTGTATTCTTTGGCTAAAAAAAAACCATGTTCCAAATACAACTTTCGACAAGTTTAAGACAAAAATTTTGATTTTAAATTAGTGAAATTTTTCAAAAATAGGGTCTTAAAAAGAAACTTATTATTTTTCTACCAAGTAGTACTTAAATGCAAACAATCAACTACACATGCAATCTATTATGCAATGCAACAATGAACTAATAAAGGAAATAAGACATTGGTGTTGAGAAGAGAATAACTAACCCATGGAGATCGGTATCGACCTCCCCACACTTAAAGATTGCACCGTCCTTGGTGCATGCGAAGATGTGTAGGTGGACGGGCTGCTACAACTGATGCTTTTCTCCAGAGATTGTGCAGATGGACTTGTCTGCTGCCCCTTTGAGAATCTTTCCCTTTTCCTTCTTCGGTGGCCATCCTGAAAGAAGAGAAAAAGAAAGAAAGGTAACCCAAAAATAAAGATAGAAAACAAATAAAATTATGTGTGGGTAATGCCAAATAATAAGGATCTCAATTACATGGTAGTTACAACATGCAAGTGAGGAAACACTATAAGCACATGGCATATCAATGGTGCAGACAGTGCAACAAAGGGGAAGAGATAATGGGTAATGAAAAATAATATAAATTCATGTCAATACAAAAGGAGTATAAGTAACATAAAAGATTAGCATGGACTTAAATAATATTACCCAACAATGTAAAACAAGTCACTAAGCACCAAAATAATACTAGAAAAGATACAACAGTTGAATAAGAACATTTAACACCAACAGTAGATTAATAAATTTAGAAAAGAAAATAAAAATATGCACAAAATTAAAATACAATGAATGAAAGTATGCAAATAAATTAAGTAAAATAGAATGAGAGATAATAAGAATGAGAAGTGAAAGAAAGGAAGAAGAAGTCAGGAAGAGAGGAGGAAGGAAAAATTAGGATTGGTGAAGAAAAGATAAGATTTCTGGCACTGATTTGGATAAGCTGTGCGGCGCAGGCGACGCGGACGCGTGGAGCACGCGTTCGCGTGAGTTGCAAAATTTTCTGATGACACATATACGTAAGGCACGCGTACGCGTGACTTGATTTGTGCCATTGGCGCGAGAGCAGCCTCGCGTTCACGCAACTTTTTGTTTTGTTTGCACATTGCCAAAATTTAGGGTGACGTGTGCGCGTGGGTGACGCGCACACGTGGATGGCCTCACTTTTAAAAGTGACGCGGACGCGTGGGGGACGCGTACGCGTGGGGGACGCGTACGCGTGGTAGGATTTGTGCTTTTAGCATAATTCCAGCTCTACTCCATCATAACTTGCTGTCATACACCCATTTACGTTGATTTTTAGGGGCACGTGTTCGCGTGCGTGATGCGGATGTGTGGAAGGCTTATTTTCCAATTGACACGGCCGCGTGAGCATGTTTGTGCCTAAGGTATGCCTCCAGCCACGTTTTCACGTGACTTTCTGTTCAATGCTCTTTTCTTCAGAACGCACCTATGATGCGGACGCATCAGCGACGCGGTCACGTGCTTTCCCCCTTTTTTTAAAGCAGGATATAAAATGCAGTGCTAATGCGGATGTTATGAATAATTCCAGGTTTAATGAAATAAAATAAAACTAAAAAACAAACAAAACTAAATAAAATTATAATTGAAAAAGGAACGATCATACGATGGTGGGTTGTCTCCCACCTAGCACTTTTAGTTAAAGTCCTTAAATTGGACATTTAGTGAGCTCCTTGTCATGGTGGCTTGTGCTTGAACTCATCCTGAAACTGCCACCAAATGCTTGGACTTATAATAAGCTCTGTCTATTCCATGTAAATTTTCCAAGCCTTGATGGAGTTCTTCACAAGTTTTGAGCTCCCAAAGTTGATCTTCTTGTATACCGGGATCCCAAATCTTGATTTTACACCCGACTTCAAGTTGATCATCATGGTTCCATCCGGGTGGCAAGTGGTGCACGAAATTGTGATCATCAACAATGGTGCCAAAGACTTGGAGCTCTCAAACGTGAATCACACTTTGTCACAACTTCGCACAACTAACCAGCAAGTGCATTGGGTCGTCCAAGTAATACCTTACGTGAGTAAGGGTCGATCCCACGGAGATTGTTGGTATGAAGCAAGCTATGGTCATCTTGTAAATCTCAATCAGGTGGATTCTAATGGTTATAATGGTTTTCGAATATAACAATAAATAAAGCATAAAATAAAGATAGAGATACTTATGTAATTCATTGGTGGGAATTTCAGATAAGCGCATGAAGATACTGTGTTCCTTCTGAATCTCTGCTTTCCTACTGCTTTCATCCAATCATTCTTACTCCTTTCTATGGCAAGCTGTATGTTCGGGTTTTATCGGCATCAATGGCTACCTCCCGTCCTCTCAGTGAAAATGGTCCAAATGCTTTGTCACAGTACGACTAATCATCTGTCGGTTCTCGATCTTGTCGGAATAGGATCCATTGATCCTTTTGCGTCTGTCACTACGCGCAACACTCGCGGGTTTGAAGCTCGTAACAGTCATTCGATCCCTGAATCCTACTCGGAATACCACAGACAAGGTTTAGACTTTCCAGATTCTCAAGAATGCTACCAATGGATTCTAGCTTATACTACGAAGATTCGGATTAAGGAATCCAAGAGATACGCATTCAATCGAAGGTAGAACGGAGGTGGTTGTCAGGCACGCGTTCATAGG
This sequence comes from Arachis duranensis, assembly GCF_000817695.3. Taxonomy (NCBI): domain Eukaryota; kingdom Viridiplantae; phylum Streptophyta; class Magnoliopsida; order Fabales; family Fabaceae; genus Arachis; species Arachis duranensis. The sequence continues at coordinate 70,397,619 of NC_029778.3, forward strand.
TTGAGAATGGTAATGAGTGTCACGGATTATCACATTCATCAGGTTGAAGTGTGAATGAATATCTTAGAATAAGAATAAGCGTGAATTGAATAGAAGAACAATAGTAATTGCATTAATACTCGAGGTACAGCAGAGCTCTACACCTTAATCTATGGTGTGTAGAAACTCCACTGTTGAAAATAAACAAGAACAACATCTAGGCATGGCCGAATGGCCAGCCCCCAATGTCTAAGAACTAAATGTCCACATATTAATTCCCCGATGAAAATCAATAGTAAAAAGTCCTATTTATACTAAACTAGTTACTAGGGTTTACAGAAATAAGTCTAAGTGCAGAAATTCACTTTCGGGGCCCACTTTGGTGTGTGCTTGGGTTGAGCCTTGAGATTTCACGTGTAGAGACTTCTTTTGGAGTTAAACGCCAAGTTGTAATGTGTTTTTGGCGTATAACTCTGGTTTGTGACGTGTTTCTGGCGTTTTACTCCAGAATGCATCATGGAGCTGGCGTTGAACGCCAGTTTGTGTCATCTAAACTCGAATAAAGTATAAACTATTATATATTGTTGGAAAGCCCTGGATGTCTAATTTCCAACGCAATTAAAATTGCGCCATTTGGAGTTCTGTATCTCTAGAAAATCCATTTCGAGTGAAGGGAGGTCTGAATCCAACAACAAAAAGATGGTGAATCCCTCTATGAAGCTTGGGAAAGATACAAGCAGTTGACCAAAAGGTGTCCATCTGACATGTTTTCAGAATGGACCATATTAGATATATTCTATTATGGTCTATCTGAGTTTTTGAAAATGTCATTGGACCATTCTGCAGGTGGATCCATTCACCTAAAGAAAACACCTGCAGAAGCTCAAGAACTCATTGACATGGTTGCAAATAACCAATTCATGTACACTTCTGAGAGGAATTCCATGAATAATGGGACGCCTCAGAGGAAGGGAGTTCTTGAAATTGATGCTCTGAATGCCATATTGGCTCAGAACAAAGTGTTGACTCAGCAAGTCAAAATGATCTCTCAAAGTCTGAATGGATGGCAAAATACATCCAATAGTACTAAAGAGGTAGCTTCTGAAGAAGCTTATGATCCTGAGAACCCTGCAATGGCAGAGGTTAATTACATGGGTGAACCTTTTTTCAGCCTCTGAATCAGATTTTTGCTCAGGTCCCTCAATTTCAGCCAAAAAATAACTAAAATCACAGAAAAACACACAAACTCATAGTAAAGTCCAGAAATATGAATTTAGCATAAAAACTAATGAAAACATCCCTAAAATTAACTAGATCATACTAAAAACTACTTAAAAACAATGCCGAAAAGCGTATAAATTATCCGCTCATCATAACACCAAACTTAAATTGTTGCTTGTCCCCAAGCAACTGAAAATCAAATAGGATAAAAAGAAGAGAATATGCAATGAATTCTAAAAACATCTATGAAGATCAGTATTAATTAGATGAGCGGGGCTTTTAGCTTTTTGCCTCTGAACAGTTTTGGCGTCTCACTCTATCCTTTGAAATTCAGAATGATTGGCTTCTTTAGGAACTCAGAATCCAGATAGTGTCATTGATTCTCCTAGTTAAGTATGATGATTTTTGAACATAGCTACTTTATGAGTCTTGGCTGTGGCCCAAAGCACTCTGTCTTCCAGTATTACCACCGGATACATACATGCCACAGACACATAATTGGGTGAACCTTTTCAGATTGTGACTCAGCTTTGCTAGAGTCCCCAATCAGAGGTGTCCAGGGTTCTTAAGCACACTCTTTTTGCCTTGGATCACAACTTTAATTTTTTTCTTTTTCTTTCTTTTTCTCTTTCTCCCTTTTTTTTCGTTTTTGTTCTTTTTTTTTTGTATTCACTGTTTTTTCTTGCTTCAAGAATCATTTTTTTTATGATTTTTCAGATCCTCAGTAACATGTCTCCTTTGTCATCATTCTTTCAAGAGCCAACCAATCATGAACAACAAATTCAAAAGATATATGCACTGTCTAAGCATACATTCAGAAAACAAAAGTATTGCCACCACATCAAAATAATTAATCTGTTATAAAATTTAAAATTCATGCAATTCTTCTCTTTTTCAATTAAGAACATTTTTCATTTAAGAAAGGTGATGGATTCATAGGACATTCATAACTTTAAGGCATAGACACTAAGACACTAATGATCATAAGACACAAACATAGATAAACATAAGCATTAAAATTCGAAAAACAGGAAAATAAAGAACAAGGAAATTAAAGAACGGGTCCACCTTAGTGATGGCGGCTTGTTCTTCCTCTTGAAGATCTTATGGAGTGCTTGAGCTCCTCAATGTCTCTTCCTTGCCTTTGTTGCTCCTCTCTCATGATTCTTTGATATTCTCTAATTTCATGGAGGAGAATGGAATGTTCTTGGTGCTCCACCCTTAGTTGTCCCATGTTGAAACTCAATTCTCCTAGGGAGGT
>NC_029778.3:70400086-70401871 GCF_000817695.3 Arachis duranensis
GAATAACAGAGGTGACAAATGAGATGAGGAAAGGCTAACCTTGCCAAGGTAGAGGACTTGTCCGCCACCTTATAGAGTTCTTGGGCTATAACCTCATGAACTTCTACTTCCTCTCTAATCATGATGCTATGAATCATGATGGCCCGGTCTATAGTAACTTCGGACCGGTTACTAGTGGGAATGATTGAGCGTTGGATAAACTCCAACCATCCCCTAGCCACGGGTTTGAGGTCATGCCTTCTCAATTGAACTGGCTTCCCTCTTGAATCTCTCTTCCATTGGGCGCCCTCTTCACGAATGACTGTGAGGACTTGGTCCAACCTTTGATCAAAGTTGACCCTTCTAGTGTAAGGATGTTCATCTCCTTGCATCATGGGCAAGTTGAATCCCCTTTCCTCTTTCTAGAGATTTCTCCGGCCTTAGGTGCCATAAATGGTTATGGAAAAACAAAAAGCAATGCTTTTACCACACCAAACTTAAAAGGTTTGCTCGTCCTCGAGCAAAAGAAGAAAGAAGAGATGATCCATGCATTGGCATAGAACTCTTGAACCATTAAGATTCCGACTTGTTGAATGGGGTTGGTAAGAACTTCCCAACCTCTTCTTCGGATCTCAAGTCGGATCTCTGGATATTCACTCTTTTTGAGTTTGAAAGGGACCTCGGGGATCACCTTCTTCAAGGCCACAACTTCATAGAAATGGTCTTGATGCACCCTTGAGATGAATGTCTCCATCTCCCATGACTCGGAGGTTAAAGTTTTTGCCTTCCCTTTCCTCTTTCTAGAGGTTTCTCCGGCCTTGGATGCCATAAATGGTTATGGAAAAACAAAAAGCAATGCTTTTACCACACCAAACTTAAAAGGTTTGCTCGTCCTCAAGCAAAAGAAGAAAGAAGAAAGTAGAAGAAGAAGAAATAGAGGAGATGGAGATGGCGTGTGGATCGGCCAAAGGGGGAGAAGTAGTGTTTAGGGTGTGTGAAAATGAAAGAGTGAAGATGGGTTTATATAGGGGTGGGATAGGGTTAGGGTTCGGTTATGGGAGGGTGGGTTTGGGAGGGAAAGTGGTTTGAATTTGAATGGTGAGGTAGGTGGGGTTTTATGAAGGATGGATGTGAGTGGTGAAGAGAAAGATGGGATTTGATAGGTGAAGGGTTTTTGGGAAAGAGGTGTTGAGGTGATTGGTGATTGGGTGAAGAAGAGAGAGGGTGGTGGGGTAGGTGGGGATCCTGTGGGGTCCACAGATCCTGAGGTGTCAAGAAAAAGTCATCCCTGCACCAAGTGGCGTGCAAAAATGCACCCTTTGCCAATTCTGGCGTTAAACGCCGGGCTGGTGCCCATTTCTGGCGTTTAACGCCAAGTTCTTGCCCTTTTCTGGCGTTTAATGCCAGTCTGGTGCCCCTTTCTGGCGTTAAATGCCCAGAATGGTGCCAGACTGGGCGTTAAACGCCCATCTGCTAGCCTTACTGGCGTTTAAACGCCAGCAAGTTCTCCTCCAGGGTGTGCTGTTTTTCTTCCTGTTTTTCTTTCTGTTTTTGCTTTTTCAATTGATTTTGTGACTTCTCATGATCATCAACCTACAGAAAATATAAAATAACAAAAGAGAATAGATAAATATAACATTGGGTTACCTCCCAACAAGCGCTTCTTTAATGTCAGTAGCTTGACAGTGGGCTCTCATGGAGCCTCACAGATGCTCAGAGCAATGTTGGAACCTCCCAACACCAAACTTAGAGTTTGACTGTGGGGGTTCAACACCAAACTTAGAAGTTGGTTGTGGCCTCCCAACA
>NC_029778.3:70401996-70402569 GCF_000817695.3 Arachis duranensis
CTCTGTCAACATCAATCACAGCCTTTGCTGTGGCTAGGAAGGGTCTGCCAAGGATGATGGATTCATCCATGCACTTCCTAGTCTCTAGGACTATGAAATCAGCAGGGATGTAATGGTCTTCAACTTTTACTAGAACATCCTCTACAAGTCCATAGGCTTGTTTTCTTGAATTATCTGCCATCTCTAGTGAGATTCTTGCAGCTCGTACCTCAAAGATCCCTAGCTTCTCCATTACAGAGATAGGCATGAGGTTTACAGTTGACCCTAAGTCACACAGAGCCTTCTTGAAGGTCATGGTGCCTATGGTACAAGGTATTGAAAACTTTCCAGGATCTTGTCTCTTTTGAGGTAATCTCTGCCTAGACAAGTTATCCAGTTCTTTGGTGAGCAAAGGGGGTTCATCTTCCCAAGTCTCATTACCAAATAACTTGTCATTTAGCTTCATGATTGCTCCAAGGTATTTAGCAACTTGCTCTTCAGTGACATACTCATCATCTTCAGAGGACGAATACTCATCAGAGCTCATGAATGGCAGAAGTAAGTCCAATGGAATCTCTATGGTCTCAGTGTGAG
>NC_029778.3:70403076-70406029 GCF_000817695.3 Arachis duranensis
GACAGACTTTGAGAAATCATATTGACTTGCTGGGTCAATATTTTGTTCTGAGCCAATATGGCATTCAGAGTATCAATCTCAAGAATTCCTTTCTTCTGATTTGTCCCATTGTTCACAGGATTTCTTTCAGAAGTGTACATGAATTGGTTATTTGCAACCATTTCAATTAGTTCTTGAGCTTCTGTAGGCGTCTTCTTCAGATGAAGAGATCCTCCAGCAGAGCTATCCAAAGACATATTGGACAGTTCAGACAGACCATCATAGAAAATACCTATGATGCTCCATTCAGAAAGCATATCAGAGGGACACTTTCTGATTAATTGTTTGTATCTTTCCCAAGCTTCATAGAGGGATTCTCCTTCCTTCTGTCTGAAGGTTTGGACTTCCACTCTAAGCTTTACTCAATTTTTGAGGTGAAAGAACTTTGCCAAGAAGGCATTGACTATCTTTTCCCAAGAGTTCAGGCTTTCTTTAGGTTGTGAGTCTAACCATATTCTAGCTCTGTCTCTTACAGCAAAAGGGAATAGCATAAGTCTGTAGACTTCAGGGTTAACCCCATTAGTCTTGACAGTGTCACAGATTTGCAAGAATTCAGCTAAAAATTGATGAGGATCTTCCAATGGAAGTCTATAGAACTTGCAATTCTGTTGCATTAGAGAAACTAACTGAGGCTTAAACTCAAAGTTGTTTGCTCCAATGGCAGGGATAGAGATGCTTCTCCCAAAGAAGTCGGGAGTAGGTGCAGTAAAGTCACCCAGCACCTTCCTTGCATTGTTGGCATTGTTGTTGTTTTCGGCTGCCATGGATTCTTCTTCTTTGAAGATTTCTGTAAGATCCTCTATAGAGAGTTGTGCCTTAGATTCTCTTAGCTTTCGCTTCAAGGTTCTTTCAGGTTCAGGGTCAGCCTCAACAAGAATGCTTTTGTCTTTGCTCCTGCTCATATGAAAGAGAAGAGAACAAGAAAATATAGAATCCTCTATGTCACAGTATAGAGATTCCTTGAGGTGTCAGAGGAAAAGAAAAATAGAAGGAAGAAGTAGAGAATTCGAACTTATCAAGAAAGATGGAGTTCGAATTGTGCATTAAGGAATAGTGTTAGTCCATAAATAGAAGGACGTGAGAAGAGGGGAAGAATTTTCGAAAATTTTAAAAGGATTTTAAAAACATTTTGAAAAACTTTAATTGATTTTTGAAAATAAGAGTGGAAAAGAAATCAAGTGATTTTTGAAAAAGATTTTGAAATTAGAAATTAAAAAAAAGATATGATTGAAAACTATTTTGAAAAAGATGTGATTGAGAAGATATGATTGGTTTTAAAAAGATATGATTGAGAAGATATGATTTGAAAAACATTTTAAAAAAAATTTTGTTTTAAAAAAAATAACTTGGCTAACAAGAAAAGATATGATTCAAACATTAAACCTTTCTCAACAGAAAAGGAAACATACTTGAAATGTTGAATCAAATCATTAATTGATAGCAAGTTCCTTTGAAAATGGAAAGAAATTGATTTTGAAAAAGATTTGATTGAAAAGATTTGATTTGAAAAAGATTTGATTTTGAAAAATTTTGAAAACTTAAAAAAAAATTTGCATTGAAAACAGAATCTTTCCTCTTGTGCCATCCTGGTGTTAAACGCCCAGAATGGTGCACATTCTGGTGTTTAACGCCCAAACTACTACCCTTTTGGGCATTAAACGCCCACCCTGGCTGGCGTTTAAACGCCAGTTTGCCCTTCTTCACTGGGCGTTTTGAACGCCCAGCTTTTTCTGCGTAATTCCTCTGCTGTATGTTCTGAATCTTCAATTCTCTGTATTATTGACTTGAGAAGACACAAATTAAAAATATTTTTGGATTTTTAATAATAAGGACAAATCAAAATGCAACTAAAATCAAATAACAATGCATGCAAGACACCAAACTTAGCAGTTTGTATACTACTGACACTAACAACATGAGAATGCATATGAGACACATAAACACTCAAGTCAAGAGAATTTAAAAATTAGAGCAATGAAATCATCAAGAACAACTTGAAGATTAATGAAGACACATGCATGATTTCAAAAAATGCAAGAAGAACAGAAAATATGCAATTGACACCAAACTTAAAATGAGACTAGTGTCTCAACAAGAAACATAAAATATTTTTGGTTTTTATGATTTTATAATTTTTTGGATTTTCGAAAATGAAGTAAAGAGGAAAAATAAAAATATCAAAATTCTTAATGAGAATTCCAGGAATCATGCAATGTTAGTCTAAAGCTTCAGTCTAAAGAAATTAGACATGGCTAGCCAAGCTTCAGCAGAACATTGCATTCAAGAGCTAAATTGATGAAAATCAATCAGCTTTGGTGATGATAAGAACATCACCTTGAAACACTAGAATTCATTCTTAAGAACTCTGAAGAAAAATACCTAATCTAAGCAACAAGATGAACCGTCAGTTGTCCATACTCGAACAATCCCCGGCAACGGCGCCATAAACTTGATGCACAAAATTGTGATCATCAATGGCGCCATCAACATGGTACGCACAATTGTAATCTCAACTCTTTATCACAACTTCGCACAACTAACCAGCAAGTGTACTGGGTCGTCCAAGTAATAAACCTTACGCGAGTAAGGGTCGATCCCACAGAGATTGTTGGTATGAAGCAAGCTATGGTCACCTTGTAAATCTTAGTCAGGCAGATTCAAATGGTTATAGATGATGAATAAAACATAAAGATAAAGATAGAGATACTTATGCAATTCATTGGTGAGAACTTCAGATAAGCGTATGAAGATGCTTTGTCCCTTCCGTCTCTCTGCTTTCCTACTGTCTTCATCCAATCCTTCTTACTCCTTTCCATGGCAAGCTGTATGTTGGGCATCACCATTGTCAATGGCTATAGTCTCGTCCTCTCAGTGGAAATGTTCAACGCACCCTGTCACGGCACGGCTATCCAGC